>NC_139352.1:18102053-18132053 GCF_055883805.1 Amblyomma maculatum | reverse complement strand
AAATGAAGAACCTGTGCGTAAGTCTCATACTATGATCTGTTGCCTTCGTCAAAAAATCTTGTAGCTTTTGCCAGAAAAGCTTTGTTGGCCAGTACAAAAATGGCGGTAGTGTAATTCCAAACCAACCATGAGAAAGGAGCCAACAACAATGCACTGACACTGTATCAGTAGCTGTTGACTAACTTCTTTCATATGTCATAATAAAGACCCTAATTTTGTCTAGACTCTTCAAAACAACCAGTGGCTAAGAGCGCTTAAACAAGATACAAAATATCTTAGCGATTATTACATGACAAAATATTGGCCTCGCACTCTTTTCCTTTCACAGCATTACTTTGTTAATACTCTATACGACCTGTTAGCATTTTCGATATCCGCCTTTTTATACTCATTCAAACTATTTTCAAATACATATTTTCCAAGCTAACAGTATGAATGCTTAGGTTCCGATATCAAGGCTAAAGCTTAATTTATTGCTGTTTGGTTTTGACCAGTTTTGGTCACCTACTTCCTCAGCCATTAGTTTTCTAAAGCTCCCTATCCTGAACAGATCATGCAGACACAATTCGAGCAAGCACTTGCCACTGCTTGCTATTAATAGTTTTAGCTACCTTCATCTAAAAGCATGCTCCGTGAACATATATGCCCTAAACGCTGCAGACGGCGCCATTCATTCATAAGGCATTCAGTTTCTTTCTTGGCTACCTCCCAATATCTCCTAACACAGGACTCAGGAACAAAGCATGCACTTGTTCTTTGCTCGCAGTGGAAGACCTCATGGAATTTCTGGAACGAAAAGTTTACGAACTTTCCAGCACGGAGGAACTGACGGGGAAGCTTCTCCAGAGGATCAGGATCGCTCGGGATTGCTCCCTGTCTGAGGGTGAAATTGGACTAGCCGTCTTAAAAAAGGTAAGATCAATCACGGTATCAGCAACACTGACGAAGAAATTAAAGCCGAAAAGGCTGCCACCCAATCTCAAAAGGGTTTCATTGACAGCACTTGAAAAACCACTGACGCCATGTATAAACAGGCGTCTTATTATAATGTACATGTGGTTTATCGGGTAAATTTCATTTATTAAACAGGTCGACCCATTCCTAACCGTAGCGCTTCGTACGGCACACAAAGGGTAATAGGTCCATTAATGTGAAAACAGGCTGTCGCCGTCGTGGGCACAACTACAGGCAAGCTCATTTATAACGGTACCGCTTTGAGCCATCAATCGGATATAACAAGGAGCAGCAGCAACACCGTAAGCTTTACTGTGTGTATATTGCAAAATAGCCCATACATAACAGTGTTTTAATAGTAAATTATCAGTTATAATAATTAACTTTCGTCACTGAGGGTCAACCATAGCAGGAAAAAAAAAAAAAGGCTCGCAAATGCTGCGCTAGTACCAGCAAACCACCACGGAGTCCTAAAAATGACCAAGTTCGATGGGACACAATTTTTGCTGAAAATCTTTCACTCAGCTATGTGCAGCAGTTGGACACCCTGCAAACATTTGACCAAGATTATCGTGAAGCAGTCAAAGCTTACTGAATATGGGTTTCTACCTGTAAATAGGTGAAAACTGTAATCGACTTCCCCCTTAATAAAATCTTTCACATTTATCATGTTCTTTTTGTTGTTTCAAATCAGCCCGGTTATAACAATCATTAATTATGACAATGATATTTTCGTCGCACATCGACATTGTTATAAGTGGATTGGACAGGCACTACATCTTAGTAAAAATGTAATATCTCCGAAATTACGCTATGGCTTGTCTCTTTCGGTGGCAAACCACTGTTAAGTCGAAACTTACCGTGTATACCTGGCGGCAGGTTTCCTCTTCGAACACTGAATATTTTGTTATACTTCGTTTACCACATTCGCGTGGCATACTGTCGAGTCATGTAAACTCGCGCACGCTACTATGGTCACTAAATGTTTTACTAAAACAAAGCGAAAATAGAGTTTGCACTTCATAACAGGGGCAAAGCCTATAGATATAAATGCATTCCACTCTTTCCTTATTCCTCCTAACATATAGATAGACATAGATGGAATTGATGTTTATTTAGTCATTCTTGGGCCTATGCGAATAAAACAGATTGAATTACAAACCTACCCAATAATAACCCTCCCCTACCATTGCATCCACCTTGATGCCCATCCCGACTGAGTTTTTGCGCAGCTCCCACTATGTCGTATCTTCTTCAGTCCCACTGAAAAGCTGGTCGCTTTACTGCTACCACACCGAAATATGTGACCATCGTAAACAGAAATGCGTCGCCATTCCTACGCAATTTTCGCCTATATATTTACTTTTCTTACTCAATTGCTCGTCGAAACCACTGAATAACTTTAAGCTACCACAAAAAAAAAATTATTTTGTATTCACGGGACTCGTATTTTCACTGAACTGCAGAGGAATAAAGTTGTTTTATAGAATAATAAGATCCTCATGAACTATTCTATACCACGCTATTCTAAAGAGAGTGCGCAAAGTTGCTATGAATGATCGCCAGCAATCCCCTTTTTTTATTATTAATATTATTTTCGATCTTTTGCAGTTATTTATTTGTTACTTTGTTTTCATCTTTGGCTTACTTTGTTGAGCTCGCCCTCACTGCTTTCGCAGATGATTGCGCCGATCATAATGGAGGCAACGCCATGCGCTTCTGGAAAATCTGGAATTCCCGATGCTGTGGAGAGAGACCTTGCTGTAAGACATATGAGCCATGCATGCCGACTGATGTGCTGTTTCAGTACTTAATTCATTAGCTCATCGTTCTTTTGATCAGAGCTTTTTAAACGTCTATGTTGAAAATGTGTCTTTTGCACTGGTCATAATAGATCGTCGTAGCCGAAATCAAAACTTCCGGCAACATAAAATTACCAAGACACTTTACAACCTCGTGTAGTATTACAACCTGGAATTGAGCACCAAATTTATTAAAAATTAAGGGGCACAATGAAGCTCCACCTTTAAGGTTATGGGCAATCTCCGCAACCGCTTTGCTTCCGACTGCCCTTGTGGATCAGCTTCTGCGTGATGTCCGGAGCAAAAGAGGTATATATACTCCACGCGGAGGACGCCGGAGAGAGGCAGTCATGTATTTCGTGCTTGTTTTTTTTTTTTTTTCTTTCACTGGGCTTGTCGGTTCTGGCCTCCTAGTCTTTGATCCTTCAATTCAGCACACTTCTACACAGTATATCGGAAAAAGCAACGGGTATTTGTACCATAAAGAGGGAGAATAAGAAATGCGATTTCATTATCAGCTGAAAAACAGAAGTTGGCCTTTCAGTGGCTCCATTAATTTTTACGTAAGAAGATACTGGCGTCTTTACGTGTAGCCTCAAAGACCATACCAGATACATGTATATATAAAACCCCGCTGCAAGCAAGCCGTACGTGCAGTCCCGGCCATAATATAGGGAGTACGCCTCGGAGATAAAATTTTTCCTAACGCGTAAGATAATGAATATAAGGAGGCACTTTACGCATACGTAAACGCATACCGCTGGTGCGCTTGTGTAGGTTCCAAATAACCTCATAATATTCTGTGCTCAAGACGGGAGAAAATTCAAACTGCCAGAAGCCTGCTCCGCAGTATTATGGCCGCAACGGTACGTGCCGGTATGTCATAAAACCTGAGTGCCTGAGTTGAAATTAAAGTGCATGAAAGGGTTCACACAAAGAGAAGTTTATTGACTTCCAAACTGATAGAGCACGATACATTGACAATGTGAACCACAATATACATACACTTATATGTAAAGGATACCGAATAATGTGCCAATACAATACAGATGTTGTAAGTCACTTTACATTAACAGTCTTATCTTCGTATCAGAGTCTGCTTATCCTTTATACAATTTCAATCAATTGGTACAAAAAAGGGATATACAATAATAATGGGAGAACCACTCAAATCTCTCCATCCCAATGCACTAGAAGGGGAAAGGGAAAAAAAAGGGGGGGATGTACATGCATACATGTTATGATCCAACGCGCGTTACATGTGGTCATCAATACAACAATGTCGGCATCGTTAGCCCATTTGGTCTCACAACAAAGAACCGTGTGTGCCAACGCTGCAGAAACCGCGCCTCCCCGTCTAGTTCGAGCCGCTCTGACAGGTATTCCCAGAGCAGGAGGCGCAGGCTCTGCAGCGCCGGGTACATGGCTCGTACTGGCTGCCTGCGTGCTTCCGCCAGGCAGCGGCGCTTCCACAAGACAAAAAGGGTACATGCTACAACTAGCCGCGCGAATGCACCCCGCGGTTGGTTTCTCCGCACCGAAAACATACGGTGTACTAGGTGCCACATAACCTTTGACACCCGACACTCAAAAGCGAAATGATCGCCAATCTCCGGTGCTCCGCACTGCGGGCACTGATTGTTGGGGACAACCCCCCATCGATAGAGGCGATCCCGGGTCGGGAGTACGCCCCACCGCTGTCGCCACTCGAAGTCTTTAACTTGGTCTGGCATTGTGCTTGCGGCCCATGTTCTCCATCTCCTAGAATCGGTTCGCTCCGCCTCTTCTGCGCTGAGGCGAGCACACGCCATGAGGGCGCTTATCTCGGTTGGCGGCACTTCCTCTATGTTTACCTCTGGCAGCTCTACATTAAGCGTTTCCTGGAACCTGGCGGCCGCTTGGTAGAAAGGGTGCGGCGTTTCTGCTCGCGGCCCCAAATGTCTTTGAGGGGTGAAGGCCCTCCTCGCAGTGCTTAGCCAGTACAAGAGCAGGGGCCGTCCTGGGTAATCTGCTTGGTCCAAAATTCCGATTTTCATGACGTTATACAACCCTCCAATCAATCAGTGTCCGCAAATGTCCTGTGCTTATTGCCAACTGCCAAAGGCATGCTGCTAATTTATCACTTACGTCGATGTTAACGCCGTATTTTAAGGTTAAAGAGGCCTTTAACGTTATAATGCTAACAGTCCTCCCATTAATACAAATTTTGCGTAATTCGATTAAAGGTTCCTCCCGTTAAGAGTCAACTGTAATCGTAAAAAGGCTGTCAGCGGCAGCTGCTATCAATGGTGAGCGTATTTTTCGATGGAGGCGAAAAGCAAGGCGCCCGTGTGCTGTGCGATGTCAGTGCACGTTAAAGAACCCCAGGTGGTCGAAATTTCCGGAGTCCTCCACTACGGCGTCTCTCATAGCCTGAGTTGCTTTGGGACGTTAAACCCCACAAACCAACCAAACCAACCAACCATTATTATTTATCTTCTCTGGTAGAGTGCGCGTCACGCCACTGCGTTCGGAACACTATTGAAGCGTTGCCATGACACGTGGCAGTGCAGCCAAGCATAACTTTCTTGCATGCTGACCAGTGAGTTGCCGCTCCGTGTTACGCCAACACCGCAACCTGAAAACCTGCCTTTAAAGTTTTTTGCGGTAAAATGGTAGTATGCCGCACGGCAAATAGTGAAGGTGCTATTGATGAATAATTTTGTAATGCAGTCCTGTTTTTAATTATTCATATTTGCTAATTTTCTTCCATTAGGATAAAGCTGTATGCTTAATATTTCAGGAGAAGGAGTGTTTCAAGGAGGTAGCCATGCGGACGCAGGTACGATCCCCGTTGACAATGAAGCAAATATTCGACCCTTTCCCTAAGCTTATCTCTTTTGGTTTTTGCAAATCATAGATAAGTGCATGCCATGCCTTAATGTCTTTTGCTTTGTATATCCTCTCCAGGCCACCGCCGGGCTTACAGATGATGAATCTGCCGCCTTTGGAGTGATAGCGGTGAGTGGGGCATTTACGGTTTGGTTTAGTTTATGAGATTTAACATCCCAAAGCGACTCAGGCTATGAGAGACGCAATAGTGGAGGACTCCGAATATTTAAACCATCTAGGGTTCTCTAACGTGCGCCTTGCTTTTCGCCTCCATCGAAAAGCTGCCGCTGCAGCCGGGATTCGATCCCGCATCCTTGGGCACATTTATCGAGTGCCCTAACTACTGCACCGCCGCCGCGGGGTGAGTGGCGCATTTATCATGTTATGGTAACGTCCCATTATGCTATGAATTTGAAATTTTTATTCAAAATGTATACCAAGCTTGGGTGTTTACATAAGGGCGCAGCAAACGTTCCCAATGCTCAGCACTGTAGTGGGACCTCAGTCCTCCAATCAGACAGTTTATTATTGCGATAAAGTTAAAGGCCCCATTTTTTAGCAAATCCAGCGTAGACGTTTTCGGCGTTGGTGTCATGTTCCTCGCTGCATGTCAGTCATTTTCTTAAATTGTAGTTAACTACATTAAAGGCAAAGGCAATTGCTTTTTTTTTTTTTTTTTGTCAAAATCAGAAATAAAACAAACATTCACGTATGCCCCCGATGCTTCCGGCGACCCTCAGCTTCTTTGAGTCTCTGGTGTCCCAGATTAAATAAAAACGTTCTATAGTGCTGTTCATATACAGATTTAAAATAAGTCAACAGGCATCGCTAATGCTTTTTTAGACATGTTTTGCTCACGTGTGTGTAACTTTTGTTTCAGCCTTGTATTTTCTCAACGTTGCCAGTGGTAAAGGCCTGAGCTGAAACAGGGAGAAAAGCGGCACCTGCGACCACTTTCAACAACAGTCGGAGCTTGAAGATCTAGCTTACAAAAAATATGAAGGCGTATTCTGCCTGGTTCATAATAAATTTTCGCAGCCCATTCCTGCTCACATTTTTCGCTTTGACACTACTCGTATGCAATATTACTTGTATGATTTTCATGCTGACTCATTGAGCGCATCAAATAAGTCTGTTAGTGCATGTATGCAGCATTAATTTCGTGCAGAGGATGATTTCATGCGTGTATTTTGTGGCGGAAGACTAAGCTGAACTATTTTTTTGCTTGTAAGACCGACGCTGAGCCTTTGCTAGGACAGTCAGATTTCCTAATGTTGTCTTAGCATAATACTCTTATTGCACCCCTTCAGTCACGCGATGTATGGGACAGCTTGAGTGAACACAATAAAAAAAAAAATTAATCCTTGCTTCGGTTGCCAAGAAGGCAAGGCATGAGGTGTACTCTATACAGGAACTATGACATCTTGCTCAATGTGTAGTTTAACGGCTGTCATTAAAATGTGGAAGGCTCCGGACATTTGGACCGTCTGGGATTCTTTAACGTGCATTGATATCGCAGAGCACACGGGCACCTAACTTTTCACCTCCACCGAGAAGCGGCCGCTACCTCGCATCCTCGGGCAATTAGTAAAGCGCCCTAACCGCTGCGCCACCCCGGCCGGGCAAATTCACCCTTCAGTCGACCTTCAAGGAGCAGGAGGGCAAACTATTTTTATGCGGTTCAGGTGCGTACACAAAAATGTGACATATATTGCGCCTTTCCATTTCTATAAGCCACCACACGATAAAAGCGTGGGCTGGCTGTTGACCTTCAAGGAGCCACAAGACAAAGCGTGGCTTTAAATATACTGTACCTTTTTTTTTTCCCCAAACCGTCTGATCGCTTGAAGCGTAACCTTATTAATGACCTTGCTGTCGCACTACAAGGTCATGGCATTGACCCTTTGACCTTGGAACCTTGGAGATAAGTAGAGGGTGTCAAGGGGTGGAGCACGTTGTTAATCACGTGGGTGAAGTCCCGTCGTGCCACCAGACGATGGAAATAGTCACGATATCAATCGATACGTATCAGAACGAGAAGCAACCGCGCCTCGACTCAGAGCATCTATGGACAACCAGCGGCGATAACGCTGCGCTTAGCGTGTCGTACCGATTAGAGCTAAGTCGGACTACGGAAGACTTCTACTAAGCGTAACCATGCTGTAAAGTTTTCGTTAAAATGTTTAACTATGCTAAGCCTGTGCTAATCTGCGCTTCGAAGCAAAGAAACGTAGACATGATGAAAATGTTTATGTGGGGTTGCGGACTTGAGGTTTAGGATTCTTCGCGTTACTAGAGTGCCTACAAGAAGAGAAAACAAGAGAGAAACAGGAAAAGAATAAATAAATTACCAACATATGCTCGACGTTCCTGCGAGTTTCAGCGCTTGAAACTCCTTTATTAATGACTACGTGACTGCACGCTCACGTAACGCAATGCGACCTTTCGACGAAGCACGACAGAACTGGCGATGATAACTTGTGCCCTCGCGGCACAAGGCCGCATAACAGCGTGAACTCAGGAGAGACTCAAAGCAAAGACTTATTGTCGTGTCGCATAACCCTTTGACGGTAAGGTCGCACGGCACTGCTCTCCTACTATTTTCAGCAGATTCCTGAATAATTGAAACCGCCAAATGCCCCTTACGCTGCGCCACTGCCGTAAAACATGAAAGCTACAGTATTGTTTGACGGGTCGAGTTCGTATTAAGAAATCCTGCTTTTCTTCTACGGCTTGAGTGATGGAATGGGGGCACACTCTCAGGCCACTACGGTGCATGCCAACTGTTTGCACCGCACCTGAAGCCGGAAAAGAAAATATTTTTGTAGCGAATACTACA
Organism: Amblyomma maculatum; assembly: GCF_055883805.1. Lineage (NCBI taxonomy): Eukaryota > Metazoa > Arthropoda > Arachnida > Ixodida > Ixodidae > Amblyomma > Amblyomma maculatum. The sequence goes on along the minus strand of NC_139352.1, from coordinate 18,123,587 downwards.
CTGCGCTAGGTTTTCAAGCCGTCGGCGTGGTGTGTTACCGTTCCACGTGCCATTTCCTGGCAACTGCCACGTGTTATAGTAATTGGTTCACAGGAAGGGAAAGGCGCAGTATCTATCACGCTTGAGCCTGTGGACACCTCAACCGCGCCGTAAGGGAAGGGGGTGAAGGTGGGAGTGAAAGTGGAAAGAGAGAAAGAGGAGCAGTAGTGGAAGGTACAGAGTAATTTCGACCACCCTGGGGATCCTTAGCGTGCGCTGACATCGCACAGCACACGGACGCCTCTTCGTTTCGCCTCCATCGAAACGCAGCCGCCGAGGTCGGGTTCGAACCCGGGCACTCCGGACAGTAGTCGGGCGTCTTACCACTGTACCACCCCGGCGGGGCCACGTGTTATAGACTGAGCGCTGGGCCAGGCGTTGGAGGAAAAAAGGAAAAAAAAAAAAAGAAGAAGTAAAGGGAGAAGAAGAATAATAAGAAGAAGAAGCAGAAGGAAAAGGAAATGACTTTCCGCTTATCAGCACTAATTAATGTAAGATGGGATACCAACTTGATAGGCGATAAAACAGAGCTCGTAAGCTTTGGCGACGTCCGATCGCTTGTCGGATTTTAAGCTCTTAAAAGGTACGTCAAATCTATGCGCGCTTCATCCTGAATCTGCGCGGCGGAGTGTGGGACAGCTGCGTAGAGTGGCCTTTCCCTGTGGAGGTGACAGTAATTGTCCGTCTTATGGCCCTTGGGGTGGTGAATACTTTCCGGGAGCTCCGGGAGGCGCACCTTACAAATCAGTACACGCGTTTGTCGCAAACGGAGTCGGGTCGCCGCCTTCTTGCTCGACTTCATATCCAACACACCACACTCATGGAAGACAGGTTTCGCATCCCAGAATTGTGGAGACGCGCCCTCTGCGTGCGACCTCTGCCAGCGAATATGTCACACGATGATCATAATGGTCGGCGCTTGGCACGAGCGGAAGCCCTAGCCCGACATTATGGCAACAAAGCAGGTGTATACTACGTGGACGCCTCCGGCCCTCACCACGGGGGATGGTACACGGCCGCTGTAGTTCGCAACAGCAAAACGGTCAACGGTCTCACCTTCAGAGCCCAAAGTACAACACACGCAGAAGAGGTGGCGATTGCTCTCGCGGCCTCTCATTCCGACTCAAAATACATAATTACCGACTCGCGAGGAGCCTGTCGGAACGTCAGACAAGGCATGGACTCCCTTACTAGCCTATAAAATTTACTTAAATTGCATACGGGATACAGACCCCGCACACCGCTACCTTATATGGGCCCCTGCTCATCAGGGTTTGGCAGGAAACGAGGCAGCAGACGCCGCCGCCCGCGCGCTCTCTCACCGGGCTGTTTTCTCCTCCCTACCCGATCAGGAACCCGATTTTAATCCGGCCTACACCTTCAAAGATATCACGACGTACTATCAACATTGTCATCGCCTTTATCCCAGCCCATGTAAAGGTCTCAAAAAGGCGGATGAGCGGCTCCTTCTCCGCCTTTTCACCAATACATTGCTGTGCCCGGCAGCCCTAAAACATTTTGACCCCTCCTTTAGTGGCAGCTGCACACACTGTGGAGCGGTGTCTTCTGACATCTATCACATGGTGTGGGCCTGCCCTTCCAACCCGGCTATTCCCCCCATCCCCAACCCAACCCGGGAGAACTGGGAGGCGGTCCTGCTCGGCTGCCACGACTTACAGGCCCAACAAGCCTTAGTCGGACGCGCCCGAGCGGCGGCAACCGCCACTGGGGTCCCCAACTAGGGACCTCCACCTAGTGCTTGTAAGGATCGGTCCCTTATGGGCCGATCCAAACATACCTCTTGGCCCCTGTGTAAATAAATGTTCTTACCACCACCACCACCCCCAGCATCCGAAAACAAGGAGAAGGACGCCAGGCTCTCGGTGCGCACTGAATGCGCGACGGTAATGAAAACCGATACCGGATGTTTGTAACGCTGGTATCTGCTCCGAGAGCATACCCTGGCAGGAACTGTACCTGAATGGCTTCACGTGTGTAGAGCATCCTGTTATCGCAGGATGCTGTACACAAAAATTGAATTCGAATAACGATCACCTGTTGTTCCCGCGCACATGGGTTTCCGCTGGTTGCTTAGCTGCGTGTTTCAGTTGATTGTGAAGGATTGCAAGAAAGCATGGAGAAATTTCATATCCCGGTAAGAAATACTGAACAATAAGAGACTGGAGTTTTCAAGGCGTCAATACGGCGCACCACGTCTGCCAGGCATTCTGATCAAGAAGGGTGCAATAAAAGCAACTTTGGATAGCGATTGCTTGCAATTTATCCTGAAGTGCCCGATATACAGAGGAAAGGCAGTGTCTGTGTCGTACGCTGGAGCATCTAGATGGACGCCAATTGACTGAAATTAAGGTTTTAGGCCCCTGGCCACGGCGATCGTCTGCGTTGAAGGCCTCCCAGGCACTGCTCCGCTTTATGAGAAGCGCAGGCCTAATCGAAAGACTATGAGTTTGCTGTTATGTTACGTGATATGACTGTGACGTGATGTGATGTGGCATGTCTGTGATGTGACTGTACTAACTTCAACTTTCTCTCTCGTAAAACTTTTATATCCACTCATCCCCTTCCCCCAGTGCAGAGTAACAAACCAGTTGCTTTTACTGGTTAACCTCCCTGCCTTCCCCTCAACTTCCTCCTCCTCCTTCTCCTCCTCTCCTGAAGTATTCTAATTTTCATGCTCCCTTTTTCAAGCAGCGCTTTTTTATTAATCCTTTTTGTGTTCATTTTCTTTACACGTTTTTTTATAACGTTGTGTTGTTGTTTTTGTTGTTGTTTTTTTGCCTGACGGCATGCAAGGAGTCCTGTTTTTCTTCTGCTTTCGATTACTTGTAATAATTCGCACAAAAAATCACGAAACAAAAATGAATTATAAATGAAATGCTAATATAGCCGCAGTAACGCTATGTAAAAGGTGCAACGATCCCATCTGCTCATAGCCTACAATTGCATTAAGTGGGGAGACGCGTAGGGTTTGGAGAGGCAAGATAAGAAGGAACGATATTACTCTTGCCCTCGACATCGCACTAGCAAATGTCCGCTATAGCATCACATGGAACATGTACACTCCTTCAAAGCAGTGGTCACCTCAGTAATGCGATACGAAGTTCGCGCACGGTGGACTAGATGTGCCACAGAAGGTCATCTTCTGGCGAAAACCTTCTAGCAGTCACATATTAGTATCGCTGTGCTATCGTCAAAGAGAATCCGCATAATGCCTTCATCAAAAAATTGGCAGTGGCTTAGCGCTGTTATGCCTGGATAAACGTAGCGTAAAGTTACGGTTATGCTTGGTGCTGAGGTTGCACTTTCAAAGAGTTTTATCGTGTGTTCAGTGCACCGACAAGTCTTGGAATCACTTTCTTCATCCTCCTCATCCTCTTCCTCACTTTCCTCCGGCTGCTGTTGCTGTTGTTTAGCGGCGGCCATAGCACGTCATTGAGCTTTATCGTGTGTTCAGTGCACCGACAAGTCTTGGAATCACTTTCTTCATCCTCCTCATCCTCTTCCTCACTTTCCTCCGGCTGCTGTTGCTGTTGTTTAGCGGCGGCCATAGCACGTCATTGAGCTTCCTGCTGATGTCTTTTCGCTAGGCGTTCTTCTCGTTCTGGGAAGATTCAGTCTTCCGGGCCTCTCTCGCGGCCGCTCTGGGAAAGCGTCTTGTCGTGACGGTACATCGCGCGCCCCTTGTTGAACACAACCAGCATTTCATTAAACGCATTAAAGTTAGATAGATAGATCGATAGATATGTTTATTTGAGTGTGCCTCAACAGCCAAGGGGCCTAAAGGAGCGCACACTAGGTCAGATGCATCAGAATGACCACTTAAAAGCATATAAAACCTGGCATGAAAACAACAATTAGGCAAATATGTCAGTGTCAATAAACGTTTTGTTGTACAGGATTTGTAAACGAGTCATTGGACAGTTGGCGGGCAAATCTGGATAACATGTGTCAAAACATTTTGCGGCCTTTGCATGCGGCACACAAAAATTCAGCGACATCAGTAAGGTCCCACAGTTAATGAAACCGCGCACAACTTTTTGCAGAAACTGCATGTCACGTATGAGTCGCCTGTCGCCAAGAGTACACATATTGAGGTCTGCCAAGAGAGAATCGTAGTCGTAGAAACGACGGCGTCCAATATATATATATATATATATATATATATATATATATATATATATATATATATATATATATATATATATATATATATATATATATATATATCATAAAAGATGCGTATGAACTTACGCTGGACATTTTCAATTTTTGTGCAATAGGTGGCAGATACGTTATTCCAGGCTACTGACGCAAACTCAAGACGCGGTCTCACAAGGACACAGTATACAGTGCGTAGACATTCGTGCCGTTGAAATTTTTTTGTTAGTCTAGAGATTGTGGGGATTCACAATCTCCTTCCTTCATTATAACGCCCGCGCGTAATTAACACGCGTAATTACGCGCGCTGGTAGAGAGGTTGGCGGAGGAGAGGGCACGCAAAGTGTATAATCAAACACAACCGAGTCGCGTTTCCTAGTTAGAGACAGGACGGAAGTCTTCTTAATATTCAGCTTTAAGCGATTCAACAAACACCATTTCTCGACGTTGTTAATGTCAGCTTGCAATTGGCGGCAGTCCTCAATATTTCCAACATTACGGAATAATTTGTAATCTGCGAAGAGCAAAATTCTCGAGTTCTTGACATGTAACGACAAATCATTAACAAACACTAAAAACAACAGCTGTCCTAAGTTGGAGCCTTGAGGTACTCTCGAAGATGATACGAATTCGTTGGACACACAGCCGGAAACTCCGACCATGTTACGGCGGCTGCCAAGGTAGCTTTTGAGCCACCTACAGTGCATGGGGCAAAGTCCGTATTTTTCCATCTTCATCAGAAGTACTTCATGGGAAACCATATCGAAAGCTTTAGTCATGTCAAAGTAGATTGCATCTACCTGACCGCGATTAAATACATGTGGGCCAGTATAATCAAGAAAGCTGCATAAATTCGTTTCCACAGATCGACTTTTTAAAAAACCGTGCTGCAGAATTGAGATCTTCTGTTTGAAGTATGAGCCCATGCGTTCGTACATAACCATTTCAAAAACTTTCGCAAAGGAACAAATGAGAGGCACAGGTCGAAAGTTGTTCACATCACAAGCATCGCCAGACGTGAATACAGGAACAACTACTGACAATTTCCAATGACAAGGAAAAACACCAGTTCGCAACGATAAGTTGAAAAAATGCGCTAAAACAGAGCCAAAAATGTCAGCGCATCCTTTGATTACGAAGCTCGGAATGTCGTCAACTCCTGTTGAAAGTTCCGGCCTAAGTTTCTGAATCGCCAAAAGAACCTCATGCTCGGTAACATTATCATAAGCCAAACAGTCAGCGCTGTCTTCAAACGTGATAATGGCAGTTGTGTTATCATGGCGCATAAAACAACAGCTGAATGATCAGCAAAAGCTTGGCAAACATCTTGAGGTTTAAAACAGATACCATCTCGCGTCTTTATCACAGCAGCACTAACCTTACCATTTATTTGCTTGCGCACAAAATCCTAAAAATTGTTTGGTTCCTGTTTAAAGTTCTGTTCAAGAAGTTTGTGGTAATCGGCTTCATGACGTGCGATCAGACTTTTCACAGTTGTTCTGCACAATGAATATCTTTGGTACCAATATTCACTTTCTGATTTCACGTAGAGTTTACGATACATCTGCTTTTTCTTCAATGTCCTAAATCGCGCGAAAACCAGCAAGCAAATCTACACTTCTTCGATTTACGGCGTGGTATACATTTTTGCATTATACCCTGTACAACTGATGTAAGTAGCTCAACGCCTGTGTTTACATCCTCAATCTCAAGCAATTCTGACCAGTCGTAGGCCAGAAGATCATTGTACAGCCTAAGGCAATTGCCATACGCGTATCTAAATTTTTCTGGCACCATCTGACGAACTGGACGAAAAGACAAAAAGAACGGCATGGTAAACGGGCAATGATATTTGTCTACCAGAACAACAGGATCGCGCACGGCTTGCACGCCAAATAGAGGCACATTATATAGAATTGGGTCTAAAATGTTTCCAGCACAGTTGTTCATTGCATTGCATTGTTGTAAACCATAAAAAATACTAAAATCAATTAAACATTCGGCTTTTTTTCAAGTTGCTGTGCAGTCACTAGTGACGAAACCAGTGGACCAATCGACTTTAGGACTTTAGTCCCCGTAGATGTGAACCTTGTATTTCGAAAAATCGATTATTTTCCCAATATCCAAGAAATGATCTGTAAAACGTTAGGAGCAGAATTTGGTGGAAAGTAGTAACAGCCGACTAGATAGTGCGATTTGTCACACGTTGGAATTTCCAACCACACGCATTCTTCGTATGTCGCCAGGTCTGGTCTCCTAAATGCATTTAGCACAGAACGGCAGACTATCAGAACTCCGCCCCCGTATTTAATCTTGTCTGAATAGACCTGTCGGTCCTAAAGACAGCATACTCATCTGAGAAATAAGGCGCACTTGAACATGATATATGAGTTTAGCCACGTGTCCGACAGGCACATAATGTCATACTCACATTTGTATGCAATCGCGAAGAGAGCAGAGCTTCCGTTCAGGTTCCCAGCCCTCTCGTATTTTGGCAATATAGCTTAATTTCCTGTGCCTATTTCGGATATAGCTAGAGCACCGTTAGGGTCATCGAAGCGTCGTGAGGACCACTGCTTTCCATAAAAAGGGCGAAATAAGCAACCATCAGGCCACACTTCCGGATTGTTCCAGAGTTCAAATAGATGTCCATCTAGAGAAACGTGGAATGAGCAATATGTATCGTACTTCGTTTTCAGTTTCGTGCAAGTGACAACCTTATCACCTACTGTATGCGCCAAAAATTCCTGTATGTCCGACGCCGTTGTTGTCGGGCCTAGGCGAGAAACAAATAAGCATTTCTTCGCCGGTAGTTTGGGCGCTACTTTAAGCGTGTACTGCTTAATTGTGCGTAACGTTGCTCGAGGCCGAGATGGTTGGCTCACCGCTTTCGACGGGCGTGCCAGATGAGTACTCCGGTCCTGAGCAGGAGGCTTCGGTGGAGGGGCCGAAATTCCAGCGGGCAGATTTACCGCCATGGCTGAAGCGTAGTTGCGAGATTCCGAGCAGTCAGAATTCGAACACTCACTCTGGTTGGCGGTACGAACAGATGCACTCAGGCCACTCAAATATTCACACAGGAGCGCGGTTTCCGTACGAAGCCGTCGCACCTCATCCGTTAACGTATCCATTCGACTAGCCATTTCCCGTAGCATTAAAATAACACTCGTGGAAGCACTGACGGAATCTCATTGAAAATACAGGGAAGAGCGTTGCGCTTCGGGGGCCGTTTCCGTGTCGCTAGTTCCGCAGATAAGCCCAGCCGCCGAAGGATCACGCCGCTTCACGCAATGAACACATTTGTACTTGCTGGCCCCGGATTCTATGAGGATGTTGTATTCCTCGACCTGTATGTTGATTCATTTGCAGTGAAAACGCTGTTTGCAAGACGAGCACGGCAAAAATTGCTGCCTACTACGAATGGGTTGGAAGCAGCGCGCACATGCGTCCCCATCGGGCGCCATGATGTTAACCTCAAACAAAATTGCACATACCCACTTCGGAGGATTCACTGGCGTTCTATACAATTCGTCTACAGGAAAGGAAAGGCGCAGTATCTGTCACTCGCGTAATCCCGCTATCATTCTCACTGTAGACAAGGGAAATTATGACGAGCGTTTCACAGATTATGGAATATTTGTTTGGTGCAAAGAGGAAAAAGTTGTACCGCAATCTGTGTGATATTGTCTTCCCAGAACCCTTGTACAGGGCCGTATACAGTGGAGGCCGGGCAGAAATGTATTAAAGAGAGTAAACAAAATGCAAATTCCGCCAGAAGGTGACCTTTTTTTTTTTTTAATTACATACCGGAACACTACCAGTAAAGGAGTTTCTGAAGGGAAGGGGCTTTTTTTTTTTTTTTTTTTTTTTTGTACCGTGGAGGACACATTGTTTAATCTGTAAGCAGCCGGAAACAATAGATCATGTTTTTTTACATTGTTGGGAAGGGGTATATTTCTGGGATGTATTACAACGGAGCATAAAGAAGGATTTTCCACTAGACTCGCATGGCATTCGATATTTAAGCATAGAGAATGAAGATGGGGTTTCATTTGACGTAATTGCGCTTATGGGCATCCACTGCACTGTATCTGGCGCTCCAGAATGGCAGGCTATCCCTGAGACAGGGATGCCAGACCTGCTTGAATTTATTTTTGAGAGAGTATGCAGTGGTTTATTGCCATCCAAAAAGTGGCTGCAGAACCTCCCGAATGGCTTTCAAGGGTAGAGCCTTGGCTGTCATTGCGGGAGTTTTAATGCGTCGAAGCCAGTCTAACACTGGCTGATCATGAGATTCATGCATGTATATTGCCTTGTGCGTCTTGTTTCATGTTTTGATCGGAGTTTCGTGTTATGTCGTGTGCCAAAGCCAGATAATTAAAAAAAAATTCGGGGCGTGGCGCAGAGGTAAAGCACTGGGCTGGGTATCCAAGGGATGGAGGTTCGACTCCCCGGTGGAAGACAAGGTTTATTAATTTATTTTTAAAGTATCGATACAATGGTGATTAGGCATGAGACATCTGGTTGGTCGCTTCGAATTTGTGCGGCTCTCGCGCATGCGCCTAACAAGCGGCCAAGACTCACGCGAAACTCAATTCTGACCCGCGTCAGCTTTACGCTACAAAAGCATTTTCAGACGCTTCGCTCAATTCCTCAAGTTATTGAGAACATACTATCGAGGGAAGAAATTCCTCCAACACGCAAACGACAATCAGAGCAGATACCTCTTTTATCAACCAGTAGTTCCGGACCATATTTGTGGATGCGAAAGTTGGACGCGAGTTCTCTCAATTTGCTGCGCGCTAAACAAGTGCTTGTCTTTTCTTGTGATCGCCTTGTTTGCGCTATTGATTTTTCGTTACAACATGCGTTCATAACAAGGAGTTCTGCTATAGAAAAGTAAGAAGATTATTCGTTCGCACCACGCTTCTAGTGGAAAATCGCCAGACATGGGTTCCAGATATTTTGTCACCGATAGTACACTCCAACTCATTCGTATGCGTCTTGATGTTCAGGCTTAGTTCCTTGTGAATGATTTTCAGACGGGTCATATCGAAAGCCATCGCTCGTTTGTTTCGTTCTGCTAATTCAGGCGTTATCAGAGCTGATAAAGCACTGTGGTAATCTGCTACCGGTGCCTTTTTCAACATCTATAGCTCCGAACCGAAGGACTAAACTAGAGTTATCACAGCACTCATAAAGCCCGCTAGCCGTATGATCTAAATTTTATGTGCAGGTATTACAGACAGGACTGTTACAATTCCGTTCGCACTCCTACTACAAACAATTTCACATTACGTCAAGAGCGTCCTAAAAACGAAGTTCTGAAAACGAACATCCTAAAAGTGAACTGCACGGAAAGCAGCTCAAGAGTGTTTGAACCAAGAAATATACATTAGCTTTTTAGCACCCACATTGCCAGGAAGAGGCCGTAGGAGTCACACCACTTTTCATCATCATCATCAGCTGCAGCAGCCTGATTATACCCACTGCAGGGCGAAGGCCTCTCCCATATTTCTCCACTTAACTCGGTTCTGTGCTAGCTGCATCCACTTGACCCCTGCGAACTTCTTAATCTCATCCGCCCACCTAACTTTCTGCCGCCCCCTGCTACGCTTTCCTTCGCTTGGAATCCAGTTTGTTACCCTCAGCGACCATCGGTTATCCTCTCTTCGCACTACATGTCCTGCCCATGTCCATATCTTCTTCTTAATTTCCACTAGAATGTCGGTAACTTGAGTTATTTCTCTGACCCACTCTACGCGCTTTCTATCTTTTAATGTTACCCCAATGTTTTATTCCAATTCAAATCAACTCTCATTACTACAGAAAAGTGCCTGCCATCAGCTACAGCCTGGAAACAGGCGTATTGGTTTCTTTCAACTGCGCTTGCACCTGTAACAGCTAAGATATATGCAAAAGAAATTAAAAGCATGACACGATAGCTGCCTGTGGACCTCTCTAGTTGCGCACATACTAGTGAGCATTCAGTCAACGTGAAAGGCAAACTGAAGTGCTTCTTCCAAAAAAGCGCAAGTGCACATGTCTCATGTGGTAACATCGGCCGCGCAAGTTTTTTTTTTTTTTCTTTTTTTTTTTGCACCCAGAAACTGAGTCGTAGGTTCGAATCACACCTTAAACCTCATTTTGTTTACATATTTATTGAAGCGAAATCAGATTATGCCGTTAAGTCAATTGAGCCATGCGGCAACTTCTAATTCGTTTTATAATCATTATCTTTCAGCGTCCTTTCAAAATTAACTTGTCCCATGAGCAGTGCTTGAATCTCTTAAAAAAAGATTATGTGGCTTTGACAATATGATCCAGCCGACCAATCAGCAGTTAATTGCGACGACGACGGGCGCCGACCTGATTGCCGAATGGGAGCCTTAACTGTCACTTTCAATGTGCTCAGGAATACTTGTCCTTACTATACTTCTAACTGTCCGTCGGCTCTTACAGCTGGCGATTTTAGTTACTTCTTAATCACCGCATGTCGTATTTTCTAGCACAAGCTTGGAGCCACTTTTTTTGTCACACGGTAAAAAAAAATGCCACCAGCCCCCCACTACCCCAACCCCCCCCCCCCCCCCCCCCCCTCCCGCGGCGCTACGATCCGTTTCAAGGTCAGTCGCCTGAAACTATTAAGAGCGAAGAGGTTGGCCTACTGGAGCGCCACTTGAGAAATTGAGATAAAGACAACGAGGCTGCTCGACTTACTGCGGGGCTTACAGACGGCGGGGCTTACAGGCATTCGTCTACTCAAGTCAACAAAAGGCGGCACGAAAAATCCCTTAACGATTACGAGTTGTGCAGCTTGGACAACGGCTTAATGATGAAGTAGAAAAAAGAACACGTTTGTCTACGTTCCTTTCAAACACATCCAGCACCTGACAATTCGATCGCCATTCGTTACCCTTGCTCAACCTCATTCAACGACGAATGACGATTGTTCCAGTACTTTCATATCCTGGTATGAGTATTCTCATGGGATATAAATGGCCTGAAACTTTTGATAACATCAATTTTTCTTCGTGTTCGTAAAGTCTTGGCGCTACGGAAGCGCCTTTCGATAAAACTACATCATACTCTTTTCGTAAACTTTATTTCGTAGTCGGCGCTTGCAGCATTCTCGCACCTGAAGCGCTGCTGCTACTGTGGCTGCACAAAGGGAACTGTTTCGTTGACGTTTCGTGTGGGCTTCTGTTGAGGTTTGAAATTCCGGCGACACTCTGACTTAATTAGAGCGCGTGACAGCCATTATAAAGCGCGTCTAAATTACGAAGAATAGCAAAACAAAAAACAGCCCCAAAATATACACCGAGACTTTTGCGCCTTACCTAGACCACCGCCATAATTCACTGCCAATTCTGCTCAGAATGTTCGTCCACATAAAGCCATTTAATTCAATACAGGCACTCGGGTTAACGTGGTTTTATTCTTGAGGACGACCTGTATCAGCACACTGATTCGAGTAGACTTGCTGGGCATGGAAACCGACTGCTGCGGCGTTCATCCCTCTTCTTGTATTGTACGAGTTCGACTTCGAATATAAACCGCAGTACTTTCGCGCAACACGGCAATGGCAAAATAGAGATGACTTGGATATGGTCACTCGAGCTCGACGTTGACGTATATGTAATTGTTGTGGATGAAGCCGTGAAGCTCGAGATCCCTCCAGTTCACCGGCTTGGTTTCAAAGCCCTTGTTACCAACCCCGGGAATAGGTCTCCTCACCATATCCGGAGAGTTGGCAGTCACCGGCCACCTGACGTCTTTTTGCTGATCGTTGGGGTATGTGAGGATTATCGTTACCTTCTTAGAGAAGGGCCGCTCCTGCAGAGCATCTCAAATGGACTCGTGCAGAATCATCGCGAAAAATACGAGCACCTCACCATCCGGTTGCTTCCGACAGTTAAACTGCAGCTCGAATGCCTAGCCAGCAGAGATGTGAGTGCCGTGTGATTGCTTATGCTCTTTCTTGCCGCTTTGCAGGGAGTTGTGTGCGCCGTATGCCTCCACGAACAAGTAAAACTCGACGAATGCACCGAGCTTCGAAGCAACACGGTATAGACCCAGTGTGTACCTCACTTTCTTCGCAACTGGAAGCACCGAAACGCCTTGTTCCTCTTTGGCTAGCTTTTCCATATCGGCCAATTCGTACGCCACGTTGGTCATGCGCTCCAGTATGGAGTTGGCCTCGTTGATGGCATCCGATTTGAGGTTCTTCGAAGTCCGCTTCCTTAATATGTTCAGATCTTTCTTTACTGCTGCGAGCTTATTGAATACACTTTCGCCTAGAGTGCCGCCATAAGTTGACCCTTCCACAGCCTTACCGGTGCATTATCGGCATTGTTCGATGACATCAATGCAAGTCATGCGCTGCTTGCACTTGGCACACTTAACCTCATCTATACTGCATTCGGTCAGATGATCCTTCAGCGCCGAAAGCTTGCCCCTGAAGACGCATCTTTCGCCGCCGGCTACGCAATGAACCCGGTGCTGCTCCAGAGTGGGACTGCTTGAACGTCATCGGGAGGACGTCCTCCTCCACAAATATCTGGTTATGCAAGGGGCATATGGATATTTTCTCTGAGATCAAGCATTTGCAGGGGTTGCATACAACAGGGCAACAGAAATGAAGAGCTGGCTACCCTACCGCATACGGCGCACACTCGGTTGCTGGGCAGCGACTCGACAAACACGATGCGTCGGCATTGCAGGAAGTCGTCGAATCCCGTAAAGACGCACTCCGTGCCAGTCATCGTCACGTTAAAGGTGAGCGAATTGCTGTCAAAGCTCAAGGCAGGAACCCTGATGCATGAACAATATATGTCCACAGATGCGCGAGGTAGCTGCAGAGAGTAACAGCGTGATGACGCACGACGGTACAGTAAAGAAACGCTCCGAGCTGACGAGAACAGTGAGTGGGCTGTGCTGCTGTTATCGGCTGCCGCTTCGATTAACCTGTAACACCCCGTAGCAACAGCGGGCTATATGAAACACAGTGCTCACGATGTGGTGTCTCCAACCTTACTATGCGCATGTGATAAGCTGTCTGCGTTAAGGCCACTGACGCGGATTCAAAGCTGTCTCTTAATTCTTTCCATACATGCGTCGTATCATTCTCGCGATAATTCCACAGCCTTACCTATAAAGCACTACAGTACAGGGAAAGCCGTTATTGCCGACATAAGGCTTGCCGTAAAATAAAGGGCAGGTGAGCTTTGGATACAGAAAGGTGGACCTTAGCTCCTGAATGCGAATATCGCTTTCTGTGTTTCGCTTTGTATCCACTGTGAACTGATTATACATTTGACAGAGTCATTTATTTGCTCATAGCCGATTAGATAATAGCACGGGGATAAGCGGCCAGAAGTACGCTTTAACTTACCATGGCTTCGTGTGAAATGTGTCGGTTTCATTTCCTCACGAACGATGCCTCTAGTGATAAGCTGTTGCTTGCGGGGGAATGTACAACGAAGCAATATTTAGCCAGCTCGTCTACCTTTCGCAGATTTCCAGTTTATATAGGGTTGAAATACAAGGTGGCTAGTATGATATATATCACAGGTCTAAAGCTCGCACGGCTATGAGGACTGCATTGGGAAAATTTCGTCACTTGCGTGACAGGAGCAGGGAAAAAAAGAGAATAGAAAGAACATAAAATATAAACAGTCGCAAAATAAAAACAATAAGAATAAAATAAGCAAGAGTCGACCAAAACGTATCGCTCCTGCAACATATATACTCTGCCTATACGATACTGTTGTTTGTTTTAATTCAAAAAAAAAAAGCTAAAACTTCCTACTTAGGCGCCGAATGGTCGTCAGTTACGGATTGCTCGGAGAGAGATATTGAAAAGGTGCAGCGGTTGCTAGAAAAGTAGCTTACATTCAAAAGGGAATAAATGTATACTCTAGGATTAAAGGAGCGGGTTGACAGGCGCCTCGATATTGAAGCAGCTGACGTCGGAGCGACCTTCCCAAAGGTTGAAAAGCTAGTGCCTCTTTTCTTTTGTACAAAGAGAGCCTACCATGTGGGGACGGTGTCTTGTAGTTAATCTTAACTAGAAAACCAGTCTAGTGCTGAGGCTGGCATGTGGAATTGGCACTTGCTTTCGAAACAGAGGCAGAATGTTGGAAGCCGCATCACACAGCACCGCTGGCCCCATGCTGTAGGCTTCCACGTGTTCGGATCGCTGGCACATATGAACCCGAAAGGATTGACTGCCTCTAGGCAAGCAGACGCTTGCTCTGTGCAGGCCTTAGTTGCTTTTGCTTCATAAAACCGAAACAAACGTAATGCATCTTTCAACACAGCCGTAGAGAGTATAAAGGAGGCTATGACACAGCATACGAGTTACAAGCAGCGCGGACAAAATTCCTTCCCATCGTCAAAATAAAGTGTCTTTTTTTCTAAAACAGCGGCTTCCCATAAAGCACCTTTTCTTCGGAGCATCATACGTTACTGCAGTAGTCCAGGACAGGTGACACTTCCTGGGCAGAATTGGTATTTAGTTATTGGCTGGACGTTCGGACGTGAATTGATGCGGGCTCAAACTTCGTAGTGCCCTCAACTTTGGTGCGTAGCATTTACGTTTACTTTCCGCAGTTACTCATACTCTGCGAGGGGCAGCGTGGCGGATGACGCCAGTTTAAGTTCAACCAACCCCACCGGGCTCTTTAACCTACAACAAAATCGCATGATGGCCACTACTGATCCTTGCCTCCAGTGAAGTGTGGGGCACCTCCGTCAGTAGTCTATTCATTTGACTTGTACTCGGCACACAACAGCACTTATGAAACGCTGACCACAGAAAGTCAGGACAAAGTACAGGCGTCCAAATCATTAAATTGATTACGCGACGCCTCCCTTTGCTGTTCTACCCGACGCTGTGGTGTAGTGATTACGGCGCTCAAGTGCTATGTCCAAGAATGCGGGATTCAATCAAACCCGGCCACGGCGGCCGGTTTTCGATGGAGATGAAAAGCTAGGCACCCGTGTGCTGTACGATGTGAGTGCACGTTAGAGAACCCCGGTTGGTCGAAATTTCACAAGCTATCCATTACGGCGTGTGGCACAATCCGCAGATTATTTGGGACGTTAAACCCCATAAACCAAAACAGTGCTATCTTGCGACAAGGAGCATACGCAGAGGCTCAATTAGCCCGCGCTACGTCTGAACCGCTCGTCATAACTGCTCATCATAATTTTCACGAACACAAAAAAAAAAGGCGCTGGTCGAGGAAGCTAATTAAAGACTTAGCCGCCTGTGTGCTATGAAAAGTGTTTTATTAGGAAAGTGTAAATAACAAACTCGAAAGTGCCGTGGGAAGTGCTAGAATTCAAAAGTGCTGCTTCAATAAAATATCCGCCTTTTTTTGCTCTCCATTGCCACAAATGAAGATAGGTCGGGAAGCTATGAAACGGTCGGCGGCGAAGTCAACGCAAGAATTACCTCATCCCTGTAATCGAAAAATCGCTTCGAAAAAAAAAAATATGGGAGGGAGGACATTTAAGCTTCGCCTGTAAAGGTATGGACGCCATAGCGAATGCTCCCGTTCCCAAACATTCCTCGCAGATCGTTGTTCACTTACATGTACTTCTCCGCTAGTTTAATTACTAACGCCTTAATTAGCGCATAAGTTATCTCGCACGTGCTTGTCAGCATGCAGTCCTAAGCTACACAGTTACATGAAAAACCCTCCGATGTATAACTGGGACGGCCCGGTTTATTGAGGCCCGTACGGGCGCGCCTGCGGTGACTGTGGGTGTTAGCCCCGTTCTGGAAGATTTGATATCGAATCTCATTCTCCTATGTCAACTAGTCTCGTGACGTCATGCAACGACGAGGAATCGAAACCAGGATATCTGCAATAATAGCATAATGGCTGTCACTCGTTAATAATTAGGGGGTATTCTTAACGATGCTCCCTTAACGGTGCGCACACTCCCAGACACCCTTAGAGTGAGTGAGGGTAGCTGTTCCGGTCGCAAAGGAGATGCCCTCGACTTGCGTGGCAAGCTCAGCCGGAATTCAACTACCTTGTAGTGACAGAAGGGGGTGGTCGTTTGGTGCCCAGCGGTCGCCGGTTCAAACCAGAGTAAGGATCGGAGTCAGAAGTAACAAACAAAACACAGTTTTATGCGCAGCAAGAGACGATACAAAGGAATACACAAGATCACTTGAAATACAACAGACGAGAGGTTCACAGAATACAAACGCTAAGCATGCAACTACAGAATGATTCAATAATACAGGCTTTACAACAGATCAAACACGAGAGAGTTACATAAACAAACACCAAATTGTTCACCGGGCACTGTTGCAGTCCGACGCCTCAAGAGTCACGATGTGGCCGCCATACGAGACGAGCGCCGCTCCCTTGAAAGTCCGTGGGCTTGCCAGCAGCGGGTGATCCCCAGGAGTCCAGCCGAAGCGCAGGCGAACACGTCGCAAAACACTGACGAACTGAATGACTGACTGACTGACTCATCAGACGGCGCGGTCTCTTTAAATAGGGCGCGCCGCGTCTGTTTGTTAGCACGCGTCAAAGCTAGCGCGCACACACACTTAGCTTCGCTGGTTATAGCGCTCTCTCTTCCTCCCGTCGAGCCGCGCGTCGCCATTGGCCAGGTCCCATAGAAGATGCTGGAATTTTCTGGCTGATTCCAGTACGATGAACCACCGTCCTCCTCGGGCAATGCGAAAGAGGGTGACGGCAACGCGTACAAAGCTACGCGCTCTCCCGCGCGGGGAAGGGGGGCTTTTCTCTCCATGCCTTCCACGCGACGCCGTGCGGGCCTCGCGCCGTACCGGCTTGATGAAAATGGGCGCCGATTTCGTGACAATGGCACACTCTCGCTTTCGGCTTGTTCTAGTGGCGCACAGTTGGCTCCGCCAGTTCAGACGCGCAGCGTAATGTGCAGTGACGCAGTCGTCATACGCGAGCAGCTTTCTCTTGTTTCCAATCGACACTTCACTCGCGCCGCATCTGACGATAAGCGTACGCCAGACTTCGACTTTTTCAACTCATTTGAATGCCGCGCTATCATCTATTCATTTTCCATTCAACATGTTCAACATATTTGGGTACCCGATGGAAGTGCGCAAACGTCATTCCCATACCAAAAAAAAAAAAAAAAAAAAAAAGAATCCGTGCCTCCTCACATCATATAGGCCAATTTTTTTACTTTGCACAGGCGCTGAGCTGACCGAACACAATTTTCAAGCACGTATCTGCCTTTCTGAATGACAACGATTTAGTTGACGCAAGCCAACATGGGTTTAGATGAGGGTTTTCGACCGTATCTCAGATCATGGCGACCGCTCATGGTTTAGCAGTTGTTTTAAATAAGCAAAGCCAAGTTGAGGTACCATTCCTCGGTTTGCAAAAACAAAAAACTGTCATTACGAAAACAGTGTGTTCAAGTCAATCATGCAGCTTCTACCTCCACGAACGTTCACTCAGCCATTCCACAAGGCTCAGTATTAGGTCTGCTCTTCTGTCTAATACTGATAGATTATATCAGTTACGTACGCGTCAAGATAAAGGTTTCTGTAAAAGACTGCGTACTGTATCATGAAATACGCAATTCAAACCACGAGGCACTTTTTAACACCTCTCTAAAACATAGAAAAAAAAAATCGGCGCCTTCGATATCAAATCTGCAGGTGCTGACAAATGAACATCAACGTATCAATTTCGGTGTCTGCAGAATAGGTGGAACTGCTGAGGCGATACAGATGAGTTAGTTCCGCTGTGTGGATCTATTTGCTTTTTATTTATTTCAGTTTCTCATCTGATCTTCTTTTCCCACCTTTAACACTTTCACCTATAAACGACCCTTTGTGCACCTTTACAAAAATGAATCCTGCTCAAAAAAAAAAAAAAAAAAAAAAAAAAAAAAAAAAACTGACAGCGCTGTGTCTTCGTCCTATTTGTCGCTAGTGAAAGTGCAGCGCGGTATATTAAAAAAGGGACATATAACGCTGCAACGGTTGAAAAGGCTCTCAGCAGAGCGACATGCATAGAACAGAAATCGTTGAATAACCAGATGGACCTCACAAACCAGTCAACAACACTGCATTCAAGGATCCGAAGACCGCCAGGTTTTGCTAGATAGCAGCCATATTTGAGTGAAACATTTTTCTTTATGCATTGCAACGCCAAGAACCTCATTACTCTAAAAATTTGTGGCCACTGGAAATGACGAATCGAACGAATCATTTAAAAGAAATTGCGAGTAACATCTTCACGTAAACCTAATGGCCGGGTAGGAACTCGCACAAGTATCTGCAGCGCTTACAGCGCGGCACGTTCTGCAGTGTTCTCGCTCATAAATTTTATGACCTGACAAAAATTTTATGACCTGGCGCTCTTGGCAGAAGAAATATACCGCTCTTGAGCCGTCCTAACAATAAATTAAAGGAAGTTTTAAACCACACTCGTCGAAACATGCTGGTCCCAACTGATGACGTGCCGTTACAACCGACAAGTAGATGAACGGGGCAGTGGAGTGCGTGTTTATTTTCCTTGAATAGATACACAGTAAAATATATCGTGGCTTCACGGCCAAAAGGAAAGACAGTACGCTGTTTCAAAACAATATTAATGCTCGACAACCACTTGAAAGCAGAAGTTTGTCACATTTTTATAACACATTCGTTGATTCAGCAGTTCAGGAACTTGTGAAACTCTTCGACTGAGAACATTCGCCTTTTTCTTCTGCTCCGATATGTCTTTCTGAATATACACACGGTTAAAATAGAAAATTGACAACAAAACGGCGATGAAGGTGCGCACACCTTGTTACTCGAACTCCACGTTTACGTAGAGAGCACTGTTGACGAGGAGTCCTTGCCGAGCAATATCCAACCAGCTGATTTCCTCGGTAGAGCCGACAGTACTGGGATGCCCAGGAGCTGGTTTCGCAATTGCTAGGGGCTCAGCTCCTAATAACGGCAGCGTTATGTCTTTTCCCGTGCATGTGGTGTGGGTAAGGATCAGAGAGACTTTCTTTGAGAACGGCCATTCAACGCACATATCCCAGGCGCCTTCGACAAGCCACAGGGTGAAACTTGTTTTCACAATTGTGATGTCCCCGCTATACCCGTTCCTTGAGAACGTGCAGTCCACTTTGAATGTATAACCAGCCAAAACACAGATCTCACTTGAGAATGTGTAGCTGCGCCCATATGAGCGATCTGATTTGTCGAGGACAGCGTTTCCAGTATAGATATCGGTGAACTTGCACGCAGCGATGAAGTTGCCATGTTTAGAAGCTGCACGATAGGGACCCGGCGTGGATGTAGCCTTCTCCTGGGCAGAAAGAAAGTAACTTTGGTCCTCGCTGGCCTTTCTGTATGCGTCCGTCAAGTCGTGTTCAAGGCAGGCCATGCGTTCCAATAAAGAGTTGGCAGCATTGAGTACAGCATCCTGATCAACTTTCTCGCTTGACGCCCACTCCCGTATGGTTTCCAGATCTTGCTTCATGCTCCCAAGTTTTTCGGCCGCCACTGTGTTTGCTGCGACACTCACGCACTGCTGTGGAGAAGCCTCGGCGGAGCACTGTCGGTAATGTTCAACGGCAACGTTTCGAGCAACTGGTAGGTGGCATTTGACGCACCTTACCTTGTCGCTGCCGCATTGATTGAGATGCTCCTTTAGGTCGCGAAGCTTTCCGGCGAAACTGCACTCCTTGCCGCCGGCGACACAGAAGACCTGGTGCTGTTCCAAGAGGGTCTGATTGAAGGTTACCGGGACAGCTTCGGTTTCAGCGAACACACTGTCGTCCAATGGACACTTCACGTCTTCCTCTGAAATCTGATCTTTGCAGAATTGACACAAAACGTGGCCACAGGGCAGGAGGAGAGAGCGGCTTGACACCACACCGCAGATGCCGCAGACTCGAGTGATGGGCAGCGGTTCCATGAAAACGATGCGTCGACGCTCCAGGAAATCGTCGAATCCGGTTAGAGTATACTCGGTGCCAGTCATCGTGACTTCCCTACTGATGGTTAGCGATGATCACAATGTTGTAGCTAGATGAATTTCCTGCCGTAGAACAGAGGCGGTATCAACCACTCTAACCTGGCGTGTCGGAGCGAACAAAGGCAGACTGTCGATACCGCCAGTCAAACAAGACCTAGTAACTCTGAACTCGTTGACCAAGAGTCCAAGACAACACCTAAGCCACACACGCCTTTACCTACGCAGCGGCATATAGTTCCCGCTCGCAGTTAATGCCTATCATTGAAACACCAAAATATTATCTATTTTAGTTGTTTAAGACGTACTCTAACAGAATTCGCAGCTCTAGACGTTATAAAGTAGAAGAAAAATCACTTCTCTTGGTCACAACAAAATTCTTAGGCTCGTCTATTTACTAGAAGTTTCCAGAGATGGCGCCAGCTGCATCAGCGTGTACAGTGCACAGTGTATACAGGCATTAGCGCCAGGTAGCGCCAGGCGGCCATGGACAATAACTAGACGCTGACGGTGTTCATAGCAGCTTTACCCTATCCCTTCTCATTTCTCTCTCTCTTTCTCAGTTTTTCTATTTCACCCGGCTAGGGCACATTACTGAGCCCACCCGATACAAAGGGTGCAGCCACAACGCATCATCATCATCATCATCGCTAGCATGGCAGGCTAGGGTACCTGGGCCTGGCACCCTGATCGTAGCCTGCTCTATGCCCTATGCCCTGATGCACACCGATGCACGGCCGAACTATGATCTCTGGAGTCGAGCCGAACTATTCGGCGGAGTAACACAAATAACTATAACAAAGAAATAACACTTCGAACGCGCAAGCGAAACCCGAGCCGAAGCTGCAGATGGCCCGCTCCTGCCCCGCGAAGACCAGCATGCCGAAGCCGCAGCAGAAAGCTCTCTCCCTCTCCCCCTTTCCTCCTTTCATGTTTCTCTCCTCTCCAGTGCTGTCCGAACTCTTGTAAAATTAAATAAAACTGTCTCTTAACCGTTACCGAACGTGTGTGTGGTTCTTTTGAGGCTCCTGCGTGCGCGGCCCTGCCGCCCGAACGAGTAACGCGCAGTAAAGGAGAATCGTGGCGCGACCTTGCTAGCATCGCTCCGTGGTGCATCGCTGTACAGTGAGACTAACCTAACAAAGAAAAACTAGGAACTCTACATACGCCTTACGCTCAGCTGTATAAAGCCTTCGATCTTTTCATGCCGACGGATGCGTTGCTTGTTCGAAATCCTTCAATGCCTTGACGGGCCGCGTCTCTGCGTCTGTTTTGAACGTTTTCGCTATGTACTTTTTATTATTATTATTATTATTATTAT
>NC_139352.1:17772053-18099553 GCF_055883805.1 Amblyomma maculatum | reverse complement strand
AAAACTGTGCAATGATCTTGCTTTGGTTTGCGAATAAGATATTTTGTTTCGAGAACAAACCGAGAGCAATGCGCCTATCACACTCGAACTTAGAACATACGTTACTCGTTTTCAAAAACAAGCATGGCGTGTTCGTTCCGGTCCGCACAATGTCCCGATACTGATAATGACGTGTCCGTTGCTCATGCTCTTTGTTTATCGCCGCCAGTAGACGAGTGTGTCACTTCTTTTTGCCTCTAAGAAACAACGCGGGCGGTATGGGAAGTCAGATTCACGCGGCTCTTCACGCATGCATGTTCTCCGCTAGAATGGGCATTTTTGCATGCCTCTTATCTCCGGATTTCGGCGCCATTTTTAAATATGGCGCTTGATAACCGACGAAGATATGGACCTTCGACGATATAGACGTGACTGCCCTATAGTAAACCTGCCAGCCATTGTTCGGGGAGTGCATTTTTTAGGCAAGCAGCAGGATGCGATGCATGCCAGAAATAATCGAGGCACGTTGCAATCGCAGCAATGCAGCTGTGTGCGTCAGGACTTTTGTCAGAAACAGAAATCATTTTTCTAGATGGTCTTGGCATGCGCGTGTACGTGATTATCTCATTTTTCCTTTTTGGTACGCTTTCCTCTGCGCTCTGTTGCAATTCGAGTGTCCGGTAGCTGTGGTGCGGGTCTGCAGAGGGGCTGGCCCTCAGCAGCAAAAAGGAGACATGGGCTCATAAGAGAAAGGTATTCTCATTCTTAACACAGAAAAAAAGAGCACAGAAAGACGTGAACTCGTCAAAGCAATGTAGCATGCAGAGGAATGACTGAACGCAGCTCTCCTCTCCTCGGCGCTGGCGTTTGGAAAAGTCAAAGAGGTGGATAGGGATGTCAGCGGTACGCCGACTACGCCGACCAAAGCGCCCGTTTAGGCATGGTCTACCTTGACCATCGAACGCTGACGACGCTATCCGACACCGCACCCAGCCAAGGCTAAAACGAACTTTCTCACGGCCGTCGGCGCAGCACACGAAACCACAGAGCAAGATCACGTGAGGAGAGAGGGCGAGCCGTCTCTGACGTGTGTGTGACTGGTGTACGTGCCGGTACCAGGGATTGGTTTGTGAGGTTTAACGTCCCAAAGCAACTCAGGCTATGAGAGACGCCGTAGTGGAGGACTCCGGTAATTTAGACCACCTGGGGTTCTTTAACGTGCACTGACATCGCACAGCACACGGACGCCTTGCTTTTCGCCTCCACCGAAAAGCTGCCGCCGAGGCCGGAATTCGATCCCGCGCCCTTGGGAACAGTAGTCGAGCGCCGTAACCACTGCGCCACCCCGGCGGGGTCTTGGTACCAGGGGTTCAACCGTGGGAAGAACAATGTGAAGGTGTGAAATGTGAATACCGAGAGAGTCAGTCGAAGCTGGACCGAGCGATAGAACGAACACGCATCGCAACAGCGGAGTTCGCACAGGCGCGTTCTTCTTGCGGACTGACATCCACTTAATTTCCTAATGCGACCTCAATAAATTAGTTCTTCTTGTTTATTTGAGTGTCTGCTAACAGGGCCAACTTCGTTGCTTGGGGGGATTTCATTAGGGTTTATCTTTCACACACGAACACAGATCGGAGTGCGCAGCAGTCTTGAGAGCTCTGCAGGTCTGTTCGCCCGGAGGTAAACAACTGCTCGGTCAGGTGACGGCGCCGGGCCCAGACGAACGAAGGGAGGAGTGTGGTCTAGCGCTTCCATCGCGGCGGCACGCATCGCCCGACCTTGGATGCCCGTCTCGGATGGCGTTGTGGCTGTGTTGAAAGAGAACGCAACCCCGTGGTGTGGCCGCCGCGGCTACAGGTGCAAGCGGCTGGCGCGCCACGACGTCGCCTCGCTGTGGCGGCATCGACGGCACCGCTTGCTGGGTACGCTCGGGCTACTAGGTGGGACTCCTCCGGCGAACAGCGCGATACACGATCTCAAGAGCTCCAAATAAATTCCAGTTGAACGTTAGCGCTTCGTACTGTGTCTATCTCACGCGCCTACCTTTCTTGCGCTTCAGGCTTCGCAAACATGACCGGAGCATCGATAATTCCTTTTATGGAACGAAGAACCACGCGTGGTTCGACGCCACAACTACTTCGTGCGTATGTGGTGAGCCGTATGACATCACCTAAAGGCACGTGCTCCTCCGCATCGCCCAGTTCCCTTCGGTGAAAGGGTACACGGCTGGTTTCTTGCTCAAGTCATTGTAATTTTCGCGCGCATTATACCCTCGCCAGTAATTGAGAAAATATGATCGCAATATGGGATGGTGAGTTCCACATGTAGCTTCAATTGAGATAGAATTAGTCTTACAACCTTTCGTGCCTTATCTCGGACCATCCATATTTTCCGCTGTCATTGGAGCACTTTTGTCCCGGTTTATTATTCAAGAATGGAGATGAACTCCTGGTGAAGCATAGCTTTAAAGCTTTAAAACGTATACCGTTAGCAATAAGCTTCGTCAATCAAAATGAGGTTAATGTTCAAAAAGCTTTACCAGACCAGCCTTACCAACTGTCAGAAATATATGAAGTACAGAAGCGACTATATATTCGAACATAAAACCATAAACTTCTCACATTCTCGCACAGTTGTCAATGTGTGCACTGATACTTTACTAGGACGAGCGCAAATCACTCGCCCCACGTAAACGCTCCAATTAAGCTTGCTGATTATTTTGTAAGTATTGTGTACAGTATGGATGAAAATACGGTATCTGTCCCGCGCACGCCGCGGTCGCGCTCGCCAAGCGCCTAACGTCGGCGCCTCGCTGCCGGGGCGTCGGCAACCGGCACACCCAGAGAATCTGAGTCCGCTTCCGATCTCATCTTGCATCCCCTGCTCCCACGCTCGCCTCCAAAGCAACGCACTCGCTCTCCTCTAAGTCAAAGCCATCCTGCTTCCCCGGATCGCTAGGGTAGAATCGGGGTACATTGGACACCTGTGTACGGTTCGCGGCCGTCACTGTGAACGTCACTCGGCGGTTAATATTTTAATCGGTGGCGCGCTCGGCGACGAAGGAGAAAGCTTGGAAGGCTCCAATCACTGGGGGAAAAAAAAAGGAAACAAAACATGTAAAGCTTAATTTTCTGCATTTGGCTTTCATTTACGCGCTTGCTATCTGTGTTCGATAAAGTTAGATATTTGACTAAGCTATTACGGCCAGCCAGCGTTATTGTTTTTGTTTTGTTTTGCCTCTTTACCTTTACTTTGTTCGGCTGAACAAGGTAGAACTGAGGCGTCATTTCGCCTAAACAAAAGGGCCATTCGAAATTTCGCAGAGTGCAGATATTAGGAGGATGTAATAGACACGGCCTGTGTTTAAAAAGCGAACGCGGGAGTGGTGTGTCTAGAAGAAGCTATATTTGTGATTATTCTAATCCAAAAGCACCCTGTGTAGCCTTAGAGTGGAGAAGTCTAGTGTGTGTGCATAAACTGGGATACCCCTTTTGGAAACCGCAACTCATCGAAAATTGTGAAAATTTTATGCGTTTTTTTGTTTGTGCACAGAACTACAGAATGTTAATAATACATTCCCAATAACGCTTCGCTTTCTGTGTCGTGTATATTTGTATTTCCTTAGTGCTAGAAGCCCAAATGGAGCCACAACGTGCCGTACGGCGTTATCTGTCATAAAAATTGTAAAATTGTAATGATTGGAAGAGGCTAAGAACCAATGAGCCGAAGAAATTCGTGATTGTTCTCAGTAAAGTGTTAATTAATCACGTCGCACATTCGCTTCCAGTTTGTACTGTTAAGTGCCGCACACTGTTAGGTTATGTCTATGGAGGGAATCTAGAAGGACGTTGAGGTCCAGGTTGCGAGGCTGCTGATAATCCGTTTAAGGGGCTGTTAGCGGCGTATCCAAACACGGGTGAGTTGGCGGCCAGAGGAGGATTAAGGGAAGAGGCCAAAATGCGTTTCGTTTCGGTAGTGGCGTCTTGGGCTGTGTGAAAGGATGACTTCTAGTCAGGTTAGAAATGGGGAGAAGAGTACGAAGTAATAATTTTGCGAAATGAGTGTCGGGATGTCTGACATGGTGCTACGCGCACTAGAAAATAGCGTCCAGTTGTACTGTCCCTGCAACGCGAAAGCAGCGTTCATTTAACATGCTCGGAGAGCGTAAAGATTTAATTCCCAAGCAACTATAAGTTACATTAAATTGCTAGCATTTTACAATACCCTTATTTCATCTGTATGACCTTATTTAATGAAGAGACTTATATGGCATAGAAAAACAACTCTTTATTTAAACGTTCTGCCGCAACCAGTAGCAGTATTGCAGATGTGGTTCGACAGATCACTCGAAATGAAGACATCTACTGCATTTACATTCGTGCTCCTAGTGAAGCAGAGGCGTTGATAAGACAACAAATTTCGCAGCGGCTCGTGCGTATATAAGTGCGGTTCAGCTCGCTGTGACATTCCAGCTCGCGCGTTCATGTGTGCACGCGCTGCAGTATCGCCGATATCGTCCACCAGAGTGGATTCGTAATAAATAATACGCACGAACATGCCGCGCAGGTGTAAAGACTCCGCTCTATTTTTGTCCGCAGGTGTATACTTGCGCTCTTGTCTAGACGTAGTTTACTGAAATTTATTTTGAAATTGTGGAATATAGATTAACTGTGATTTATGCTAAATTATAAATTTCCAAGTCCTCGCAACTGCAGACGTTGCAATAGTTTACATAACGGTCGTTTTATCTGTGAACTTATCAAGCAAATCCAGCAATCCAGTGATGTTACGCACTCTAAATACAGCCGGAAACGGTCGCCAAGTGTCTTAGTAAGTTGGAAAGCACAGCGGAAAAGGAGGGAAGCAATGCGCACAAGCGCCGCGGTAATTACATCCTGTAATCAGGTAATTACATCCTGCTAATTATGTGGCCCTGTCAAATTCATTTAACATTGCCAGCAAAGCGCGCTGCCTTCTAACGCGTAAAAAACTGCAAGCGAGTCGGTCCTAGTTGGGCATGCAAGCTTTCGTTTAAGAGAGTCATATTGGAATCAGTCTGACTTACAGCTGCGATTACTAGTACTGCAACGCGATACAAATTAAACTGACACTACAGCGAAGGAGACGCTTGATTCTACGAACCACAGTTATCCACGCTGTACCTTAGCTTCTCATGCATACCACTTGCCAAAGAAGCGGCAAAATCTGACCGGCGGATCCCGGTTCTGTGCGTTTCGTATGTAGTTTTCACAGTGCACAAGCCAACAGTAATGGCTTCCTCTAGTTTTCGTGATGACGAGGGGAACAGATTTAATCGCGAACAGCTGAATAATAATACGAGTGACGCACGTTTGGGCACTGCTCGCACGCCGCGACTCCGCTGCCGGCCGGCTCCCGGCAATTTCGCCTCGTACCGCTGCTGTCGAGCCTGGAAACTTCAGGTTGGGAGACCTATTGCAACATGGCACAACATGTGCCTACTACAGTATCTGAAAAAGCAAAGGTGCTAGCACTCGGTGACGGCACATTCTTACAAAGAAGTACATACACATTTCATCCGCAGGTGAACTGAAAAAGTCTCAAAATTTTATTCGCGTCGAAGCCATTTTACATGCTTTCTCAAGTCCAAAATAAAAAAATGTACAGTGTGTAGTACGCAAATAACATTTTATGAATTTTAGCGCTGAACAAATGTGATGCAGTCCTTGGTATCTGTGATGACAACCTGTCTCCAGTCCATCCCACACCACTAGCTATTGAGGAATATTCAGCACAAATTAAAAACAAAGCGATAGTCAGCAATGAGCCTAAATAAAGTTGGAAGCGATTAGGGTGGCTCTTTAAAGCAATTAACGAGGAAAGAATCAGGGCTCGATGAAAGCAGAAACTGAAATCCTTATTCGAACTCAACGTTGATGTAGAGCTGATCACGGAGGACTAATCAGCGGAGTTCAATACACCTTCCACGACACCGTCTTAGTCGGACTACCGACGTTCCAGGAATCACGGGCTGGCTTCACCACCATTTCGGGACGTCTGGTATGCACCAGCAGCCGTACATCCTTTTCTTCGTCAATTCTTCGTCACAAAAACATGACGTCATATCGAGGTACGCTTGGCGAGAATTTCGAATCTTTTTTCTTGTAGATTACGAAAGACAAGGCCAACGACGACGAAGACTGAACGATGCTCGGCCAAATCAGCAAACAATTGGGCCCGTAATGGTTCAGGAGCAATATTTAAGTCGACTGAAAATTTAACTGCCAAGTTAAGCCAACTATTGATGCTGAACAGAGTCTATTCTTAGCCGTCGTGTCCGAACATCGTTCCGTCTCCGTCGTCGTTGGCCTTGCCTTTCAGTGCGAGTCATGTAAAGGCATGCAGCTTTATACGGCTACTTACATCCACCTTCATTCTTCAGGCATGTACTGGCCTGAAGAACATGGTGCAGTAAACAGATGCGCCATAGTAGTAGTACAACACGAAAAACACAAAGGCAGAATGTAGTATCGGAGACGAAACAGCAGTTTAATGTCAGTTCTCGGACGTGATAGAGCAGCAACATGGTGCAGTAAACAAAACAGAAGGCCTTAAAATAAGAAGGAATATACATTTCCAATAATAACACTAAGTAGCATGTTGCAGCAGCAGTGCGGCCAAGCCTGAAGATGAAAAAGGCACATAACAAAGCGTGTACTGTTACACACATCTTTTTTCGTGCGCATAGTTATTTGCAAGAAAAATTGTGCACAGCTATGTGCCCAGTGAATTAGGGGATACTTGTGAAGGACAGCCCGCATGGAAACGAACGCGTAGGAGTCTCCATAACAATTACTGACAGCACTATGTACAAATACACTATAACATGAAAGCGTATGGTATTTGGTGGAAGGATCTGCTTACAAATAGCAGTAAGCTTGCATACATCATGCCAAAGCAGTAAGATTCCCATCAACACAAATATTACGCAACTGAAATATATGCATGCCACAAAACAACCCTTTGCTAAACATCCGCAATTTAACGTCGGACATCTGAATAGACTGAAATACCCGTTGTGCCTGTGTGCTGCCTTCGCATGAGCGGCCACGTTACAAAATTCAGCCTTTCTTTGCCTCGCAAACCAATGAAGCCTAACTCGTGTGAAGAAGAAAAACACTTCATCATATACAGTATCATTGCGAATTGCCTACTTTTTCATCAAGGAGGGTGCAAAGGGCTTGACCGATATTGTCTCGAGGCACAAGTACGTCTCTTAATCAAAGCCCTAAAAAGGCATTCACACACACCGAAAATATGTAAGAAGCTGTTCCCATGACGTCCTAATGCCTCTAGCCATGAACACATATGTTTATTCTCAAAGATTCCACCCCTTCATGCCACATTATTTTACAGGACCTTCAAACCGATTGAAAGATGTCTTGTGAGACGTCTTCTGGATGTACATCTCATCAAACAATATAGTGCATAAACAACCGGTTGCCGAAAACGAATATCTTTGCTCCTTACTAGTTCGAATATTTAAAGAAAAACCTATTTTCAAGGGAGCACACATTCAACCAGAGCTGCAGTGTCTTGACTTATGTTCACATGAAAAACTGTCTAAATTATCTATAGCCCTTTTGGGATGAAAGTGAAGTTCCAGGGCAAATTATTTGTTGTAGCTGCTGCAAAGGCAACCACAGCGTTTAACATTGCTGAGCTTGAGCTGAGCTTCAACCAGCGCAGCAACTGATGACGATATATATGCGCTAATATCATTTACTATTTCGGCCACGGTCCTCTGGCAACATATCGGTGTGCGGACAGCTGAACTTTCTGGTTGCGCTCTCGAAGAAGTTGGCACTTTCTTTTGAGGCTGGGGATGTTCCTGGTGGCCAAACGGCGGCTCGTACAGGAAGTTGCAAGATGCATTAGAAACAGATCCAAGAAATGCGTGCCAACTGCATAGTATCTGAGGTGAAAACCGAGTAGACGTACACTGAACGGGCCGCTACCGGTACATCTCATGTAAAGTACACATTTATCAAGCCGGTAATAACCACCTTTGTAAGCTCATGAATGATCAAATCAGTCGATATTGTCGACCATAAACCCTGACTGCTCATTGGAGGGTCAAATTCTAAAGTTAAAGCTCAGCTACTTTGGTCATCTAATGAGAAGAGAGGAGTGGCTGGAGAAAGATTTGATGTTGGGGAAGGTGGAGGGTCTCCGGAGAAGGGGTAGGCAGCGAACGCGATGGTTAGATGGCATCCTGGAGGCGCTGCAGATGAAGTTATGTGATGTTAGGAAAATAGTGAGAGACCGGAAAGCGTGGCGTGACATGGTCCATAGGGTCACGAAGAGTCGGACACGACTGAACGACTGAACTGAACTGAAGCTCATGAATAAACGCAATAAAAGGAAAGTGGACGTTTTATGAAACATTAATGAACACTTCTACTACTATTCACTTAGAACTCGTGTGTTGTATTTAAAGTTTTATTCGAGCCCTATAAAAAGTGCTACAAAGTGCCAGAGGAGCAAGCGCATTCTAATAATTTATTACGAAACGTAGCAGAAACGAAAACTGAGCAACGCCAACGAGGAATTTACAGCATGTTGCTCGGCTCACAGAGGTGCGAGACGTCACCGCCGTCTCGGCAGCGTCATTTATCAACAACACTTCTTTTGAGCATATCCTTTTAATGCAACCAAGTAAATCATGTAAAGCAATCTTCCACGCTTCAACCCGTCAGTATCGAGCGAATTCATGCAGCTAATGCTGGTTAATGCGACACAGTAATTGAAATGAACAGCGAAGCTAACAGGACTGTTCAGAATGACACGCGCCCCTAGAAAGGATTTTGAATGCTCGCTTGCTCACTTTCTGAGTCAAACTTCCAAAGCAACACATTCAGACGCCGTTCGAGCAGTGCATGCCGCCACTTGCCACGACGGAACGTCACTCCGGAGGAGAGCTGACACAGCACAGTCCGTGCAGCTTTACAAGATACAAGCGATATAAATAATTCAAACAAATAAAAAATAAAGTACAATGGTTATACTAAATTCATTAGATTACAAAAACTTACAGGACACTGCAGAAGCCACTATTGGAAAATGCGAAAGGATTAGCTCTGGCGCTATTTTTACTACCCATCACTAACTATATATTACCGGTTAATGTATCACTAATGATCTTTACCATTAATCGCTATAATTATCAATCATAAATGTATTCTCATTATCATTATTTTAATGGCTTGGCGCCACATCCGACGACACCTATGGACAACACACTTTGATGACAAATTTTGCGAACACAACATAGCTATAGTGAAGCTTTCGCCTTGATAAATATTTCGTTGTCCGCGAACGTTTGCACATGTATTTCGAACGCAACCCTCGGCACTCTTGACTTGTGGTTCATTCGCTCGGTCTGAGTCTGATTCGCACCTTGGCCGCTGTGCCCGTACTCTGCTCTCAGAAAAAAAAAAAAAGGACGCCACAAACAAAAAACAAGCACACCTGCACGGCATTGCGTCGCCGGCGCCGGATGCGAAAACAATCGTCTGATGCGCGCGAGGCCACCGCCATCGGTCCGAGACAGGCGGAGAGTATCGGGTTAACCGATCCGCGAGCGCAATGAAATCCAATGCAGCAGTGGGATAGCGCCGTTTGGGGTCCGCGGGCAGACGGCCGCCGCCAAGCTCTAAAAGAGACGGTCACGAAGTAAGTGGAGAAATATGGGAGAGGCCTTCGCCCTGCGGTGGGTATAGTCAGGCTGATGATGATGATGATCACGAAGGACTCAGATTGGGAGCCTGTTTTCATAAGTATCGACCGTGATTTTCCGGCTTTTCTTTACGAGACTATTTTCCTATTATTGAAAAAAAGTGCGGAAAGAGGGTCGCAAACCGTTTATGAGTCCTTGTAAAAACGAAGCCCCAGATGTTCCCTAAATTTATTGAACCCATGCACGCTGCAAATGTTAGCCGGTTTTGAAGGTTTTCACAACCATTTGAACACGAGTTAACACAATGATCACTTTGATAAGGGTCTCATAGTCCTAAAAAATTGTAAGCGTCTTAATGTGCTTTCAACAGCATCCCTCGATTAAGTAACATTGCAAGCTTAATAGTTGACAGTATATGAACTATTCGGATCTCGCTTGGGCAACGTTAATATTTTATTGCAGCTGGCTGTCGGTCTCACAGCCTTGGCTTCACAAAATTTCTGGGTCAGAAAGTCTCAAAATGTATTTATGAACCGACAGAGGAAGAAAATGAGATGCAGCCTGTTCTAACAAGCTTGAAACGCATGACAAGTTGAGACTTTTGCAATATCTAGAGCCGACCAGTAAACTGTCTTGCTTTTAATAGTTCCATGTCTAACGCACGTATATAACTATGCCCATTTTTCTGCTGAGAGGAAACTTAATAGTCCTCAAAACGGGAGACGTATATAGTTTAGGTAATTAGAGGGCAATAATTTATAAACCACCTTTCCTTTCTTGACTCCGCGGGGCTTGACTGAAACCCAGATGCTCACTCCTTTACTTTTTGTAGATTTCAGCTTAAGGTGTTTGATACGCTCAATCATATACTCTCTTTGCTAACCTCGAACGGTGATGGTATAAGTATTTAACATTCTCAAGTCATGCATGTGCTCGCGATCTCAATATGTTGTCATTAATAACTTCCGCTCTTATGTCCTGCAATTATCAAATGACGTGCACCTATTTCTCTGTGTCAAATACTATAATCACGAATATGTTCAGTTTCATATTTGAAACAATGTAATGGAATCCTTGTTTTGGGGCTGATACTTAATAAGTTCTGAAGACTGTTTTGAAAGATGGCATAAAAATCGAAGGCTCGTTTCTTTCTTCTTTTTTCAAAGCGAAACAAAGCTGTCCATTTTTTTTATGTTCTTGAATTTTGGCCAATTTTGCGGAAATGTGCACAAAGAGCTTACTAGTCTAAAGCTACAAAGTTTAACTAAAATAAAGAACTTAGTCTGCATTATTGGGGAAGGTAAGGAGCTTAAGCGGCAGCACCGGCCTCTTTGCATCGTGCAAGAATGTAGGATTAAAATTGACTTTTCTGTGGACCCGCGTGGCTCTTCGAGTAATTTTTTGTGATTTTTTTTTCCTAAAATGCTGGGGCAAAAAAGAATAGTCTTTTACAGCCTTTCTAAAAGTACAATCCGTATGTATTTAGACAGTAAAAATGATGGACAACAAATATGTATTGAGCAAGTAGCAGGGCTCCATACTTGCAACGTTTTCAAATAACAAAAGCGGCATTTTTAACCTTTTAGATATATTTTTTTTTCGATGGAATCCACGGCGTATCTTGCAGAACTGTAGGGTTTATTTCACTGTGCTGACAGATTTACCCGTCATATATGAAAATTGCACTAAAAATAAATGGTCATGGGACCTTCATTATCGTTATCTGAACACATCCGTATACATGAGGGTGTTTCACGTCAGTTGAACCGAGGTTTATAAATGTCAGAAAACGACGACATATTATTGTCAGCCATGCAATGCCTCTCAGATATTCCATGTAATTAGGTAATTAACAATCATGGCGTGAAAAATCTGAGAACTCGATTCTGCCCATGTCTACCTTATTTCCGGCTCTTGGTAATGACCGTCCTTTTTCTAATTTCGGTTCTAAAAGCAACGATTTTTTTCGGGCGATTTCTGAAACAATCGCTTATATTACGAACGGCATATTCTATATTTAGATTTTAGTACTCCCTCTTGGCATACTACGAGAATAGGCTTTACAAACCGAGGATATTTCGTTGCAGCTGGCCTTTGATGTTAGCGGTGAGATAATCATTGACTGGTGACCACAAACGTCGTCATCCTCAGTTAAAGCCCAATTATCTGTCCTGCAGACAATTGGGCTTCCTCTGAATTTCTCTACTTTCCCCCTTGCCGCAGTACTTGGCATTTATTACCTCACCGCGGTGGCGCTGTGGTTAGGGTGCTCGAATGCAGAACCCAAAGATGCGGAATCGAATCCCGTCCGCGACGGCCGCTTTTCGAGTAAGTCGAAAAGCAAGGCGCCCGTGTGCTGTGCGATGCCAGTGCACGCCAACGAACAACCTGTGGTCAAAACTTTCGGAACCCTCCCCTACGGCATCTTTCATAGCCCGAGTCACTTCGGAACATTAAGCCCCATAAACCCAGCCAAACCAGTACTTGGTAATGGTATACCACTTTACATTAATTAGAGCTTATAAGCGGAAAGTCATTTCAGTGGCAATCATAATTGTAAAATAGGGCGAACAACGGTGGACCAGAACGAGAAAGACACGGGACGAGCGCTGACTCTCAACTAAGTTTTTAATGTCATAACTTGGCACTTATAAAGGAAAGACACAATGCACATCCTACGTCACACTGAAGTCGATAAAAACAAAAGGCAGAGACACGTGCGACGCTCAAAGGCCACCAAGAAAGGCTATCTCTTCGTCATTTAGAGTGACAGGTGGTTTGCTGATACATTTTGGGTCTTGATTGATATAAAAGGCTTCGATTAATTCCCGCGTTGTCTGATCGCAGTGCGTGTAAAGTATATCTGTGCTACGCCACTAGGCTGTGCGACTTTTCTTCTTTTTCATTGTTTCACACTTCTTGCAGCGGCTTACCAGGTAAGAAAGTTCCTTGTTACTGTCTAGATTGTAATATTGGCACAGTCTATCCAACAACTCAGCAGTAACGTTAAACGTAGAGACTGTTTTCCCTTCAAGTCGTAGACCGAACTTGCTTCGCAGAATCGCTCTAAGTAATTCCAGCTTCATTTTTTACTAATGTCTGTTTTTGTGAGGTTGACACAAGAGAACACCCGCTCGGCATCTACAGGGCTTTGGATATTTGGGGGCTGGGATTTTAAAAAGTTACTATGCAAACTCTACTACCCCATTCGAGCTGAAATAACGTTCACAAAGTAGCAAAATATCGTCTACGTTATCTGATAAGTGATTCAACATCGGTACTTGCCTAGATTTTCAGAAATCGAGGAGAAACTGCTCTCGGCGGCGTGCACAATTTTCGCAGAAGAGAGTCGAAACGCTGCTTTGACATGGTACGTCATCTGTCGAGCAGTGAGGCAAGCTCCATCCCGGCCGTTAGCGCGCTTGCTTCGCTGCCCGACAGATGGCGCATCATGTCAAAATAGCTTTTCGACTCTCTTCTGCGAAAATTGGGCACGCCACCGAGAGCGGTTTTCTCTCTATTTCGGAAAATCTAGGCAAGTACCGATGTTGAATCACATATCAGATAACGTAGAGTATATTTTGCTACTTTATGAACGTTATTTCAGCTCGAATGGTGTAGTAGATTTTGCATAGGAGTTTTTTAAATCCCAGCCCCCAAATATTCAAGACCCTGCACATTAAAAACTGGCAGGAACAGAATTTTCGTGGCTTCTTGCGCCGGGTGTGGAAAAGGGCACTCGCCACAAGTGTCCCTGTAAGATGCTGCTGCGTGTAGAAAGCCAAACATGATGCGCGATCTAGAGCACTGCTGTTTGCGTCTGTCGTCTTTCCGATTCCAGCTCGATGGAAAAACGTCCAAAATAATGCAGCGGTAGCGTAATTATGCATTCACTGCTCTTCGCGTTTTCTATGGCATCAGGATAAATGGTATGCAGTCTTCGAAGTGCACATGAGACTTAGGAATCCGCGGCTGGATTTGAATCACCATTTGCAACTCAGGAAATGGAAACAGCGCTCTCTCACGGTCCCTTGCTGATCAAGTGGCACTATATATAGTGAAATCTTCCGCAGCGTCCGCACGGGAATTACCTCGGCGTGTGACTGGAGAACCTAGAGCACTTAGAGACCAAAAGTCCACGCCTCAGGCAGCACACATTACAATTAAGTTGCCTTTTTTGCTTGCTATTGTACAACAATTACAAAAATGCGGCTAGTAAATGCGCCTAAACAGAATTTCCAAGTAACCAAAGTGACATTTTCACCCCCAGACGGGGTCATAAAGTACACATTTTGCGCAAAGTAGCCGCCAACTGCCATCCTGGTTAATGACGCACTCCTCGACAGCTCGAAGATTGCTAGGAAAAGACAAAAACGACCTTCGAGACCTTTTGTTCTTTTTTTGTCAGATCCCTTTGCGTGATCGCCCGTTGAAAAGGATACGGCGCCACATCGCCATCTCACTCCTTCCAGAGTCCCGTGATCGCACTCACTCGCACCAAAACATTGAAGCTGTATTCACTGCTCTCTAAATCCATTCAAAACTAAAACATAACAAAAAAAGGAAGGTAGACACGGACGAAACGGCGCCAGCCGCGGCGGCGCCGACTCGGCAGTGGCGGATGCTCTCAGCAGGCGCGGGTTGTCGGGTTACATCCTGCGCGGTGCAATTCGAGACGCACGCCCCGGACCATCACCACCGCGCCGCCTGGACTCCCCACGTGTGGTTCAAGGCGAACACAAGCGAGTTTTCGTACCGGCCCCGTCTCTGAGTCGTGGAAACAGCCAATAGCAGTTCAGACCTCACTCTGAGCGTCCGCCTATGACAGACGCTTGGCGACCATTCGCTGCCACTTTCTTCTCTCCTTCACAAATGTATGCCCTCTGCCCCGCTGTGTTTGAACGTGACGCGGCGTCAGTGACGAAAACTTAATTCTAGAGTCTGTCCACTGCCCTCGTGCTGCGATTGCCGTTCACTAGCTTGTCTGTAAATTTCGCAGGCGGCGCGCTGTTTGCCCGCTATGGCAGTTCACGGTCACTGGTTGCCAAATTTCGGACTTCGTCACTACTTCCACGACTGTCGGCATAACAGTACTTGCGAGATCGCTGTGACG
This sequence comes from Amblyomma maculatum, assembly GCF_055883805.1. Taxonomy (NCBI): domain Eukaryota; kingdom Metazoa; phylum Arthropoda; class Arachnida; order Ixodida; family Ixodidae; genus Amblyomma; species Amblyomma maculatum. The sequence continues at coordinate 18,084,740 of NC_139352.1, read as the reverse complement.
GCCAAGCACGTCGCGATGGCTGGCACGGAATATACTCTAACAGGATTCGACGGATTCGCCGAGCGCCAGCGCTTCACCTTCGTCGAGCCGCTGCCCAGCACTCGGACCTGCGGCGTATGCGGTCTGGTGCCCAGCCGCTCTCTCCTCCTTCCCTGCGGTCACGTGCTGTGCCAAGTGTGCAGGGACCAGATCTCGAAGGAAGAAGGGAAGTGTCCCCTAGACGGTATGGAGTTCGCCGATGCGGACGTTCTCCCGGTGACATTCAAGCGGTCTGACTTGGAGCAACGCCGCGTCTTGTGTGTCGCTGGCGGGGCGGAGTGCTGCTTCACCGGTAAGCTACGTGACCTCAGGGGCCATCTGACCACATGCGGTAGCGACAAAGTGAAGTGCGCCAAATGCCAACAGTTGGTAGTTCGCAGCGTCGCTGTTGAGCACAGCAGGCAGTGCGCCACTGATGCTCCCCCACCCGATCCTTTTACCGCAATATCAAGCGCCGTCAAAGAGATCGACCTCATGAAGAAGGATTTGGAAAGTATACGGAAGCGGGCTTCGGGCGAGAAAGTTGACACGAATGCTGTGGTGTATGGCGTGAACTCTGTAATGGAGCGCATGGCCACACTTGAGCGTCAGTTGGCGTCCGTACAGAAAGGGACCAGCGGTGACCAGTGCTGCTCGCAGACTTCAGCTCCGATGGAGGCGGGATTCACGCCGCACCCATATCGCTTTGTTCCTAAGCAAGGCAACCTGCGTTTTCCTCGGTGTGCATACCGGAAACAAACCGCTTGAAATAACATACTAACCGCTCTCAGTATGTCGAGCGGGATCTGCACAATAGCTGGCTACACTTCCAGCCTGGAATTTTTTCACTAGAGGCAACAGTCTCAGTGTGCGCTTTTGAGTTCAGAATTTGTGATGGTTACTGGGACATGTGCGTAGTGTGAGCGTTCTTTGACAAGGTCACGCTGATCATAACCCTCCCCCCCCCCCCCCCCCCCCCCATGTGTATGAACAAGGACATGATGGTGAAATTGCAACACCCCTGGCCAAGAAACCAGTGCCCGGGTCTCCGAAACTACGCGTTCCAGCGGGAATATTTGGCTGAGAGGGTATCGAGCAACAAAGATTCATCGATAATAAGGCGCTTTTCGTGAACGTCGAGACCGAATGGCGTGCAATGCATTGTTTGAAGTTGGCGTAAGAAATGTTTTAGGTGCTTAAATATTGGTATGTTAAATGAGAGCCGAGTTAAATCTCAGAGTCAATCGTATTGTTGTTCCAGATCGGTTCCTCAAGGAATTTATGGAGCGAACATGGATGATAAATATAGCCCTCGATAATAATAAATATCGCTGCATTCTCGGGAAACTCGGAAGTGATAAAACGTAGTCCACTTCCTCGTCGTGTACGCGTGAAAGTTACAGCTTTGTTATGTTCAAGCGAAATAAAACGCAATTCGCGTTGTTTTTCACTGACTGTTCTTTTTGTTGATGCGGGAGTACCACTTGTCTCCTCGTGTGGAGTGAAATGTAGGCTGTTTATATCGGGCTTTTTAATTCAGTGTGAACTATTCATTTCGCCATCTAATGCGTTGAACACGCGATGCTTTTTTGGCACTGTATTGTAGAAAAACTGCTGCTGGATTTGGTCACCGAGCTATTCTCTTTCACTAAAGGAGAGCGGATCCCAACGTCATTATTTATTTATTTGTTTAGCTACAAAACCGCTAAACCAAACCGAGGTGGTGGTGTTGGGTGGGAAAAGACAACACTGATATTAATGAGAGAGGAGAGTAAAAGGGAAATGCGAGCGCAAGACCGTTGAGAAATGCATCCGGGAAAGAATTTATACCATAACTGCAACAAAATTGGGAAGGCTGACAATCAACTGTATTGTACAAGGCTGTGCAAAATACTCAAATATATCCTTCCCCACCAAAGTAGTGCATCCTGTTAGCCTGGTCCAGCGCTCCAGCCATTTGGCTTTGGTAATGGTGGTGTGTGTATCGCAATAAGGCACTTTCTATCTCTTGCCAATATTCATCGAATTTACAAGGCCAAATTGTGTTATGGTTCTAGCAAAATTTTTGTCATGGGTGTCCGCATAACACGAGCACGGATCACGTGTTTGCCCGCATTGCTATGAGCATTTCGATGCCGAAAGGAAAACCTTCCACCGCTCTCCCATTGCCGTTATCAGCCCTTAGCCAGATCCCCACTGAAGCAGGTGTGAATAGTGCAGTGTGTTAAGAAATATTAGAAATATTTTGGAGAGGAATGATATCATGGATTGACAAGGTCGCAATTGCATTGGAAATATTTTTATTTGCAGCTTTTTCTAAAATTTATTGCTCAACAACAGCGAAAGCCCACTGCTGCTAGAGGTGTTTCTCTATATCCCTACAGGTCCCGCCAGTGACCAACTCCGGATATTCTTGGGCGCTCATGGTTGCACTCTTTGTTGAATGCATCTCTGAAAGGCAAATTCCAGATGGTGTTGGCATCAGCAACTACTACGAGACTGTTTGCCACAAGTATCCTCTCCCTCAAAACCAAGAAGTTGCAGAATTACGTCATTACTGTGCTTCTTCGCACCAGTGTTGGTCACAAATATGCTTCGCGGCAGTCACAACTACGTCTCCCCATACATTGCTTTATAAGCCACGTATTATGAGGGATATGGCATTTGTATACCACGCGTGAACAGTATAAAAAAAACATTCATCGTGTTCTGATGCACTGCGAAGCTATTCGTACAGATATCGAATGGCCAGCTTTCCAGAAGGTCTGTGATTTAGAGTTACTGAAAGCAATATTTTCTCGTCAGTATTAGAGACAAGCGACAGAATGTTCTGCTCAGCAGAAACTTTTTTTTTTTTTTTTTTTTTTTTGCTGATAGAGCGGAAAGCACACCGTCTAGTACTACGCAGCTCAACGTAGTAACGGGTCTCTGCTAGTAGTTGTCTCCTTAAACATGGTGTATTGGCTATATTCTGCTTTAATGCGTAAATTACACCTTTCAGCGTTAGATAGTTAAGGCAAAAAGAGTTAACTACCCCGAATTTACAGTTTAGAATGAGACAGAACCACAATACGATTCAAAGTGAAAATAGGCTTAAATAAAACAGCCACTATATGTAGCTTACGAAGCGAATTGATAGGCCTACTACCTATTGCCCACTTTCAAAATGCAATTTGGTTACTCAAGCTTACAACCTCCGGCTGATCCCCCCCCCCGCCCCCTCCCCATCTGACCCCGCCTTGGGAAGTTTGATACGTGAACACAATAGCGTCCATAGGTTTGCTGAACTATTTCCGTCTTTGTATCTCTATCCTGTCATTCAGGGCAATAATTTATTTCATGTCCAACAGCAAATGTGCCTGAAGAAACCGCGCGGGCTTGAGAAGGCTACGAAAGCTGATGATAGGCGAGCAAGTACTTCCGGCCGTATGCACCCCCATTACACTTTCGCAATATGTACAAAGCGTGCACGGTTGAATGACGTCACGATTCTAATGCAGACAGCGGCGTAACGAAAATTAACTCAGGTCGGGCATAATGTGTGGAACAGACCGCGTGAAGGGTACAGCAGGAGCCAGCAACAAGTAGTTCAAGTTCGAATTGACAGTATGGGTATCCGTGCGTCGAATTCGGGCAGGAGGAGCTTTGACCCCATCTGTGAGTCAACGGTTACGTTACAAACGCCTGCAAGTGACTGACAAATGGTTCTTCACTGGAACTCTGTGATGTGAAACTTTGTTGCGTACTTGCCTAGCTACGGCTTCTGTGACACAAAGCTTCCTAATGAAAGTAGGCCTGTGGTGGGACCTTGAATGCGGCTATCGCAAGTGTACGCTGAATAATCGCTTTATCGGGACCTTTTGCGATTTTTTAAGCGAAACCAGTCTACACCCTTTCTTCTAGCTTTCTCCCACATGCTTATTGGTAAAACTCTAGAACAAAGAAACAATAACTTCATGATTTACTCAAGCCCGTGCGTCGAAGAATAACGCGCTGCAGTGCGCGTTGTACTCACCCCGGCGTTGTCAAACATGGTCATCTCGTCGGGAGTCATACCGCTTGTCGCCTGGATGAGAATAGAAAAGAAAAAGGCACCGGTTACTCCTGCGCATAGACTATGTCCAGTTCGGATAGGTTTGCATCGCGTTTGGTTGAGTAAAATTCGTCTCAGTATTCCTTGTATTGTTCATGTGCTTCCAAATTTTGTACTCCGTGGTCTCAGCGCCTACAGCAGCCATTTTCTTCATGATCAAAACACTTTGTGTGCGCAAATTTAACCACCGCAATTGTTCGTTCCGAATTTCCGGAAAAAAATGTAATTCATTTCAGGTATGCACATATTCATCTTATCGTCATTGTTTATGTACCATGACTCAGCTTCGAAGAATTACTGAAATATTGGCAGAGGAAATGAAACCATAGAAATTTTCTACCTACTTTTAAAAGAAGACGTAACAGAGTGCGAAAGAGAGCCGCGCTGGATGAGGAAGACTCCATACCTTATCATTTTTTTTTTGTTTTCACCATTCAAAACCATTATGTCGTAATGGTTAAGGCGCTGGACTGCTGTGTTCAAAGATACGGCATCGAATCCCAGCTGGTGCGGCCGCTTTTCGATAAAGGCGAAAAGCAAGGCACCCGCCTGGTGTGCAATGTCAGCGCACGTTAAAGAACCCCAGGCGGTCGAAATGTTTATAGCCCTCCAATACAGGCTTCTCTCATAGCCAGAGTCACTTTGGGACGATAAAACCCATAAGCCAAACCAGTTTAAACCCAATAATTTTGCTATGTGCACGTTATGTGTTTATAGCAGATACAGGGCACATCATTTTGCATAGAGAGCGTATACTTGAGCGCAAGAAGTTTTCAAAGTACATACGACAATTTTTAAGAAGTGGAGAACTTCGTCATTTACACAGACACAAGTAAATACACGGTATGAGCCCTTATAAACGAGTAAAATAAGAGATAGAGTAATTGCGCCACAAAGACGAGAGTATTTAATAGTATGGGGCGTGAAAAATGTCGCGCAAAAAAAAAAATCTACTTACCTTGAATCTGTCGGCCCTCTCTTGAAAACAGGCCCTCAGCTGCACAGGATAGATTTCGCATTACATTTATTATAACTACAATACGCGTAACGCCACTTGTATTGATATATATGATTTTGGTGTTCTTAAAAGCTCGATTATTTTCAAAGATCGGAGGAGTTAGGCTCAGTTTCAACCATTTCAGTGCACTGAATGTTTTCCTCTACAAGTTTCTTTGCCTGACTGTGACATTTTACATGACTTGAAAGCTACTTTACTATGTCCGTTCCCTTGATACCGCTAAAAGAACTATTCAAGTTGTTGAATTAGTTCGAATGGGCGTTTTATCCTGTTTAGGTGTATATCCTGAGCCTTAAACCCTTGTTGTGCATCTCTTCCTGCGTTAATTGTGCCAGCAGCTTGAACCAGAATTTTACACCTCGGGAGGATGAAACGTGAGCAAACTATTGATGGTTTTTGAAGAAAGCGACCGCTAACTCTTTTGAATTATAGTCAAACTAAAGAGGTGAAAATTATTGATCGGACCTCAGCTCGTGCAAAACGATAAATGTCGAGTGGATTGTTACTATACATACCTTGATTGAAGGACCCGAAATACGGTATGGGGACGTACAGTCAGGGACAAAGGTTTGTGGGATGCCGATTTGGACAAAAACATTTATTTGTTTGTTGCCTGTTTTGTTTTGTGTGTGTGTGATATTATTTTTCTTTGAATGGGGCGTGTATCTGGCCTCGTGATTCAGCACAGTTCATTCACTCTGCGCAGTCACACAGAAGCACTACAGATAAGAGCACGCCACTAGTTCTTCCATCGGGGCCAGTTTCGCAGCGCGTTCGATATCGAGCATGTCTGCTTAATAATAAATAGTGTCTGCAGTAAACGCTAGGGCACCTCGATCCAGTTCCAGTGCTAGGCCGGGGACATGTTTGTCGTGGAGCACAGCGTGGTATAGCCACATCGAATATGTTTGAGGAAATCAGCATTTTTGTGTCTTTGACCAATGAAAGCTTTCAATACAGCTGCCAGTTATCGAAGTCTTTCTTCCCAATTAATTTATAACTTTTTTTTTTCATTTTTCTAGAATGAGGAATTTTATTATTTCAGATCCCTTATAATGGGAAAGAGGTCCGCTTATGTCTTATTATCCAAATCGGCGTTCCCGATTCTACAATAGGCGTCGCTTCACTGCCGTGGTTACGTTGTATCGAGGCGCGCTAGTAAGAGCAACCCGTGACCGCAAAGAAGGGGCTGACAAAAGGAAACCATAAAAAAAGCCGCGTAGTCGAGAGGAGAGAATGGATCACGAAAGCACGACGAAATGCTGAGCGCATGACGTACGCATGGCATTACCGGTGTGCGACCCGATCCACTCAGCTTTCCTGTCCTGCCAAACTTTCAAGGCACACAGGTTGTGTACGCGTTTTGGTGAAAAAGTGACAGTCGCGGGACAGTAGCGCTTCACTGTGAATCATTTCGACTGCAACAAGCGAAAACCCTAACAAATTAGCGCCGATTCGGAAGTAAACGAAGCTTCCTCAACATCTCTTCGGTACTGACAGGAGTTGAGACCGACAACTGCCATTCCGAACATGAGCATTCGAGAAAGTGAGCTCCAGCTCAGGAAAAAGAAATGACTACAATTTGCGAAATCTCAATTGCTACCGACTGTGAAATTCCCCATCGTTAAGCAGTACGCAATTGTATTAGTTCGACTAACTGAAAACTCACCCAATTGCTTTAGCTCGGTGTTGGGCAGGTAATGATTGCATTTAGGGGGCACTCACAAAATGTCCCTATATATTTCAGTTGGGCAAAATGCTAAATGTGAAAAATAGTAAGGTGCAAAAGAAAAAGAATGTGGTTTGTCAAGACAACACTCCACTTCAAAGCGGCAACATTTCTACAGAGAAAATGAAGTTATGACAACTACACGCTTTTGCAGAAATCAAACATGCATCGCACTCGTGCGTCATTAGTATAATCAGACACTGTTAACATACGCAAAATACATATTCAAAGAGTAACCGTTTGCTCCACTTGAGTACACTGCATACTCTCACGCTCTCATGCCGGGACTAGCCGGCAAGGGTGCTAGTCCAGCGCAATTATTTCATCTCAACTGAGAATGAACTAAAATTATGAAAGCAATTTAAAGATTACGCTTCAGATACCTGTTGTCTAAAGAGTATATTACTTTCAACGGGTCGACAAGTACGAAAATGTTCACATGGATATATTAGGTGCAATTAGGCAGACCATTTGAACCAATTGGGAAGACCAGCTACTCTCACCAGTTAGCAAAGGTGGTCGAAACGAGTGACCGATAGGGACGTGATTTGTAGTTCGAATACTGCTGTGTCCAACTGGAAAAGGGGGCAAGCCCAACTGTTGCAACTGTCAAGTCCGGATGGACCCTTGCAGGTTTCAACCGTGAGTTTATCAGAACCAGTTGTAGGCTATGATTTACTAACTGGTCTCAGCTGGGTTCACGTTATTCTAGTTCGCAAGTCAAATAAATTCAATTGTTTTCTCTGTTGGCTCACTCATAACAAACTGGAAGTAATTTTTTAATTGCTTCCATTTGATTCCTAGAGGCAAAGTTATTTTTAGAACCAAATTTCTCCAGTGGTAGATAGTGCTTGCTAATTTAGGAATTGGCATTTGCGACCAGCACGTTGCCAGAAGCTCACAGACCAATTCGCGCGATGGGTTTGAAAAAAGAAATCCGCCTGCAACTGCTAACGAGGAAGGCTAGCAGTTGAGAAGCCGAATTGATCAGCAACCAAGAGGGAATGATGGATGTCAGGTGTTTTTAAATAAATCTTCTGAGGATGAGTAAACGTTTAAGGTCCACCCGAAAAGAGCTGCAGTAAATGGCAACTGTTCGACACTTTCTTCCCGGACTTCTATGCGGAAATTTTTGATACCCTTTTCTCGTTCGATACTCACCGCATCGGTTCTCTGCTGACGATCACTAATTCCTATGGTCCTGGCGGCGCATTCCGTTACTGTGGGAACGATACCATCGGTGAACTGGGCATAAAATATTGTCATTGTAGCAAGAGCATGAAAAGTGATGACAAAGCGAACATTTCATTTGTCGATAGATCGAATGCACTGGTAGGCTTGGACAAAGTCACTTCTCTTGAGAGCGTCCCCGCCCTTTCCCTGTGCACTGAACTTAGCCAGTGCAAAGAGCGACAGAGACCGGCTTATAAATTGATTACTCGGCAAAGATATGCAACCAACCTCGTCAAGAAAAAAATAACGGAGAAAGTGAGTCTTTTCGACTATTTTTACTCACATAGTAAATTGTACACATTAAAGGAGTATTTACTCATGAGCGAATGCCTCAGACCCGGCATACGGCTACAAAGTAAGGCTGTAGAACTGTTTCACAAAACTTGAAAAGAAATGTATTGATATTCCTACGTTTGTTGTTTTTACACTTGGACTTATATTTTGAACATAACAGCTGTTTCTGGTGCTCATTTCTGAGCTGACATAGCTGAGCCGGCGTGGCTCACGCGTGCGTTTACTCACTCGCTGTATGATTGCTGGATTTATGTCCCTTGCCATCATTAGGCACTCGCGCGTACTGTCGATGCGGTCCATGAACTGCTGCGCCATGGCTTCATTTGGCACTAGCTGGCGCACCATGGACTTGAGCCGATCGATGATGACGTCCACTGCGTGGTTCAGACTCCAAAATCATCATTATCATCGACAGCGTTAAGCCCACTGTTGGACAAAGTCCTATACTCTTGTTTTCCTGAACCTTTCTTTCACGCAAGCAAGGCGGGAAATATCACTAAAATCATGGCTGAAATTTTAAGCCCTTTCTTCACTACCTGCCGCTGCGTTTTCCTTCCACGGAAATTCAGCTTGGCTGAGTGAGAAACCGCCAGCTACAAATTTGAGCATTTGATATGTCATGTGAAATGAATCCTCAACCTCGAATGCACGAAAACAGAACGAAAAGCTCTTCAATGTACGAATATCATCATCCCAGACACCGTGTATTAAAATGGTTCCGTCTATCAGCTGCGAAATGCTAGTCAAGATGCGCGTTTCCTACCGACATTCGCACTGTGATTCCTATGCAGCATTTTCATACAGTATGGCGCTGTTTCTTTCACACTACATTTGCTGTGTCTTTTTAGGACACGAAGTCTATGATTCCCAAACGCCAATTTCAGCGCTGGAGACTTTTCTCTGCGGTGGAACGAACATGTGTCACATGGTGGAATCGCGTATACGGTGATGCTATTTATGTACCCAGCTCTGACCTCCTTTCATTTTGGTCTTTGCTCTTACTATACCAAACGAAACGAGAGCACACTGCCGACGTTTACAAGCTTTTCTTCGACTTGTTACTTTGTGCAACGGCCACAGAGACATAAATTATGGTTTCTCGTACACAATTCCTCCTTCCCGTGGTGATTTTGAGCATAAAGTAGCGTTCGTGATTATTTTACCATGCTACCAGACCAGTCCACATACCATTGCCGTCGGCGACCAGGAATGCAAGGCACAGCATCGCAGTGACTGCTACGAGTCGGCACATCGCGTACTTGAGAAAAGGATGCCAACAGCAGCAGCAGGGTTATCCGGGTGACGAAGTAAGACTCCAGTGGGTATGAACGACGGCTCCCAAAGAACGGCAGGGACTGTTCAACGTAGACACGAATTCCACGGTTGTCTTCTGTGCGCTCCGGTGTTTATCACCTGCTGTTTTATACGGCCTTTCGGGAATGCAGGAACCAGCTGGGTCTACATTTGTACAGTCATCTCCGCAACCATGCGTTTCATCTACCGCAAAATATAATGCCGAAGCGTGTGCTATGGAAGGCGGTCTTTCCTTTCCGTTGCCCGAACACTACGGTTGCTTTGTCGAGTGCATACCGAATGCAAAATGGGCGAACAAATGACTGTGCGGAGAAAATTACGTACATGGCGCACGCGCTTGTAGGACGATGAACAGTAGGCGTGGCTAAAGGCATTTGGTTTGTCATGTTGGTTCTACCAACGTTTCCGTGCACTAAAGACGTCTAACGCAAACAAAAGTATAGTACGCATAAATACAATAACAAATTATCAGGGGCTTAGGGTGAATTTGAATAATGATTCCCAGGAGCGGCATTCTATATATCCATCACGCTTTCACATTGGCCCATCTCGTTATGTCTCACGCTGAAACATCGTGTAGTGGCATTCTTTGTTGCTTTTGCGCAGGGACCTTCTTTGTCGTCCGATAATTCGGAACAGCCCTCCAGTTCACTTCATCCAAGCACCGCTCAAGCCCGTCTTCTCCGTAGCATATGACAAAAATCCCAAGCTAGGCTGTATATACTTTATTGAACACAAATTCTGAGGACAGTTAAGATACTCCATAAGCGAAACCTCAGCGCAGTTCTTAGGCTTCGGCGGTGCGAACGGCACTGCCCTCTCGGTGGCGAGAGTAGCCATTGGTATACAGTTAGTTACAATACACAACTGGAGTGCGAAGGGTCCTCTCGGCCCCGCCGGGGTGGTGCAGTGATAAGACGCCCGACTACTGTGCCGGAGTACCCGGGTTCGATCCCGACCTCGGCGACTGCGTTTCGATGGAGGCGAAACGAAGAAGCGTCCGTGTGCTGTGCGATGTCAGCGCACGTTAAAGATCCCCAGGTGGTCGAAATTACACCGTAGCCCTCCACTACGGCTCCTCTTTCTCTCTTTCCACTTTCACTCCCACCTTCCTTCCTTCCCTTACGGTGCGGTTCAGGTGTGGACAGAAACAAAGTGTGACAGATACTGTGCCTTTCCCTTCCTCTGAACCAATTATTATTATTAAGGGTTCTCTCGATGGGATTTTTTTATTTTATTGCGCCTGCGTGCCGCAGTGAACGATTTAAGTGATGTGTTCGTGGTTCTCACACGTCAAAAAAAAAAAAAGCAGAAAAATCGAACCACAAAAAAGCTTCGTTGAAAGATATACTAACCCAGAAATTTCTCATTCGAAGCGAATACCGAATCTAATAGCCATGCCTTAATAGTTGAATGATAGAAGTGAGCCTAGGCTATCCTCAGATTATGCTGTTGAGGTTAGCTCTCCATCGGAGAAAACATATGGGATTATATGTGAGAGCTACAAGGTTAGGGAAGGATCTTATTTGGAGTCTCCTCCCGGCGACTTGCTGGTCTTCTTGTGCCCGGGTGGAAATTTGGAAGCTTCGTCCGATACAAAAGAGGTGGGCTAGATGACGAAGTCAGATTAGGCTATCCTTGGCTGTTTCCAGAGCGCAGGTTGTCCTCACCCGGCCGACTAAACATCAAGCTGTCAAGTGAGCCGCCTCGTTTCCAGGGTTGACACAGTGTGCCAGCACTCAAATTAATTCACTGACCGTATCAGGGAAGGGGATCTCATTAAGAATATTTGGACCAGATTATGCGATTCTACCCCGTGCAAGACTATGTGCGGCAGTCCTGAAGTCACTGATGACACCTGCCTGTGAATCTGTAATTGGCATAGTGATGTCTGCCTCCTCAGCCATAGCGGTTTTACGGAAAGACGCGGCAAAGTCATCTCAGCCTCGGTATTTGAGCGTACATCCACGGTAGCTCGGCAGCAGACAGGGTTGGGCCCGTCTTTTTACTCTCTGCTGCTCATAAATCTCATCGCATTGACTGAAGTGTGGCGCTAGATTCTTCACCACATTGCATGTATCACAAAGTAACCTTTTGATGAGCACGAAATAACGACCACAGGTTAATGCACTGACTTAGTACAGAGTAAACGTGACTGCAGTTAAAGGCAGTGAGCCGTCCACTAGCACATTCCCTTTTATAACGCTGCTCACGCACCGGAGTAGATTTCGATAACTAAATACAACCAATATTTATAGTCAGCGATGTAGGCATATTTCCTCCTCAAAGAGTTGTAACCAGATGCAGTTAATTGCTTCCTGAACTGAAACTGCTTCCTGGAAGTTGATCCTGAACTCAGCATCAATATTTGTTCATAGCAACTTCGAAAAGATCAGAACCCCGCTGAAAACATTGCTAGCTACAAGAACTTCCCAAAATGAGCTTCAATTTCCAACCGTAAGTATTCCAGATATTTATTGATGTAAAATTTCTCCAGGGCTTGGGCAACATGCCCTAGCGTTAAAAGAAGTTTGCTAGAGTACGGTTCACTCCTTATTTTTCCCATAGCGTATTTTGTGTTAATAGTGTTCAGTTCAGTCGTTCAGTCGTGTCCGACTCTTCGTGACCCTATTGACCATGTCACGCCACGCTTTCCGGTCTCTCACTATCTTTCTAACATCACATAACTTCATCTGCAGTGCCTCTGCAGGATGCCATCTAACCATTGCGTTCGCTGCCTACCCCTTCTCCGGCAACCCTCAACCTTTCCCAACATCAAATCTTTCTCCAGCGACTCCTCTCTTCTCATCAGATGACCAAAGTAGCTGAGCTTTAACTTTAGAATTTGACCCTCCAATGAGCAGTCAGGGTTTATGGTCGACAATATTGACTGATTTGATCTTCTGGCAGTCCAAGGAACTCTCAAGAGTCTTCGCCAGCACCACAATTCAAACGCGTCAATTCTTCGGCGGTCAGCCTTTTTCATAGTCCAACTCTCGCATCCATACATCACAACTGGAAAGACCATAGCACGAGTTATACGGATCTTGGTTGGCAGACTAATGTCTCTGCTCTTTACTAGGCGGTCAAGGCTAACCATTGCTCTCTTTCCCAGAAGCAGGCGTCTCCTAATTTCATGGCTGCAGTCTCCTTCCGAGGTAATCTTGGAGCCCAAGAAGAGAAAATCTGTCACAGCTTCCACTTCTTGTCCATTGATGCTCCAGGACTTGATACGGCAAGACGCCATGATCTTTGTCTTTTTAATGTTCAGTTTAAGCCCAAACTTCTCACTCTCTTCTTGTACGCGCATCAGAAGTCTCTTGAGTTCCACTTCACTTTCTGCCATTAAAGTTGTATCATCCGCATATCTGAGGTTGTTGATACGTTTTCCAGCAATCTTCACTCCAGCTGAAGACTCGTCCAGACCGGCCTTCCTCATAGTGTACTGGTTGCCTTATGGTGGAAATCACATGCATTTATAGACAGCTACAGATTTAATTCCATAAGCGACAACACTACAGAAAACTCTTCGCTGATTCGCAAAAATATTCGTTTTATACGAATATTCTTACAGATGGAGAACAATGTAGAAGGATTCCATTTACATTCGAATCGCTTCTTGCGTTATGAGTTTCCTACTGATTCACTTTGTGAAAAAAAATTACTCGTATTCGTTCCCGGAGCAGGGCGTTTCGTATTCCAACACGGCTTCGAAAAATACTGCTCACGCACCGCTACTGATGAACCAATTCGTAAGTCACTTATTGCAACTGGATTACTTTCACATGCTATTTCTGACACGTTGGCAGGAGATAAAGGAAGCGATACCCATGCCTACCCCGTCTCTTTTACCCTTACTCGATGTTTGTGAAGTGACCGCTAGGAGCGCTGCAGACGAACGTCTTCCTATCGGGCTTTTTTTCTCGTCCTCCTCTTTTGCCCTCATGTTGCCTTCGACTGTCCTTGCTAGGTTTCTGGTGGAGAGGAGTGAATCAGATTCAAAGGGACACCCTTTCTGTCCCCAGTGACTTTCCGTTCAGCCGCGCAATCCTCCTGACATCTGTCACAAAATTAAATCCGAGAATCACTGTATGTCAATATATTTGGCGCTGAATTACCGTTGGACTTATTTGTGATTCTTTGAAGTTAGATCTATGATAATATAACTTTGTAAAATAAGATGTGCAATACATTGACTGCTGTGGGAGCTACCAAGGCTATTACATTGCCCTATTCATTATTTCTTTGCAATTCCGCCTTGACGAAGTCTAACTCCGTTGCATCTACATGTCTCGCAGTGTTTACTTTCGCGCTACAATTCTTGTTCAAATATCAGAACCAGTTTCAGTCGGGGTAATGTAACTGGAATGATTGGACAGCTGTCGTCCCATAAGCCTCCGTCCGTTCCACATGTTGGGCTTCAATAATTTGGCGTGGACCAAAGTGAGCATGTCCTCCCAGCGGACAATTTCAGAATACGTTTCCAGCTTCAAGGAGAATAGAATTGACACAAAAACATTGGAAGAATGCCGCCGAGCCACCAAGACAATACTTCGGCGTTCTCTTCCTTGCACGTCGAGATCACCTGCTTCTGTGTTTGTGGACCTGCCTGCAGATCATAGAGTTACCACTTGTGTGAAGCTAAATATTTTTGGTCATTTTAATGCAACAGCCTTACTAGTACCATTATGCCAAAATTCCTCTGTTGTCGTTAACGCTTAATGGAACCCGAAGAAGATGGCTTCGTCGCGCAGATGGACGGCACAGCAGAGGGGAAAGATAATGCAGTCGAGTGATAATGGCAAACCTCGGCGCACTGGAATGGGACAGCCGGGGGCAAAGGGATTCCGTGCACGCGATGCACCGTATATCGTTGAAAATTTAGAAAAGAGGAGGTTTTCACCCGTGTCGCACAATCACTAGCTGCCATGTCAGTCGTGTAAACTGGGTGCGCGATGGATATGAACCGTCTACAAGCCGTCTAAAAGCCGTCTACACAGGGCAGGCTTCAACTCCGAAGAGGCACAGAAACGGCGTAGAGAAGAACAAGACCAAACAAATGCGGCTAGACGTGCGAAGAGATCAGCGCTAGCTGCTAACAAAGCGACATCATCTCCGCTGGGATGGCGCCCTCGGCGTTCTTTAGGTAGTCGGGGCAATGCGGCAAAAGCGAAACCAGGACAGGGAGCACCGGCCGTCGGAAGAGGGGACTACCGCCAACCACAGACCGAAGGCAAGCGCCAAAAGCGAGACCACCTGCTGCACTGACACAAGGCGATGATGACCTCTTTCGATACTGTTCAGCCTCATCCGCCTCCCACTCGACACCTCTGCTACCCAAGTGATGACGAAGTCATCGCTGCATGGCGACATCGTTCAGCAACGATCTCCCCCTCGACAATGAAGAAAGTGCGCTGAGAATGAACAAACATAAAACCTCAATGCCGCCTCCATCCACTGCACTAGCATCGCCGAGGCCGAATGCTTGGCCATTACACTCGAATTACACACATCAATCAGTTGCAGACTCGATCAGCACACCACAATATGCACAGACTCCCAAACAGCATACAGATATCTACTGCGAGGAACACTCCCACACACATCTGCTAAAATATTAGCTACTCTACCTACCCCTCCCGATACCATCACCATCCCATGGGTTCCTGGGCATGAGGACATCCTCGGAAATGAGCGCGCTCATGCGTTTGCCCGAGAACTAAGCTTCCGGGCGCCGGTGGATGTCCTCCCCAAACCTTTATTATACACCCCCATCGAACCTCTTGACTACACTACAATTGTTCACTACTATCGTCGTTGCCGTGCCACGTACCCGCCACCACATCACACGCTTTCTCACATCGACAGCACGTACTGGCGACAGCTCCAAACACATTCGTTTCCATCTCCTCAATTTGCCCACATATTTCACCCCACGGACATCCCACCATACTGCACCACATGCAACGCCACCCCACCCACCCTCTACCATTACTTATGGGAATGCCCACATCCCATCCGCGTTCCTCCCGTCAAACACCCCACCCCCTCCTCCTGGGAGGCTGCCCTTCTAGCCACGCAACCTGCATATCAGTTACGGCTGGTCGAGCGGGCTAAGCTAGAAGGAACAGCCAGAGGGCTCCTGGACTAAGAGGTCCTCCTGGGAGTGTTTACATTTTTATTAAATAAAGTTTTCCCTCCTCCTCCTCCTCCTCCTCCTCCTCCTCAAACAAACCCGACTTTGTCTTCCTACTAAGCCATGAGAACTAGAAAACTCTTGCCGCTTTGCTACGAGAGTGCCCGATTATCGCTGGTCTAGTGCGTGAGACATACGCATACATGAACGTTTCATTCCCACGAAGGCATTTCAACATTTAAAATACATTTGCAGGTATGCTGTGGGCACAATGAGTATATATGCTTTCGCATTCTTATGCGTAGGCGATGCTAAGGGCTTCTATCTAATTTTATTTCGATAATGTTCCGCTTGACTGAGTTTCACTCAATATCCACCCATCTGTCCTCGCTAGGTTAACTGTGTGTTGCTTCGATGACACAGTCACACTTTCAGACGTTTCTAACGCATACTTTATTTCAGTCGGCGTCCACTGACAGCGATGCTGGGGTGCCGTCAGCTTTGATCTACAAGCTGTAAAATAAATCTTGGAGCTTCTGGCAAGTCCGGCTTCACATTTTTACTTTATCCTGGATGCATTGCTGGAACGAAAAATAAAATTGTTCAATAAGCAAAGCACATAACAATTGTGGGATTACCGACGCTTTCGAAATACATGCCTGGAGCAGCCATTATAAGGTACGAAACAGGGGATAATAAGACTGTGGTCAGCATTTTCCTTCATATTTATTATCTTTCTATAGGTTATTTCATCCTAAAATTTGAAGCCATCACATGTGGGATGTTTGTACGCCATTAGTTTACTATAGTTATTAATATTACTGGTTCAAAGATTTCGGAGAATCCTTCAAGCTGGATATGCTATCGTCATGCAGTATGGTATGCTGGTCGTCCTGGTTAGCTCAGCTGGAAGAGCGACTGCCCTCGAAAGGCTCTGGTTTCGGGTTATATTTCTTGTATATATTTTTGTATAGATTTTTTGCAACCGTATGGCAGCACTCAACTGGGCGCTAATGAGTAATACTCCATTTTACAATATGGCTTCTACTAGCCAAAGCTGGAATGGGATATCAAAGGTTAAGAACACATAGCAGGAAGTCGTCACATGGTCAATATGCTAGAATGGCGTGTTCACTTGTAACGAAGCCTGTGATTGACTGCAACTACGAGGGAAGCGAGAATGCGCAGTGTACAATGATGAAATGGTATCGGTGTTCGAAACATTTGCTTTCAGTCCGCTTCACGCGTCACCTGCCGCTAGCAGGAATGAAGGTTTCAGCTCTTTATGAAAACATTTTCCCGTTAAGTAATCCTAAATATATTGCGCGTAGGACTTATATATGTTTGTTTTTGCTTGCAGCCAAATATACCGAAGTGTTTGTGAGCCAACACAATGCCCCTCTTCACAGAGCGACCTATAACATTGCATTTCTCAAAAGGGCACATTCAAAGTGTAGTTGGTGACACATGCTAAGGAAGAAGA
Source organism: Amblyomma maculatum (assembly GCF_055883805.1). Taxonomy (NCBI): domain Eukaryota; kingdom Metazoa; phylum Arthropoda; class Arachnida; order Ixodida; family Ixodidae; genus Amblyomma; species Amblyomma maculatum. Next base: position 18,067,422 of record NC_139352.1, on the reverse strand, counting down.
CTGCTATGAAAGAGAAAATAAAGCAACTGGGAAGGATCTTTTAATTGGACGGAAATTATTTCGCCCTTTTCGCAAAAAATTGTAGCGAAAGCGCAAAGACCTTCATGAGATAATAGCCATCTTCGCTATAATAAAGCCGCACACAGTGCACGGTAACGCAGTTACGGCTAGAAGGGTTCGCAATCTATTCCACTTCAGAGTTTTTTCAGACTTGGTTGCCTTCGACACGCCTGAGCAAATGTGTTCATTCAAGGCATACTTGATAAATTACACTTGATTCCTCGTGCTATCTAGTGCTCTTACATGACACTAAAGAGTCGCGTTGTCGCGTTATTAATGAAATGCCCAGTTTGACATGTAATAATTTCACAGCATTTTTAGAGTGTACGGCAGCACTTTCACATTTTCCTTGTTGCGTCTACAGGACGAGTGGTGGCCCGAACGTTCGGCAATTTACAGAGAGCTCGTAACAGAGCCTTAGCGCATAATTTGAGCGGCAAGTACTCTAAGATTCTGCAAGGCTCAGTGACCTTGTCGAAGCGAGCTAAAATATCCTGTTTCTACATTTCTTATCTCTTGAGATCTATAGCCACTTGTTATAGGCCCGAATGAACCCGACGGGGGCTCTGACACGCTGCCTTTAAACAGTCATTCTTTTATATATATATTTTTTTCGTTCGAGACTTGCGGACATATGTGCTTTTATGCGTTAATGCCAGTGTTAATTGGAGTGCCAGACTGATATTGCGCGCGCTTCTGCGCTTTACCCCACTGCTATTTCATCGCTAGTTATTTTTAAGTATTTTAATTATTTGCTCTTCACGTGGGCTGCTTTTATTTCATGATGGCACCCTGCCGGGGTGGCGCAGTGGTTACGGTGCTCGACTACTGTTCCCAAGGACGCGGGATCGAATCCTGGTCTCGGCGGCCGCTTTTCGATGGAGGCGAAGAGCAAGACGCCCGTGTGCTGTGCGATGTCAGTACACGTTAAAGAACCCCAGGTGGTCGAAATTTCCGGAGTTCTCCACTACGGCGTCTCTCATAGTCTAAGTTGCTTAGGGACGCTAAACCCCACAAACCAAACCAACCATCTTATGATGGACTATTACCAACATGGCTATCTAGGCATACTTATGAATTCATTTTTCAAATTGAACTGTGCACAAAATTTAGCCCTGAAGATATACGTTTGGTGTTCAGTGCCATCAGTTTCATACTGCAGCCATATAATGAGAGTTAACCTAAACTATAGCCTCCTTGCCCAACTAATAGAAGGTTTACCCCACCTCCTATCAAAAATTCAGAAGGATCATTTGCATCGCAAACTACGTAAAGAAATGGCCCTTTCTTATTGTCGACTACTCGGTCGGCACTGACAATGGACAAACACTACACCGCCAACCTCTGTGACTACCTCAGCGAAACTGGACTTCACTCCTTCTTTTAACTTTCTATCTCCTGCATTCCAATCCCCCTTTCACAACTTATGCCTTATGACAAACTTCTCGAATAAAACAAAAAATCGAACTTATCGCTTATCACTGCTATTATAGATAGCGCGTGCCATGTATTGTGCAAACTGTTGGTGTTACGAAAAGATCACAGGCTGCAGCAAATAATACAAAGGCTAGCGTAGTTGTCAACGCAGTAATTAACGAACTTACCCCTGTTTTGTCAAACATTTCAATTTCCGCCGGCGTCATTCCACTGGAAGCCTGCGTTTAAGAGACAAAGCAATTTTAGGGTCAGGCATTGGGGTTTTTTTGCTCATGTTGTTCTGCCCGGAAGTATGTGACGTTGTTAAAAGGGCAGAACCGCAAGCTTTAACTGTCTATGAATATGGCGCGCTCAAGCTGTTATTCAGGTTTAGACAGATATGAAATTATGTCTCACCAATCAGTAACACACATGAATTATCAGTGAACAGTAAAGACCGTGCATAGCTACACGGTCAACGAACACACCTCCTGAGTAGAGCCGTGATCGGTAGCAGCACGCGTCCTCATGCGAGAACGTCGCCTTTGACTGCAGGCCTAAACACGAGCCAAAAAGCAATCCAATGCCCCATAATTTGCCGCGCGAAACTTGTACGACGGCCGTAAAATATATTCTCCAATCTTCTGAAATTCCAGGCTTCCACTTCTAATGACATGGAGGCATTGCAAAATCTGGCGTCTGTTTCATCGTTGGAAGTCGGACGGCAAGTGTACCACACGTGAAACCCAATCTTGAGCTTCAGTTAACGGCTGCTCGCTTTAAGCTTTCAAGCATTTTGTTTTGCCAAAACATTTTTTGCCGCAACTCTCACCTGAAGGCCACCTGTACAAAAAGAAACATCTTTCCACTCACCTCACATAGACCACAATTAAGAACTCTCTGTTCCCCACTGCAGAAGAGTGACCTGCTTTTGCTATTCCTTCTTAAATCATGCCATGAATAAAACCATCTTTCTCGGACAGCTGCCTGTATCACCGCTCCTGCCCCTTTTATAACTAAATAATCGCACTGATAAAATCCAAGTAAATGTTATCTGTTGTTTCCCCCAACACGTTGATTATATTTCAGAAGTTTCTATTTTGTATATTTTAATTACTTCGCCATGCCTATATTGTCTTCTTATTGCATTTTCGTGCCTAGCTATTTTCAACATAATCGTCTGTTATCGCGCTTTCTCTGTAACTTGTTGACTTGATCCCGCCCGAGCTCTCACAAACCGGGCGGATCTCCATCCCTACCCCACCCCTCTCCTAGGACCCTACGGCGACAGGCTGGAACACCTACGGTTAGAAAGAAGAATTTTCTCACCACCACACAAACAACTTCCTTCCTCGGACGCTATAGACTGGAGAAAAATACAAACACATTTCCTAATCTTCACATTTTAAATAAGATAAGCCCAACAAAATACACGAGTTACTGTCCTTGGTGCGGTGAAAGCCCCACACTCTATCACATCTCTTGGGAATGCCAGGACAAACCTGACCCAACGTTAATAGTGCCATGCCCGACACACGAGCAGTGGGAGGCGGCCCTGACCAGCGACAACCTGGACCAGCAAGCCTGGATTATCCAGCTAGTCCGCAAGTCAGCTGCTGCCAGCGGAGCCCTGGACTAGGGGCACCGACCACCCAGCTCCTGCGAATTCTTACTGATTATTATGCTCATTAAAAGTTTTCTCTCTCTCTCTCTCTCTCTCTCTCTCCCTTCTTTAATGTTGAAATCCTGGGGGTAAAATAAAGAAAATGAAATTTTTGTCCAGCTCTAAGAAAATATAATTGATATCTAGGCGTCTAATTGATGCTTCTTTTGAAACATGAAATGCACTGATTGGTCGATTGGGATTTACCGTCCACAAACTCAGTCTGTGGAGCTTATTTACGTAACGTCACGGCGCAAAACACCATGATCATTATTCTAGATTTGTGCAGGCGCAGGAGATGACGTCACCAACCCACTCCGAGGACAGGCTAAGGCAGCGCCGGCAGAGAGCAAGCGAGAGAGACCGCGACGCGGGTCGACATGGGTGATGTCTTGTAGAGACGTGTGTTCTTAGAGCAAGTCTTGATTCCGTCGGCAAAAAGACAGTGTGTGAGCAGTGCTACGCCTCGATTAATCAGCCTGGTGAGGGATTCCAGCGTGTGACCGCTTGCATACGCACGCGAATGGCTGCCGTGTTGGCGCTGTAGGGTGCAGTATGAAGACGCTAGAGGCTGGTGTAGCTTAGCGGTCATGTTCATTTTCTTTTGTAGCGAAAGCTACACTGCGGTATATTTTCGAGACCTTAAGTGGCCGCAACTACGTCGTCAAGAGTCATAGCTACGTCGTGAAGAGGCGTTGCCACGAAAAGAAGAAGAAGACGAAGAAGAAGAAAAAGAAGGCGAAGGAGAAGACGAAGAAGACGAAGAGGAAGAAGATCGCTCGGTCACACGTAGCTAATGCTTTCGCTCCACATTCGGTTCAGCAGCGTTGAACTTTTCTCTTTTTTTTTTTTTGGAGGCATGATGCATCACTGCAGCCGAATAAATTCTGTGCGTAATCTACGATGTGTGCCCCTAGTGAAGAGTTCGATGCGTCATTGTGAACAACTGCTGCACTGTTGGGCACAGAAAGGTAAGCTGTTTCCTAAGGCGTGTAAATTGTGTCCGGTGTGTTTTGATTTGCCTGTCCCATGATCACCTCATGGTAAAACCTGAGCAGTGATCACAATCAGCGTAGGTGTACGCAGTACCGAGTGACTGCTGGCAGAAATCCGGCGATCCGACAGTGGTTACTGCTAGCCACCTCCAGCAGCACAAAGCAGATCTGTGGCGACGTTAGCGTCATGAGAGTTACTGCATTTGTAGCAGCAACCGTCACATTTGCTTGGACTTCAAAATCATAAGTATAATATGCAAATGGCGGAAGTCTCCTGAAACATTTAAGAGTTCTTAGTTTCGAACTGCGCAACGTTATGGCTGCTGCAGTAATACAAGGTTGCCATGTCTAGCGCGCCCGCTAAATCTGATTGTGAATAAGGTCTATATTCAAAGTGACTTTCTCAGCGGTCATTCGTAATTTTCAAATCACTATTTTCAGGTTTCCAACAAGAGTCACAACAGGCATAAGCTTGATGCTTGAGAAGCATAAAGCCACGTAATAAGTGTTTCTTTACGCGGACAGTCATGGCGTACATAAACGTTGCGACAGTATCGTTCGTGAGAATTGCCTACTGAACGTAGCGGTTACCACTTTGAGTTTTTGCGGGACTGCAGATTTCTATTCAGTGTATAATTCAAAACTGGTCCACAACTGGCACTTCGCTAAAATCTTGTGTACAAAATTGTGTAGAAGTTGTGTACAAGTTGTGTACAATCTCGTGTACAAGTTGTGTACAAGATTGCCCGACGACAACAAGTAAATACTTAATCGATGTCCCAACTAAAATGTCGGCCCGTTCTCTCTCTGCTAAACACACCCTGCGACTATAGGAGCTAAAGAAACTTACCTTGAATTTGTCCGCCTTTTCTTGGAAGCAGGCCTTCATCTGAAATTGAGCGAAATAATTTTGGTTGAGGTTGTATGAGGTGAAACGATTCGTTTCTCGCATTGGTTTTTATACCCGAGTTCCAGTATTCATTACCTTCCGTTGCGACATTGTAAAGCAGTTTACGTTTATTATAAGACCTCCGCCGGGGTGGCGCAGTGGTTAGGGCGCTCTACTACTGTGCCTAAGGCCCGTTTCACATGCTGTGACTGCAGCGAAAATTTTCGATGCAGTCGGTGACGCCGCAGTGCGATTTCACACAGCGCTTTCACATGCAACGAACCCGCGTGCGAATTCGGTGAGAGATACCGTCAAGGTTGTTTGATGTTTTGTAGAAAACGCGTACGCAGAGCGTGTTTGATTTATATACTCTGGTGTATTTTTAGATTCTAAGTGACAATTCATACGTATTTATGAAAACGTGCAGTCTTTCAGCGTACAAAAAGCGCGTTGCTGCGCCGAATGAAACCACTCGGACTGAAAACAGGGGTGTTTTATGGGGGCGCGCGCTCTCCTTCGATACTGGGCGTGCCAGCCCGTTGAACGTTACCGTACGTCACATGACGTCGCGATGCTCCTCGGCTCCTCATTGGTCAGTCGCAGAACGACTGCGCCAACGCTGCGACTGAATTCCAACCTGTTGGAAACGCCTCTGCGGCTGGAGTGACGCTCGCTCTGCGGCTAGACCGACGAGAATCGCAGCGTCGCAGGGCAAAAATCGCATCATGTGAAACGGGCCTAAGGATTCGGGACCGAATCCCGGCCTCGGCGATCACTTTTCGATGCAGGCGGAAAGCAAGGCATCCGTGTGCTGTGCGATGTCAGTGCAAGTTAAAGAACCTCATGTGGTAGAAATTTCCGGAGTCCTTCACTGCGGCGTTTCTCATAGTCGGAGTCACTTTGGAACGTTACACCGCACAAACCAAACCAAACCATTTACTGTAAGAAGTATAGCGGCATGCTCACTAGATTAGTGACTATAAAGCTGTTAGAGGCAGTTTCACCTTCGGTGCATTGCTCTCATTTGTGGCGGCTCTACTTCATTTGTCGAGACACCAGACCACACGGTGAAATAGATTAATAAATCAGGTTACAGATGATTCATACTCACGCTGAGCGCTGTGGAATGCGCGCTCTTGTCACGTGGTATTGACAAGGCCGTAGACACAACTGAGGGGGGCTAGAAATTAACTGTAATAAACTCTTTACCCCATAGGCTGACATGAGCCCTTAAACTAGCTCAATAATTCGGCGGCGGCGATAGCAGCAAACGTGCTCGCTAGTCGCCGAATTACTAATGTCCATCGCACGCGTCAACGCACAATTTAAAGGCAGCGAAGAAACAAGTTAGATAAAACCTCAAACGATAACTTGTTTGGAACCTGCAAAAGGAAGTTGTAAAATGACCCTCATCATGTTACTATGCTGCCTGCTTTTCTGAAACTTTCTACGAAAACTCAACACGAAACTGTCAGTCATCGAATATAGATTGTGAATCAATGTGCGATTGCAGTTTAGGCTTTTCAATCACTACAAGCGCCAAACTATTCTTGCGCAAGTTTCCACGAACAAAGAGCCGTTTACCTGATTTTAATACACTACGCATCGCAGTGACATTTCTGAAAACAAAAACTTTATGAAGGCTGCTTGGTGCACAGAATGCCATGCGGTTCAATGGAGACGCGACTTAACCCCCGTAGAAGGTGTCATAACGTGGTTTGGGTATTCTAGTCATCGAAGTATACGTTTACAGAAATACAGTCCTACATAAAGTGCAACCAGTTCTGCGTTTCTCATGCCATCATTTTATGCTGCTCAAATGAAGCAAAGACAGCCTGATGTAAAACAATGCACCATTTCTCAACTCAAGCAGTAGAGAAAATGAAAACTCATCGTACGGAGTCTGCTCGGCGAAACCTTCACAGCGAATTTTCTGTAAAGCGAAAATAGCAGTTTATGTCTGACGGTCGTCATTACTTTCCATAGAAACATTTTGCTCACTTTAATAACTTAATTCATATTCATACTATCCCTATCTCAGTATATATAAGATCCGACTTTCTTGCCGAAAGGTTTGAAAACCACTGCTTTAACGCATTCAAGGAGGGCCACGCGCGCGCACATCGAACTGATATTGCGGTCACGGCACTACTCGTGCACTGGGGCAACCAAGAAAGGCTCTGAAATGACACCTTTGTAATTACTCAATTTGGATGTCTGTATTGTGCACAACAAGAAAGTTGTGTGCGCAATGGGCAGTGCTGGAATCGCAGTGTCAATTTGGGATGACAAGGTGTTGATTGTAGTCGGACACTTACCTTTTCTTCTTTTTCAGCTTTGTCCGCAATACCCATGAACTTGCCACCACATTCGGTAACCGTGGGAATGAGGCCGTCAGCAAACTGGACACGGATAAAGCAAAGATTCATGGAGCTTCCAACGTTATTTCTTGTCTGGCGTGCGTCGCTGCCGAAGGCTGAACGCCAATTCCTACTGACTACATTCGGGCTACCCGAAAAGTAGCATGTCATTGTTTAATCACAGGGTGCGATAATTAACGCTTGGCTGCCTTCACAGAGCTAATCACTTCCGTTATGTTCGTTTCCAAGTAAAGCGCGCTAACATTTAGCAATAACTTTCACTACCGTTATATACCCAGTCATCGGCGCCAAGAATAAAGAAAGCTGACCGTCAAGCCAGATGTGTCCATGGCCACGATGCGTGGTCACCCCTGTCACCCTGATGTCTTTCTGTACTGGTATGGCAGTGACATTCCGAATAGCGGTCAAAATTTGTATAAATTTACAAAAATTGCGAATCTTTTTCGTTCACACACCGTACATCTGTGTGTTTTTTTACATTTACTATAGCCTGTCATAGCTCAAGGGGCGGGCGGAGCTTTTGGCAAGCTGTGAAACTCGCAGCTTTTTCTCCACCGCCCTTTTTCACCACCTGCAGACTCTGTTGCTGAAATAAATGCTCATTGATGTGATGTGATGTTTTTCGTCTCGAAAGTAATCAGTTTTATAGATTTGACAAAAGATATGGCTTTATGTTCACTTTCCGTCTACCCTCTTTTCTCCTTGCTTATTCCACACCCATGATTCCGTGCACGCCATGGGGTCATGCCTTAGTAGTCGGGAGGGGTCGCTGCACACTGCTACGACAGCGTTTTCAGCAAAAGACATTCACTAGAGTTTGAAATGGGACACTAGAGTTGAGGGCATTGACGCTGCAATGCATCCCATATACCAAACCAGAGCTACTTAGCAACCTGGCAGGCATGATCACCTCACACCTTCCCAGGGTGTTAAGATTTCCGCTACCCCAAGTGCAAAACATCCACACAATATTTTTAAAATCGATATTTATTGCCCCAGGGCATCACTAGGGTATGATATGAAGGATAAATAAATGATTAAATGAATGAAAAAAGGTTGGCTGATTTTATGAAGTCCAGAAGTGAGCGATGATGAGGTCCCTGCGTCCAAGTGACATATGAGGCAGGATTCGTTGCTGCCTCATATTCGAGCTGGCCTTTCAGCACACAATTTATCGGTTGTTTTTTTATCTTAAGCTTTATTACAGTCATATAGAGTATTTCGTGCATTGGAAGGATGAAAGCGTTTTGCTTACCTGCTTGATTACAGCCGGGTTAATGTCTTTTGCAATGCCAAGACATTCGCGCGCCGTATCTATCTTGTCAATGTACTGCTGTGCCGTAGCCTGGTCGGGTATGAAATCACGAACCAGTTGCTTCAGTTGCTCGAGCACGGCTTCCACTGCACATAAAATTAGAGATAATTTTACACAGTCGGACCTCGATTGTTAACATGAAAGCTGCGGTTGTCGAACAAACCTCTATAAACCGGATCGTCCGAAATGACAAATCGCCAATAGCCAAACATCAGAAAAATTAATTCTATTCTGGATGAGGTCTGTCTTCAGGTAAAATAGTGGACACGTTTAAATAAAACGTAATTTTACGAGCTACAAGCTGGCTGGTTATTTTAATCTCTATTATGCCCGAAAAAATATTCTGAAACCTGCCGCATCTTGTGATCTATCATACGCTTGATGCCGACTCATGAATTTCACTTCTAGTACTTTCCACACCCCGCAAACCGCTATTACATATCGGCATCCAGTCGACTTGAAGCTGCTGAATGCATCGTTCAACCTGGCACAAACTGCAGAAGGAGGTTTCCTTACATCATTGATGCAATACAGAAACATTTAAAGCACATCGACTGGCAAATTCGCACTGTAAACCATGAAGCCACAAAAGCCATATGAAGCCTCATTTGAGCCTAATATTAGGGTTCATCTTGTAAACTGCACTGGAAATACAGATAATGTAATACGTGGCTAGGCCTTCTGAGATTCTGTTCTTATCGCTGTCCATATTGACGCGACACTATTCAAGGTTCCAATGGTTTTTACGCATGTTTCATTGCCTACAGACAGCGTGCTTATGTATGAAAGAGGCATACATGTGGAAAACTTCTGACGCTGCAATAGTTGCAGCCAGGCATAATAATGAAGTTCTTATTAACAAGTCACGACTGTCATAGTATACTGTTGTAGCCACTAAAACAGCCGCCTCGCTGGTGTGGCGCAGTGGTAGGGCGCTCGACTTCTGTGCCCGAGAATGCGGGGTCCAGACCGCGGCGGCAGCTTTTCGATGGAGGTGAAAAGCAAGGCGCCCGTGTGCTGTGCGATGTCAGTGCACGTTAAAGAACCCCAGGTGGTCGAAATTTCCAGAGCCCTCCACTGCGGCGCCTCTCATAGCCTGAGTTGCTTTGGGACGTTAAACCCCACAAACCAAACGAAGCCAAACTAAATTAGCCTTTTTGATTACAACTTAATTCATAGACACGTTTTTTCACAGGATGCTTCCATACATGGCGTCAGCTGGGCCATCTACGGAGTGAAGTGAAGCCTCACAAAGACAGGACACTGCGCCAGGTGGCCGTGCGGCATGCCTATTTCGCGAAGGGACGCCCTTAGGGGCACTATGCATCCTAGCCTTCAGTTCATTGCCAAATTTAGGTGTCGCCAAATAGTAGGAGCAGCTGCTGAAGATCGGTTTGGTGAGCCATTCAAAGTCGTGCGACACATGATTGCACGACTTTGGTACTGTCATTTTGTTTCCTTTTATCTACGCACGCGCATCAGCCTATACACATGTTATTAACACATTTTACGAACGCACCGATGAAACACACAGCTTTGTTTTTGATGCTCAGTACCGACGGACCAGAATTAATGAGTGCAAGAGCCTTAATGATTTCCTCTTTTGCGGCAGTTGGTAGGTTCTCCTCACAGCTATATATTCCTTTATTGTTATTTTGTCAGTTACAAGCGCGTACGATTTGCGAACCAAACGTGATAAAGCTCCTGTAGCGTGCAAGCAAGATAAGGCTGTTTCTAATCATATATATAAACCCCTATACTGTGATTTCCTCAGGCTTTCTGTGAGCATTCCCTGGAAGAAGCGGGGCCCTTCCGCACGTGGGATGATGCCAGAGAGGTGCCATCAGAATCGTAGAGCGAATTTCTGAGACTTCTGTTTCATAATGCCGTAACATGGGCTAACCTTCTACCCTAATTAGGCCACTGTTTGAAATGCGGAAGGATTTGCGGCTATAGTAAACCACTGGAAATTTCCACAAGAAGTTCTGTTTAATTCGTTTCAGTCTGAAAAAAAGTTAATTTAGCCCTTCTGCAATCCCCGCTGTCGTTACAGCGATAAATACAAATCGCAATAAACACCACCGCTGCCGGGCAACGGTTTAAGATGAATGAGGATCGAATGCTAACCATATCGGAAGGTTAGAATTCCCATTCGTTTCAGAACATAAATTTTTATACTTTTCTTATGAGACATTCTGTTCCATCATCCTCCCGCGTGTGAGATATTTCATGGAATTGCTCTTCCACAAGCGTTTCAACATTACAGCCCTTCTTTTCCTTCAGTTACCCTAAACCTTTTTAAATCTAAATTCAATATGACTTAAATATTTTCATTGAAGTACATATGCCGAACAGTGGGACAGCCGTCATTTTTTACAGCTCAGTTGGCAAGGAGATGAGAAGGAACTTGCCCAGCCCCTTGCTTTCAACGATCAAAGAGAATTTTCCCACTCACCGTTGGCGTTTGCCGTCGCATATGTAAAACAGCAAAGCATCACGGCGACTGCGACGAGTTGATTCCTCATCTTGTTTGAGATGGGTGCAAAAGACAGCGAGCAGGGAGTTTATCCACAGTAGTGAAACCAGAAGCTGCTCTCGTACCTTCCCCACTGCGACGCAGAGTTTAAACAGTGGATCCCGCGAGGCCTGTTTTGCAGCGAGAACGCACGTGTAGTTCGTCCCTTTGTATGCTCTGGTGTGGGCCTCTACTTGCTTTATATACGCCCTCTCGCAAAGCCGGTGATCCAGCTGAGTCCACATCTATACTCAGGCTTCCATGACGGCGCATTTCCATTTCGACACCGCAAAGATTTCCTCGGTAAGGCGAGCGCAGACGCCATGGCTTTCCTTTTTTCTGTTTTAACCGTTTCTGTTTTGGTTCTTGCCTTGCACAGGCTGAATGCAAAGCGATGAGACAAATGGTTCCATGGCCGAAGCCATATAACAGCTGTCTAACTGCGCAAGACTGAGCGGGGGTACAGACTCAATGACATCGCGTCTCACTTAGCTGACTCGGCAATCCGTTTGTGAAAGGGAACGAAAGTAGCAAGGTAGCAAACCAGAGGTGGCGACCGTATCTCGACCTATTTGAATAATGGTGCCATGCGCCAATGTTAATGATTTCCCCTAGAGTGCGCTCTCTGCCTTTTCTTTTCAGCCCCGCTAGCTTTGACTCACCGACTTAGTGGCACGCTTCGTTGGGTACGACCCGAAATGGCGTGCAACAAGGCTGCCCGACTATTCGACCGACTAGGAAGAGGTAGCTGCTATGGTGCACCTTTCTTCACCGTGTCAAGTCGTCATTGCGTAACCTGGAGCCAAATTCTTTCTTATGATTCTTTAGCACTGCTCATAAGTAATATTTATTGCTGCTAATCAAATTAGAGTGAATAAATAAGCGTTTTGACCATTATAAATTCATGATGTATAAATAGAGAAGGAAGGGGGGGGGGGGGGCATCAATCACTCTGAAGAGGCTGTAACAGCCGAAATTTATTTCTGCACTTATTGCACAAGAAAGCTGTACCTTTCACATCTAGTCGTGTGAAATCTTGCTCGTCTCTGACCGCCCGAAAAACAAATATGCTTAAAAAATACCTTGCGCTCAGGAACTGCTTCCAAACATGCAGATTTGAACATTTGGCTAGAAGCATTTATGCTGCTCTTTTTTACGGTTTAACTTTTTCTTAGACTTGTCCTCCTCCTCACTCCCTCCACCCTGCCCTCATCAGTTCAGTTCAGTTCAGTCGTGTCCGACTCTTCGTGACCTTATGGACCAGATCACGCCACGCTTTCCGGTCTCTCACTATCTTCCCTAACATCACATAACTTCATCTGCAGCGCCTCGACGATGCCATCCAACAATCGCGTTCGCTGCCTACCCCTTCTTCGGCGACCCTCAACCCCTGCCCTCATAGAGTGATTCAATTGAGGATGTCAGAATTTATTGGCCAAAGCTTTTTCCTGCCTGCTTGAGCATGATAAAATTGTGTGTAATGTTAGAATAACGATCTGTTTCGAAAATGGGTTCTTTGGGCGTGTTTCCAGATCTGCTAACATATGCCTAGCCCTGCTGTCTTGCGTACAGTTATAGGGCTTCAAATTTCTGCTTTCCTACTCGCTACACCTGACGCCCTGGAGAAATTGACTCCATTCAGCTTGATAAGCGACAATTTTAGCTCTACGTACTTGATCGTTTCGTTGTAATGACGCCAGCGCGTACGTCATTGCACAGAGGAGGAATAAGTTGATGGAAACTGCTATATAGGGCAGTACTCGAGAATCTCGTACAATGAGTACTCTACCGTTTGGGCAGCAGTGATGGGAGCGTACTCGACGCTTCTCAGGATATTGGGGACCGGGAAATGCACACCTTATGGGTTCAAATTTCTTTTGTACAAGCATTCACGCTGCGCGAAGTTGCTTTCATATTATAGTAAGCTTAGCCCCAATAGTTTATTTATTTATATATTTAAAATACCCTCAGGGTACAGATGTACGTTACAGAGGGGAGGGGCGCATACAGGATATATATATAAAACAGAAGGTTAATACAATAAGCGTACAAATCTCTGAAAAAAAAAAAAAACAAAGCACATAAAAAAGGACAATGAGGTACATGGGCAATTTAGGAAGGCATACGTGTAAAAAAGAAAAATAACAAAATATAAAATAGAATAAGCAAAACAGTATACAATGAAGATAAGCAAATAATCATACTACTAATACTAGGCAAGAAAGAAAGTTTGTAGCACAGATCTAAATTTTTCTTCAGTTATACTTGTTATGGATGCAGACTGGTTATTCCAATCGTTACAGGTGCGGGGAAGAAACGAGTTAGAATAGGCAACTGTGTTTGAGTGTGGAATGTTTACCTTTTGACTGTGGTTAAGGCGAAATGAAAGGAAAGTTAGAATACACCGTGGTGTCTCCACTGCTGTGACGTATGCACGGCTGCTCCCAAAGATGCAGAATTGGCCGCATGCCGCGGGTGGCTTACTTCTCACGATAGAGGTGGATTACAAGAACTCTGTTTCGCTGTGCGATGTCAGAACGTGTTAAGAAAATCCGAGCAGTCTAAATTAATCCAGAGCCATCCACTACATTATCGCTAATATATGTGTCGGTTCGGAATGCTAAACCGCACAGTTTAAAAGGTCAATGGCTAGTTTAAGAGGAGCCTGGACTGAGGCAGGATAGACAGTCAAGAAGTTAGCTTAAAAGACAGCGTATCCAGACTTTTCAGAACTCTGCAGTACAGAAGAGTGTACGTAAGCGAGTTTGCGCCTCTAATCTTGTAATCTTTTGCGTGTGCCTGCTCCGGCGTTGTAGCTGCAGCAAATTCGATTGGTCTTTAGAGCAGAACATTGATGAGTGGGTTTTAATAGGAGCAGTGAGGTCCGGCTACTTACGCAGGAAATGCAGGAAAGTATTAAGATGTTGATGTAGCAACGGCCTTTCTCGATCTGCATTTTCCGATCTCGAAACGCATTTCAGCACAACCATTTTCGAGCTCATTTCCTTGAATTCTGTTGCAGGCTCAGCCACTTGAATTACGCTAACCGCTGTCTAGCTGTCGACTGAGCTTTCAAATTTTCGTGAGAAAGATTAGAAATATGACATGAAATATTCATCTGGTGACAAAATGTTTTCGTTGCGAGATGCTAGTTTAAATCATTGGAAGGTTTTGGTGAGAGCAGTCGTTCTCGCGGAACCGACGAGATATGTGCAGCTTCGAGGCAGCCAATCGTAAGCGTCACGCTAGGGTGCCATCTTTCGCGATAATATATGAAGGTCGCCCTTGCGCACATCGTCCTAGCTTCCTGTTTTCCTTCGACGTGTGGGGCATTCGACTGGGTTTCTTCTTTATGGCCCTCCCTCTTGCAATGGGTCAGCTGAAATAAAGACCCCCTTTCCGTCTTAGGTCTGACGGCATTCCAGTGATGCGCGCATCCTTTGTGGATGGTTTCCGCGAAAGGCCTGAACGATGGGCTCCGACATAGGTTTTTCTTGCTGTCTTTTGCAATGCAATAGGTTGGATTCTGGAAAAACATATATAAGGTACTGCAATAACTGCAGTATCATTGCAACCATTGCGCAGCCACCACGCCGCTACGCTTAAGCCGCTACAATGTTTCATGAAAACAGCGCCAAGCGATTTGGGACGAAGTCAATGATACGCTTCGTGATGACGTCATGCAGCCATTGAAGGGTCCGTGGACATCACGAGCTGTCCTGGTGCCAAAGAAAGACGGTCCACTTTGATTCTGCGTGGATTACGGCCGCTTTAACCACGTAAAGAAGAGTATCGACCCCCCTTGGCCACACGCTGGACCGGTTCTGCAACGTCAATTGTTTCTCATCGATAGACCTAAAGAGCGGTTACTGTCAAATAGTGGTAGATAAAAGAGATCGCAAGAGGATTGCATTTATCATACAGCTGGGTGACCTCTACTAACTTAAGGTCCTGCTGACAAATGTTTACGCATTAAATGTCTTTCCCCGCTACCGCCCCAGGTGGTCAAACTTTCTGGAGCCCTGCACTACGACGTATCATAGACTGAGTCGCTTTGGGACGTTAAACCCCGTTAACAAAACCAAACATTTATAGGCGATCGGCAGAAATTTAAATATCTAGGCCACATCGCCTTCTCAATCTGAGTACAGTTTGTTGACATGTCTTGACATAATTAATGAAAACAACTGTGTGCACTCGTATGTGCACGAGACAGGTGTTTTGTAACTACCTTCGCCGAACGAAAAGTTGGCCTTTATGACCGATGCTTTCAAATATTTCTTGTATATAAGCGTGCTTTTATTGACGTAACCTGCAACCGGCATTCCGTTAGGGCTCGCCTGCCACCGGTGGTTGTACTTGTTATGGGCCGTCATGAAATGCTAACATTTTGTGAACAACGTTCTGGCTGCTGAGTTCGACGTCACTCGGGGAGCTCGCGAAGGGTGCCCTTTGTCTCCCGCCCTTTTTGTGCTGTCTCTTGACCCTCCTCCGCGTCGGGTCGCTTCAGACAGATGCGTCCGGGTATTCCCATTAGTATAGTAAAGTCGGATATAGTAAAGTGAAACAAGTCCCAGTTCATCTTCCATAGACAACAGTACATTTTTCCCCCTTTATAGTTAACACATTTTCGGTAAAAATCGGTTATAGTAAAGTGCGCCTGGCCGCGGCGACGACGCCTAAGATATGCCATCGCCGTCCGCGCACTACCTAGATTCGCTAAAAGATTTTTTGTATTTGAAAAATGAAAAATAACATTGAGTGTCCTTTAAAGTGGCTTTGCCACTGTGCTTAGCAACAATAAGAAGAAGCCTACTTTACAAAGGCCTTGGAGCCGTGAGGGAAAGCACGCAGCGTGTAAGGAAAAAAAAAAAAAAAGAAGCTGTCTACAAACAAGGAAAGGAGGCGGCACGGTCCGTTCAGAAAATAAGAGAGAGTAAATGTGCAGCAAGAAATAAGGCAGGGGAAGAAATGGACAAATATTCACGGCACTGTGCAGCACGAAGCATGAGGCAGCAGAGGTAAGAAGTGGAGGTGCACCGTGTGCGGTCTTGCAGCACTTGACTGTCACGCGCATTTGTCGTTTATTGCCTAAAAGACAAAAATGGCAAAAAGTAACGCCGTGTTAATACAAGTCTTCGGTTTTCATATGAAATCAAACTTGCTTGTATTCGTAGCCACAGTGTCCTCATGCCTAAGAGGTACTTCCCCAAGATGTGAAAAAATGTTATAACTGGAAAACATTGCACAAAGAGATGATAAGAGAGATATGGAAGGTATTTCAGAGTGTCTTTTTTTTTAATTAAGCAACAAGACATGTTCGCTAAGTGCCCATTTAACTACCAGACAGCATCTTCAGGGCCATGTACTCACCAACAACTGATATAGTAAAGACCCTGATATAGTAAAGATTTTTGCTGGTCCTAGTGACTTTACTATAAAGGGGTTCACACCTGGTCAATAGACTATATCCATATCAGCTTATGCAGACGAGATCTAGTTTCTCTTAGGAGACGCAGACAGTTTCAGGTTGTCTTTGCGGAGTTCTGAAACCTTTTCATAGATGTCCGGCGCCAAACTTAATGCTGCGAATAACAGCGCCCTCACCTTCAGCTGCTTTGCTGACCCTCTACCGCTTAATTGTGAGGGCGGTCAGAGTCCTCGGAGTACTATTTAAGCAGGAGTGAGTTTCTCCACGCGTCTGGTACGAGGCGGTGTCACGAGCGGCGAACGTTCTAACGGAGGCTGTCGCTAGCCATTGTAAAGCCTATCGCTACAGCCGCAAAAGTGACAGTAGTCGAAACGCGTATTTGCGCTTTTGCCTTATACATCGCCCGCGTAGAGATAATACCACTGCGCACTGTAGGTCGTCTGGACGCCTTTGCGTGGGATGGTGGCTCTGCCCGTGTGGCTCGCCATCTTCTGTATCTGCCATCAACCAGAGTAGGCTTGGGGCTTCCTTGTGTTTCAACTGTGTCCCGTGTCTTGGCCTTGAAACTTGTGAGCGAGATTCTTGAGGCGGAAGCGTACCTCGGGCGCTCAGTTATGTTATATTAGTTGGGGACTGCGCGCGCGCCTTCACCCTTGGCCATTATCTCGGTCCCCAAGCTGAGCGACCATCCTCCTTTTACAGGGCAGTGGCGGGCATGAAGACCGCGCTAGAGAGACCTGCCCGACACGCGGACATAGCAGACACGCCCCCAGCTCGATACAGCGAGCTTATCGCTTGTACCAGACACACGCAGGAGGAATAGGCCAAAACAGTTGTTTCCAAATCGTGGTGTGCATCCGCCCGCTTACCAAGTGAAGTACGGGACTTCGACTGGCAGAGGCGCTAGGGTGTCCTGCCAACGCGGCAGCGCCTCGCCGCGTCGGGAATTGTCTCTAATGATCAGTGCACCAATTGTGGCGCGGTAGAAGCCATAAATCATGTTTTGTTTTAATGCGTCGTTGCGCGCACAGTGTGGTGCCTTGTACGCAGACGGTTTCAGGTGCTCACTGGCCCAAGTATAAGCCGCCAGCACGACAGCTTCTCTAACCTGGTGTTTAGTGCGACGTTGTTTGTTTTTTGGAAGCGGCGCTGCCTTGCTGAGGCTCTCCGCACTACGGCTGGGGCTATGTATCCAGCACTGCAGGGCCTGCTCCTCCTCATGTCGAAATATATTTCTGATCAACTAGCAGCAAACGGGGAGGCCAGTTTCTCTGGCGCTGGCACATGCGTTATTTGGTTCTAAGGGACGGCAGGCTGGTGATGCCAGGATTTTAATTTTTATTAATTAGAATACGCCTCAAAGGCCCCAAGTGTAGGGTATTACATGAGGAGCTTGGAATATCAGCTGGCCCTCAGGATTTTGAGCACTGTTTACTGCAATGAGATTATTTGTTTAGTTTTCTTTCTCTGTGCTGCCCTCCTGCGAGAGGGATAAGATGATGAATTGTTCGTTTTATATAAGGAGGCTCTGAACAGAGCCTCTAAGGTAAGATGTGAACTTATTGGGGTTCTGAAGTGTATTTGGTGTACATTGCTTTGCCATAAATCTCGGACTGAAGGCCCCTTTGGAATGTATGTTCATCGATGTATCGTTTGTAAGAGTGTTAATAAACTTTCACCTTGTGTTACACCTGCCACTGCTTCGTTGGTGGACGAAGACCGATAGCGACGCGCGTCTTTCTGTCCCCCTTCTTTTTCTTTCTTCTCTATTTTCCCATCTTTCCGCACAAGGCAGTGGAGGTGGCTCAGCTACAGAGCCAGTAGCAGGCCCGTGCATTTTCTTTTCCTTCTTATCACTGTCGCAACAACAACAACAACAAATGTGCTGCTTGCCACTGCAATGCTATGAAGGTCTGCTATTTTTTGTGCTTTTATGCGAATGCATTGATGAGGGCTCACTTATAAGTCCCCGCAATGAACTAGATTTTCCGAGACCACTACAGAATCTGCATTGGCGAAATGCGTAAGCCTAGCCGTTGCTCTGTTGTCCGCGAGATGTGTCAGCGGGATTTCGCGAGTGATAGATACAGGGCCTTTCCTTTCGTGTAAACCACTTCAGTGTCTCTAATTAATTACCTGTTCACCTCACACCAACCATTTTGTCACTTGCACATCCTTCCTTGATTATCTGTCCGATGGTACCATTTTTTTCGATATATCAACTTGTTCCTCTTCCGCGAGTGACAGATACTGGGCCTTTCCTTTCCTGTAAACCACTTCACTTGCTCTGATTAAGTTTCAACGGAGGCGCAACGAAGATGCTTTGCGATGTCAGCGCACGATAGCGATCCCCAGGTGGTCTGAATTACTCCGGAGCCCTCTACTACGGCACCCCTTTCACTCTTTCCGCTTTCACTCCCATCTTTCTCCCTTCCTTTACGGCGCGGTTAGGGTGTCCATGGAACAAGTGTGACATACATTGCACCTTTCCTTTTCTGTGAACCCTTTATTATTGTTATTGGTTCTAATTAATTACTTAAATAAACTACATCAACCATTTTGCCACTTGCGCACCTTTCCTGGACACCCTATCTTATGGTACCATGCCGCGCGAAATCCGCCTACAGAGCCATAAAATGCTTACTCATTAATAAATGCGGCGATATGTCCCTCCCGTTGCTGCGAGCCCTTCAACGTGGGGGCGTGCGTTAGGCTGAGCATACAAAGTTCGGAGTGCAATGTCGGGCTGCGACTCGCTGGGTCCGAATGGCCTTGACCTAATTACGTTAGATGTCTACCGAAAAGTTGCACATACGACGCCTTCCTTTTGTCCCACAACCACTTTAAACAAAAAATGGGCAAAGGTTTAACCCTGCGAATAGAGACAACGGCAGCGCGTTTCGCCCGACAAGCCTCTCTTCGTCTCTATGCGGCAGCCTCTCGGCGAGCTACGTCCTTTAGATGATCGCATTCGGCGTGTCCTCTTCGCAACCCCTGGGATGCAGACAGGTCACAGGACGTCTCACCCAGATCATACATGACGACCGCTGACATTGAATTGTCGAGAGCTGTTGCGATCCGTTGGCGCAGGCGAATTGCATTTGGAGGTCCCAGGTTCGTTCCCGGGTTTAGGCGCCAATATATATGGCGTAATCGAAGAAGAACGCAATCAGTTTTCCCAAAAGCCCATGCGCTACCTCGGACCTTTATTTTCAACAGCAGCGGAGTTATCTAGAAAGAGTTCTGATTTGCTCGAGGCACATGTTAAACCACATTATCCTAGTATTCACTGCTATATACAAAAAAGAAAAAAAAAAATGCCCCCCCCCCCCCCCCCCCTCCCCTCTTCCCATCGAGGTGAGCAACGTCAAAAAGCTGTTTGAGTTTTGATGATGCAACCAGAGAGACTCGGTCGACTGTCAATACTCAGCTATCCTATCCGCAGCTGACGTTCCAACCAATCGACGTGGACTATAGAGGACGCTGCCAAAACACGGTCCTAAGATCGAAGGAAGACAGAATTCTCACAAAAAAGTAGGAATGGCGTCGAGAACCAAGGGATGACATGGTGTTCTGTTTTCCATATGAAAGCAGGTGTCGGCGACGACGCTTTCCTGAGTGTTTTGCCACATACTATTAAAT
This sequence comes from Amblyomma maculatum, assembly GCF_055883805.1. Taxonomy (NCBI): domain Eukaryota; kingdom Metazoa; phylum Arthropoda; class Arachnida; order Ixodida; family Ixodidae; genus Amblyomma; species Amblyomma maculatum. The sequence goes on along the minus strand of NC_139352.1, from coordinate 18,047,115 downwards.
GAAGCGAGCTGCGTTCTGTGATTCACCATCATTATTATGTTAATTCATTTCGAGAATAAATTAATTAATATTTTCTTCTCTGTTCTTTTTCAATAATAGGTGAGTGAAGTAGCAATATGTCTTCCGGTTAGTAAAGCGCTCCGGGAAAACAAACTCTTGAAGACGTCTTTTTGTACATGCTTTATTTCATTCAGCGGCTACTGACGATGACGAAGCAGCGTCATGGAGATCTACTTTTGTACCTACTAGCTGGCATATGCAGGACCGACATTATGGTCAACCAGGATTTACTCTCCGGCTTTTTCTTGGATGCATTCCTGGAAGAAAAATGAATAAATTAGCAGAAATATTACGTCAAGCACATGACCATGTTAGTACCACTGACGTACGCGAATTGTACCTGCCGTTCAAATATCTGGCCGATAAGATAAATTGGCGCCAGCGTTTCTTGTCATGCTTATTTCTGAAGTTTTTATGAGATAGCGTATAGGGTTCGTTCGACCGCACAGCTGCCGCCGTACACCACGATTGAGATATCGCGTAAAAAACCGTGTCGGAAACAATACTGTGGCGCCGTCATACGGCGACCTCACGAACTCTATCGGGACCTTATACGTCGATGGCAAGACAGATGACGTCTCCGTATTCTAAGTTTGAAAGCGCATTTTGCAATGCAAATATTTTTTATGTTGTTGTTCTTGTTGTTATTGTTATTATTATTATTATTATTATTATTATTATTATTATTATTAGTATTATTATTATTATTATTATTATTATTATTATTATTATTATTATTATTATTATTATTATTATTATTATTATTATTATTATTATTATTATTATTATTATTATTATTATTATTATTATTATTATTATTATTATTATTCAGGCCACAAAAAAGTAAATCATTTCCCCTTCTATCCTTAAATGCAGTCTTTAGAAGAGCACTCGGTCGACTGTCATAGACCGGTCAAACCACATATTCGCGGGTCGCAATGCTTTATCGCTTCGAAACGCAAGCATACATATATTGTGACTCTGACGCGATATGTTTAGAAGAAGGAGGGCACACCAGTCGATTCTATCCGATCTTTACTGGAGTCCCAACACGGCGCTCACTACTGCTCAAGCCCCATGCTCCCGCGTTTCATCTTCCTTTTCGTCTTTCTGAAGCGTCAGGCGCCAATTTTCAATAATATGCCCACAGAAAAACAGATTCTCTAGCCTGCATAATTTCATGTAGTCTACCTGGAATGTTAGGGTACTTGACAATGTGTTTGAAATATAAAAGCGATGTTACTGTTCATCGCACGATAGAAAATTGTACAGACTATCCCACGTTTTCTATGGGGCGCCTAGTATTCCGATCGCCCCATGTTGCAATGTGAAGCAATTATCGTTTAAAAAACTGCTTACTTGGTCGAAATTACGCTTGCTAAATCCCAATGAGAAACATTTTTCGCGAAGAGTGTATAGAGCAAATCTCTATCGATGTATAGTGTATAGAGCAAATCTCTACCGCTAGCGATGTCGCTGGAACCTCCTCATTGCTTACTGCTCATGTAATCATTACCAACAAGTGGTATATAGATCGTGTGCAAACCGCTACTCCAAAAAAGATGCTGCCCAGTCAAGCCGCAGAAGTAGGTCACTGCGGCGTAATAGATGAAGCTCTTACCCTTGTTTGATCAAACATTTCGATCTCTTCTGTCGTCATTCCGCTGGAAGCCTGCGTTTATGCAAAAAAAAAAAATTGTCTGCTTTTTACACTTTGTAGACATTAATGCATGTTGTTGTGCGCAGTGTGGCTGCCATCGCTACTGGAGCGAGATTTCGTGCATTTGCTCATAGTTAGATGGCGAGCAGACGTACGTATTTATTACTCTATAATGCAGCAATGGCTCCGTATTCTGACACAAGGACAGAAACACTAAGCAACCAAACTGACAAGAGCCAGATGAGCAGTCATCGTTGTAAACGAACAGGGGGACTCTTCTTTTCCCCTTCTTATTTACTCTTAGATACCAGCGGAGCGTGAACGCGATACCATTCACACTAGGCCGTGTCTGTGGCGCTGTGTATCGTATTATACTCAGAAAAAAAAATGAAACGAGCCCTGCGAAAACGCTGAAGGAACCCCACCTTTGACACCACTCAAACGTATACGGCGCGTCTGTAAGCAATACGAAGCCTTGGTTCCGGTGCCAGCCGATGCAGTCTGAAGACAGTGGGCCAAACGAACGAAGAAGGTCAAGAGGCAGACAGCGCGCCGGGGTCTTGACAATCAAAATGTCAGTCGTACTGTGAGGACCCAGTTCTGCAATGTACTTGTCTCTCATGTTTTTTCTCCTTACTGTTGGTCATCAACCAACTCTGCCATTAAAGACTCACAAAGGGGCATGGAAGCTGCTTGTTCGATTTGTTTGGCTGCTGAGAAAGACAATCTGAATATCTCGTTATAGAGGGCGTAGGGTACTCTATCATAACGTACAGGCGCCAGTATTGCGATACATTCACAGACGCGAACAGGTTCTAAGCATTCACATTAAGACCAACAAGATAAAGACGCTTTATATCTCAATAGACCCCTACCATTGTTCGTTAAGCAGGCTTTCCCACGTTGCTTCTGGCCAGAACATGGCGTCGCTGGCCGCCAGGAAAATAGGGAAAAAATACTACAACAGCATGTTACTACTCTAGATACATGTAGTGTTGCTAGGGGAACGATGAGAGCGTGTTCCTCTTCATAAATCATTCGAACTTATAGAAACGAATCTTTAACGAATCTTTGCCATCATATGAAATATTACAAATGTGTTCTTTCGCCATTAGTGGGGAATATAGTATAGAGCTGAAGCCGGCTGAAATTTATGAAAGGGGTCAATTCATCGCAATCAATCAGGCATTCGGCATATTTATGACGGACGTAAGTGAGTAATAAAGATCCTATATAGCTTAATATCGTTGAATGTTTGTCGAACTCGATGAAAATGGAACTGGTACAGTGCTTTCCGGTATAGTTTCACATCAGACTCTGCCATACTTTATTTAACCAGACTTCATAACAAAGACAAGTGAGGCTGTTTTCAAACTGCACATCTAGGTGGTCCCCTCGGCCTGGAAGACCGAATTTAAAGGTGCCCTCATACTTTAATCACAGTCGAAATTCTGGCTTTCGTAAAAGTTTCCGGAAGTTCAGTTTGAACTTCACTACCGTCAAGTTGAAATGGCAGCGGAGGTGGCTGAGCTACAAAGCCAGTAGCAGGCCCGTGCATTATCTTTTTCCTTCTTCCTACAGCCACAACATCGCACAGCAGTACCAAATCTGGTACTATTATATTACGGGCACACTCTGACCACAGCTTCTGCCCATACACTCTACCGACGTGCTCTGCCCCCTCCGTGTTCAGCCACTCATATAAGCCAAGAAATGCTTCCGCCTAAGTCGCGTTTTGCATTGGTTACATATTAAATGCCCCTGCCAATAAAATGCAGTTAAGGAAAACAAAGTCCGAACTAAACATTTTGTCGTCCGTTATTTTTCGCGAATGATTCGTACTCAAGTTAAACAAAATACACTTGCCTTGAAATTGTCCGCTTTTTCACGGAAGCAGGCCTTCATCTGAAATTTAATAAAACAATCCTTGAGCGATTGGAATCTCCGAGGCGCTGATTTTATATGCTGACTAAAAAATTCGCGCATTAAATTTTATTTCAAGTCTGCGCTGCTTTCGTCACTGATCCCACCTTGCTACCACTTACTTCAGTGAAATAATCATTTGATTACGTATAATCGCGACGTTCAAATAGTTATTCCCAAGTGGCTTGCAACTATAACGTATATGCTTTACTGTCACGACTGGACATGTGACTGAGCGGCTCAAATGAATTAAAGGACGCGAAAGAAGATCTCCGTTTAGACACAGGGAAATTATTTTGAGTGAAGTTTTAAATATTGTCTAGAGTGCTAAATACAAAAAAAAAAGAAGGAAAAACTGAGGACAAAGTTGTAGTAACGTTGAGAAATACCGAGCCTGCAAAAGATATAAAGGAGCGACACACGACGCAGCAAAACAGTTGCAGGCCAGTGCAGTTTAAGCCTAATAATCTTGCATATATACTGCTATACGACAGCATCAAATTAAAAGCGGCCAGTAATATATAACCAGTTAAATTTTATGATCATGAAACGAATGATCAATTATATCTTTGGAGCGCTCGCAAATTTCAGTGGCATTTTGCCTCCATGTAAACGGAGAATACATTCCCAATGCAGCCACTTTGATAATGTTAGCATTCGCGATTAGTCTGCTTTTAGACAACCTGGGAGGGGCAGTTAGTTGAGAAAATACTCTGCTGTTACGATCATGTCACTATTTGCTGAGGTAGTGAAAGACGTCCGTAAAATGCCACATCTGTGGCCACTTGCGTTCTGCGGATATCACGAGGCGTATACTGCGCAAAACAACTCACTCCCCGAGAGCTTATGTTCAAAAAGGTGAGTATACCCAGTTATGAGCGCTGGTTTGGATTAGTCAAAACAAATGCAGATGTTTAACGTGGTTAAAGCCAGCATAACATGCGAAAGCACTAGTTTGACGTAATTTGTAGTGGTAGATGTATTAATGATGACGCTGTCTTTTCGCCATCGCATTCCACAGGTAAGCTGGTGAGGAGGACCGTGATGAGTGTTGTTGAAGTTGACACGAAGGATATAGGTATAAATCTCTGCTTTAACCAAACCGTACTAACGTGCCTTCGTGGTCCAGGGACAGCGTATCTAACTTGTTATCCAAGGACCCTGAGAAGGCTGGATTCTGATCTCACCTTAATGAAGAAGCCAGAGTTAGCACCGCCGGCCATTTTAACAACGCACAGAATGGTAAGCCGGTTAGGCCTCGTAAAGTAGCGTTTTCGCGCTAAACACATGTTTGTGTTCGGAACTTACATTCTCTTTTCTTTCAGCAGGGTCAGCGATGCTCATATGCTTGGCGCCACATTCGGTAACCGCAGGAATAATGCCTCCAGCAAACTGGGCAAGAAACATATGAAACATTAACGGTTGATGCGTATTCATATTTATGTTCAGCCTATCACTGGCAAACCTAACCCTCCAAACTGCACTGGCTAAGTCCATCCTCGAAAAATGTTCCGCCTTCAATAAAAATTGGAGACCTGGAAAGTTGGTTGAATCACTGCAAAGCCGACTACCTCTACAGACTACAAGTATTTCTCCGTACGATAGTGCATCACTACCGCCATCCGCAATCTCCACCCACAGCACGCTGTTAGAAGTATACTTCTAGCACTGGTATCTAAACTCTGCTATGATTCTCCTTACCACCACCACTCTCTCACTGTGTGCATTTCATGTCATGTTCATCAAATTCAATACACGCGCAATGGATTCACAACACGCAGCTATGTACTGCCCTCTTAAATTTGAGCGGTCCCCAAATATTACATTGCGCTGCTTCAACGACTCCCAATCACCGATTTTGCCTCAAGCCTAACCTTTTGATTTTAGCCTCGATTCGAAAGCGAAATAAACGATACGTACTAGCGAACGATACTTAACCAGTTTAGCTAAATCATCAGCATTTTTTTACATTTGCCTCTTCCTCATATGAACCACAAGATAACTATGGACGGCGCTTTGATTACCTTCTCAATTATTTCCGTGTTGATATCCTTGGCGGTGGTGAGACACTCGCGCGTGTTGTCAATCTTGGCAATATACTCCTGCGCCTTGTCCGCGTCAGACACGTGGTCTCGAACAAGTTGCTTCAGTTGGTCCAGCACGACGTCCACTGCATGGCAGTATATTGTGACATTGCATGCTGAAGTAGCGTCATGTAACCCACGCCAAAAGCATCAAGGTGCTTCTAGCCGAAAAGAATCGCCGGCTTGTTGCTGTCCTGCGGCTGTGGTTTCTTCGCAATGCTCGTTAAATTAGTTTTCGATGGCAGAAACTCTATCTTGAAATTTTATCGTCACAAGCTGGCAAGGTACGAGCTGATGACGTAAAGCAAAGGCTGTGGCCCCCAAATCTATTGGCGACCTCGGCTATTGTAGCAGCAAACGGAGCAGCTGATACATTTTCGTCACGCAGCAAGAAACTAATTAATGTCAGGGACGGGCAGCCCCAGGGGTATCCCCTTGAATTCGAAGTGGGCGGGGGTGTCTTATTTAAGGAATAGTGGGAGAGAAAAACAAAGGAGGCTATGCGCCTCTAAGGGAGGGGTAGGGGGTAGGGGGGTGAATATAAACTAATGACTACAACGCTGTGAATACAGCGCATTGCAGTGCTTCGAAGTGGCTGCAGTTGCGAGAGTAAGAACTTCGGCGATATCGCCATGGCAAGCAAATATGTGATGTTCATGTTACGCGGGCCACAGCTTGCGGTGAACATACTTCTTCAACGAACTCGGCAGGCGCCACACCGTACCTCCCATGCATGTTATAAGCACCGTACCCTGCCCTTGAAGGACGAATGAAATACAGCTACTGCAGTCTGCAACATGCTTCTGCAATCTCGACGTTCCATATCTCAAACACTATTGCGAAAAATGTGTAGCGGCCCTCATGACGGCATTACTATACCTAGTCACCACAAGCGGCGCGACGCTGGAAGCGTTCGTTCCTCCCCATATATACCCTTCAGAGCAATGACCAACGTGCGCTTATAGACACTGTTTTTGAGAATCAACCAAAGACTGAGCAAATTGTTTTTTCTTCTTAGGCCCCATTCTCTCAACGCTAGCTTTCGCTCGCTAATTGCCAGCTTGGCAAGGCCATGCACTAGTGGTGATACTCATCTCTTGTCGCCATTTCTGAAAAGTCGGGCAAAATATTCTGACCGAGAAAGATAGGAGTATGCCCTTAAATGTGTTCTGCGTTAAAACAATATCAATTTCAAACAACAATTTCAATTTCAATACGGCCCATCTCAACCTACATAGCCCTCATGTCTGAGTTACTCGTAGGCAATAATGCGTTTACGCTACGATATACGAAAGCTTACATCGCCTGCTGTGGTTCTGCTCACCCAGAAAAAAGTGGCACGCATGCTTACCTGAGCACATTTAGCATTAGCGGGAGATTATTTGAATCTCTTTTTCTCGTGCTTTTCACCAAAATCGAAGTGTGTAACGGCATGCGCAATACCACCCTTTTAAATGTCGTGAACCTTTGATCGTGCAGCCACATCATTTAAACTAAAACCATTGCTGCAGCTAAAAAGCTTACCACCATGATAACAGAACTCACAGTTGTTTCTTCAAGCCATATTGCTGTTAGTTGGCGCAAGAACAGGTCAAAAATGTCCGATTAAATAAACTAAGTGTAGTGTTGCAACTTTTCTTCTCGTATCTGGGCGTATAACATCGGCCAACCTGCTACGCGAGCAGGTAATCATTTGTTGTGGCAAGTGCAACGAGACACTGTTCGTCATTACAACTGGAAGCATTATGTAGAGCTCCGCAGGACATGGGCTCATTGGTCAGGGCGCTATAGACTGCTAAACCCATGCAAGGACGCGGGTTCAAATGCTACCGTGTTTCGATGGAGGCGAAATGCAAAGCACCCGTCTAGTGTGCGTTATAAGCGCATGTTAAAAACCCACAGAAGTACGAAATTACTGGAGCCCTCCACGACGGCGAGCACAAGTGACATTGCCATCAGTTTAGAGCGTTAGACTATACTGTGCCAACCTTTATTTTAGGGCTTCTGTCACTATTGAGTTTTCTTGAGCTTTTGACGAGAGCTTTATTTAGACAATTCTGCTTCCGCCGCAATGTCTCTGCTGAAAAGCAGAATTATGGCGGCGGTGTGCCACTCTCAACTCAAACTCAAAAGACAATTTGTTGAAGAACGCTTGAATATATATTTCCTGCTAGCAGTTTTGTAATCTAGTACATATTTAAGCGTTAAGTTATATCACGATTTGAAATACTGATTACTTCTAAAATTATTATGAGATCTCCTGCGATTTTCTTTGCTCAAGCCGATGTATAGATAACGATCTGTTAGGCATGCTTTCGTGCTACGTTTCTTGACGGTGACGAGGCATTAAATATTGTAGTATATTACCTTCAGCTGCTAAACCAAATACAAACCGTCCCTCCAATACGCGTCTCCAAAAGTGGCGAAAACTAGCTTTTCCATAGCGTGAGCCGCCAGGCGAAAAATACCGAGAGAATCATGTGTTGAGGGTGCATGGATCTAAGCAGTCAAGAGAGACAGATAGGGGAACGGAGAGATAAGGAACTGTTTCGACATCTGGGCTGAACGCGGGAAAATAATAAAATGAAGAGATAAGGACACACTTTGGTGCCCCTCATCTAAACAAGCAAGAAAAAACACGAGGAGGAATGAGAAAATGAAGAAATAAGAAGGCGTTATGATATAATTTTGCGCCGGCTGTTTCGATTATTGATTCAATCAATCAATCAATCAATCAATCAATCAATCAATCAATCAATCAATCAATCAATCATCGAAACAGCCGGCTCAAAATTCTAACTATATAGGAGGTATACGTAGACAAAAACGAAACCCTAGACAGCAGCTTATTTGTTCAAGATTCACGCAAGCTTAGGCTGAGAAATTATAATTACTCCGTCAATTGAGCTACGCCTTGAGTACTGCATTCAGCAGTAGATGATTTTGCTCAGCCTTTGCGTGGTCAAAGCCGCCAAAACTTTCGTTACGTGGATGTTAATCTAACAAACAGCTTAATTCTCCAATGGTGTTTTCAGGCCGATGAGTTAACTAGATGGTTCCTTAGTCTCACCGATAAAAACGCCTGAAATTGTCCACTCACCGTTGACGTCGGCCGTCCCGTATGTCAAGCAGCAAAGGATCACCGCGACTGCGACGATTTGGTACCTCATCTTCCCCGAAATGGTGCAAGGGACAGCGAGGAGAGAGTCTATCCGCAGGGGTGGAGCCAGATGCTGCGTTCAAACCTTCCTCGCGGCGACAGAGAGTTTGAACAGTGGATTGCACGAGGCCTGCTTTGCTGCTTTAACACACTTGCACGTCTACCCTCTTTGTAATCTGGTGTGAGCAAACGCTTGCCTTTTATACGCCTTCGCACCAAGCCGTCTGTCCAGCTGGGCCCGCATCCATTGTAAGGCTTCCGTGACGTACATTTCCTTTTCAATGCCGTAAATAATTCCTTAGTGCTGCAAGCGCGAACTGTACTATTTTTATTTTTGTCCGTGTGTTTTAGTCACTTTGGTTTTGGTTCTTGCCTCGCACCAGCAAAATTGCAAGCGATGCGGCTAACGATTTCAAGGTAGGGGCCGTATAGCCGCTGACCGTGAAAGGCTAGGTGCTGACGCAGCTTCAATAACTTCTCGTCTCACATTGTTGGCTGGGCAGTCCGTCTGTAAAGGAGAATGAAAGAAGCAAGCTAGAAAACCAAATTGCGGCCATCTTATCAGGATGCACTTGAAGAATGGTTGCTTGCGCCAGTGTTAATGATTTCCAGAAGAGTGCGATCGCTGCCTTCATTCTCTTTTTTCTCACCATCTTTGACTCGCTAACCTTTAGGCACGCCTCGTTGGCTACGTGTAGAAATGGCGTGCAACTCGACTTCCTTCTGAATCATCCGATCAGGAAGAGGTTGCTGATGTGGTACAGCGTACGTTCTCACGTTGTCACGCCTTAGCGTGCAGCCGAAGCTGTCATCTTTCTCAGAAATTTTTGTTGCCATTTTCCACACCAAATTAATCTTCTTGGCTATGTTTTAGTCTACGTTATTACTATTATCGATGTAGAGATGTATGAGATATTCCCACGCTTATATAAACAGGGAGGCTGCAATGAGGACACCCGTGAGGAGGGCGCATCTAGGGTCCGTACTCATGCGAAAACCACGTATGATTTGTTCAACAAACACCATCCTTTATTTCACTTCTCGCCATTCGAAACTGTGCAGCCCCCTCCCCCCCCCCCCCCCTAACCGCACTATGAAAAAAACTAATTGTAGAGGTCCAACTAACCTTCGACCAAGTTTCATGAGCATCAGCCATCGACCGCAGCCGCAGTGGCTCATCATCATCATCATCATCATCATCATCATCATCATCAGCCTGACTAGTATACCCACTGCAGGGTGGAGGCCTCTACCCATATTTCTCCACTTAACCCGGTTCTGTGCTAGCTGCATCCACTTGACTCCTGCGAACTTCTTAATCTCATCCGCCCACCTAACTTTCTGCCGCCCCCTGACGCTTTCCTTCCCTTGGAATCCAGTTTGTTACCCTAAACGACCACCGGTTATCCTCTCTTCGCAATAGATGTCCTGCCCATGTCCATTTCTTCTTCTTAATTTCCGCTAGAATGGCGGTAACCTGAGTTATTTCTCTGACCCACTCTGCACGCTTCCTATCTCTTAATGTTACCCCTACCATTTTTCGTTCCATAGCCCTCTGGGTTGTCCTCTACTTAAGTAGAATTATGTAAGAACTTAAGCCGCAGTGGCTGCTGTCGCTTTGATCTTGGCTCGCTTCCGCTCTCAGTAAGATTCCCGGCATCTGGCTATTCTGGCTTCTCGGCGTTCGATTGACGAGGCAACCTGCCTGGCACGGCTGCGGTCTCTGTCTTTAGCGAGATGGCGCATGTGTATTTCCTGTTCAGCTATAGGCAAATGAAGGAGTGGCACAGATGAAACATCATGAAGACGACGATGTTTAACGCACTGAGCGAGAGTTTTTTGCAGTTGGAACTTGGCAAAGATAACAATGTTTACTGCACAACGCGAGCATTCAAGGTCACAATTGCTTCGTCCATGGAGCTTGAAATTTGTAGATAGAAGGTGTACAGCTGACGCTCTAAGAATGTTTTAATTAATGGTCGTGTACAGTCACCCACCATGATGGCGTAGCGTAACAATGGAACAAAGTAGAGAAGTAGGAAAGCAAGTAGAAAGGGCGAAACAGAGCTATGCTTCCTCCCTTTCTGCTCGTTCTTCTGCTTCTTTTATTTGGCCGTTAGCCCTAGCGCGGTTATGGTCTGTCTTTAAATCTAGAGTGCAAATTTGCCAAACCAAAAACTCTTCTGAAGTTGACTTAGTAACTATTGCGTTAAAGTTAAGTTCAGAAATTCGTCCTATGACATGTGCGTGTTCTCTAAACAGGATGTGTTATTGTGCTTAATGTCATGGGTTCGTTTCCGACTTTTATGTAAGTGCCTATACTCCGACGGTTTCACAGCGTCAGTATTTAATAGAACAGGGCACATCCGACTAGGCCACTTCCACTAGACGAAAACGAATTGGGCTTTCAGCCGAGTAAGTAGGAAGAATGAATGTAAGTAATTAATTGTAATTGTTTTATTTTGTCAGATCTATTTTATGCAAATGAATGCACAACGCATTTAGCCAGCATCTCGACGTCAGCTAGACTGAAATGAAGCCCAATAATTCTGCAACGAGTATCCGCAACCTGTCCTTCCGCCTCCCATACGAAGACAGTACCACTGTATACAATCGGGGTCAAGTATCTCTGCCCCCTCCCCCCCCCCCCCTTTTATATCTATGTTCCGAACTATGCCGTGCTGTATGAGGATGCCCCGAATCAGCGCAGGGAGTGCATCGTCAGATGGCACCCGTTTGCAATGCCTCGCGGTTTGGAAATTGGAAGTGGGAGTGGGACACAGATTTTGATCCTCACTGTACGCCACGCTTGTGGCGTAAAACTCACAGGCTTTCTTGAAAACACAAACTGCCACGACCCCTATGACATGCTAACAAGAGACGGCATAGGTCCCCAGGCGAAAGTTTTCAGCTGTGTCTTATAGTGTTATTACTGAGCCTCCAGTCCACATTCAAGCGCTTTGGCCGGGCTGATGTCGTTTCGAAGCCAAATGAAGTATGCAGCACAACACCAGACGCATAGTGGAAAAATGATAACACTTTATTGTATCACGCTGAGAATTGTCAAGCATTCTGTCCTGACTTCGTGCTAGGATGTGCCGTTTATGATGGTCCCAGCTGAGCTCTGTGCAAAATACTAGCAGCATTCATCGTTTTCGGAAATAAGTTCCAAGCTTTCATCTCATGATAGCTCTATGAGAGCTTTTCTGCGCCATTCTGGCATCTTCATGGCGTTTTGCCGTCTGAGATCTTGAAGCCAAAAACTGGTCCATGTTCCACTGCTTGCCAGTAAGATGGCATACATAGGAAAGAGAGAGAGAGAGAGAGGTAAAGGGGAGCGGCGAGGATGTCTACTAAAATAAATAGGTACCATTTTTTTACCTCTCATTATGCGAAAGTATAAATAAATATATTGATGGGGTGGAGGGGGTGGAGGGGGGGGGGGGGGGCTGAGTAAAAGTAAATGTGTTAATAATGGATAATATTGAGAAACTGGATAAATACTGCGGATGGCAAAGTCACTGGTTTTCTCAGAGGCACGAATCCACATATTAGTCTGGTATTAATCAAGGACGGGTGGTCGGGTCAATTATTTTGATGTATTGCCACCTGCGGTTAGAGGTAGCGCTTGAAAGACGAAGAAGTTGTAGACTGTCGTGCGCTTCGGCTAGCTAGGACTGTGAACTTTTGAGCCTGTGTCTCTGTGTTACCGTTTCCCGTGAACCCCTGTCTTGACTGTGTGTCTCTGCCCCTGTTGCCGGTTCCCATAAATTCCTGTCTTCGTGACAGTATATATACGACAGAAAGCGCCATCTTATCATAACGGGCGTGTGACCTACAGCTCTATAGGCGGGCCGATACTTTGCAGAGTCAGTTAGAAATCTATCAGGTCCACTTAATCACCCCGTTGAAAATGGCAAGGTAGCCTTATCATGGTATACTATCCGACTAATGGCGATACAGCATGCATATTGGCTACGCTTCCGAATGAGTGCGAGGCATGCCTCGTTATTGCGGGGCAGCGGCGCTAGTTTTCCTTCGTGTATATATTTTGCTTATATATTTTCTTCTTTATTCGCATTTTTTAACTAAAATAATGACAACTTTTGGTCCCGCAAACACCCTAGGCGTCCACAGCATGCCGAACCAAAGGTAGCTAGTCGTCAGGTTAGAGCGACGTTAGCCGGGCACAGTATCATGGAGGATGTGGTTGGAATTGTGATAGTTCATTGAAAGCCACAGCGAGAGGCAACGCTCGAGGACAGGTAGGTGTGAGGACCATGTCTCTTACAGCGCTTTAACTGTGTATAAAAAAAAGGTGCCATTTTTTGGCTCGAGTTCCTTCCTGTCTAGACCAGTATAGGCAAGTTGGTAAATAGATCTACCAGCTCAGCTATCGAAATTCTGCAGTAGTGGCAGAAAGTGAGGTGGGGTTCGCAAGCAGAACGCCATCAGGTGAAGCTGAACGTTATAAGTGCTACGACAGCTGGCCTGCAAAAATTGACACGGACGCAGTAACGAAGACACGAGCACTGAAGAATTGCTCTTAACCATTTTTGGTTGCTTTCATGAACTGTGTCCTTGTGAATCGAAGCAATGCCGCTTTCAATGCTCGAATAATTTAAGATATTACAACAGAAATATTGTACTGAGTGGATCCTTTGCTCCCACCAATTAGTTATGCCTCGCATCGAAAGCCAATAGGCAAAGTTTTGAAGCTAGCAATAACGTTAACAGTAAGAAACTGCGAGCCTCTCGAGCAGAGATGTGCAGATATACGAGTATATTGATTAATATGGTGGATTTTTATGATATGAGAGAAAATTGCGTTAATCAACAACTTCCCTTTTAAAAATGTGCTTGTCCAGAGGGTTTTGGTATGCGAAAGTCCAAATAGCAAGCAGTCCTTAATGTAAGCAATGGAGTTTTGCTGTTTATGATTTGAATAACGGCTACTGTTTAAGAGGATTGGAAAGAGGCATCGTTTCGGTAGAATAATGACCCTTCTAGACATATAACACCACACCATCCAGCGGAATTCATCGTAGTTCGCGCCAATCCCTCGTAAACATCAGGTCAGGAGGAGCCCGAATTTCGTGATTATTTCTCAAGGTCTTAGCCTTTTCACATCTTCGCTGCTCCATACTTATTTTCATGTGAGGGGCATTCCAGTGAGTCTCATCTTCTAAGCGTGCCTCCTATAATGAACATAACGAAATAAAAAGCCATCCTTCCCTCGCAAGCTTCACTGCGCTCCAGTGGACCGCGCATCATTTGCGCGAGCTTTCCGAGGAAAGCCCGCACGCAGGACTCTCTGCAAAGAACGGGCGCATGTTTGCCTAGCCATTCTTATGCAATTGGTATAGCATAGATTCCCTGGAAGGCGCAATCTTTCCAGGAATATCGCAATTACCTGTGATGCCGTAAACGGCTCTGCGATAGAAGGCCTTATTTTAAGTTCAGAGTCTTCTATAGGAGTCCTTATTGGCCCACGGGCGCAGTGGACGTTTTTGAAGATATTTGTGAGGCAGCTGGGAGATATTGGAAGATAATTTTACGAGCATATCGATATAACTGACCTAAATTTCCGACGCGCAGCGGAATTCTGCTTGTGAAGTTCGTTATGCGCTCAGGGCCAGAAATTATATACACGTTTCTCATGATACTTATTGAGGGCGCTTTCAAATAATTGCGAACCAACTGCGGAATACAGCAAGATAAATTTACGAGCATATTCATAGAAATGGTCTAAACTACCGATTTGTATTAGATTCTGCTTCTGAAATTTTTCCTGCGCCCACAGAAATAACTGAGACTGTCGTACAAAGCCAAAGGGGCGTGTTTTTGAATCTACGAGACTGTCAAGTGAGGACCTCCTGATAGTGATTTTTACCAACATGTGAAAAGAAGACGTTTAAGAATTGTTTCACCAGAAATTGTCCAAAATTGATGAGTATCATGTAAGTGAAACCCACACATAATTGCTTCCCGTGGGAATTCTGCAGTCATTGTATGCTCAGTCTTGAAGTCAACCAAGCCATTGGCCTTGGTTCAAGCTGGCCTACTTACTAGGAGCCATACTCATTACTAGCATCTGGAGACCTTACCACCGCTCATTACTCCTCAGTCTCAAAAAATTCTGAATTCATTTTAAGTTCGAACTTTCTATACCCCTGCACACAGGACTAGTGTCCCTAATAAAGGAAAATCTGAGAGGGGTTCACCTTATGTGACCTCAGCTTAAAGGAGTAAAAGCATATAATTTCGGTTGGTTAGTTTACTTGCTAACGTGTCTTATGACTATACTGTGCATGGATCGGAACGTGCTATTCAGCAACGACAGCTCAACACTTTATAATTGAAATTTTCCTTCACGTGCATCGATTTCGGCATCAACAGCCGAGTAGTAGCTATATCGTCAAAGTTCCGCGTATGTTAGGCAAGGCGTGAAGAACAACTTATAACTGCTGCTAGTTCATTCTGAGACAGGTCTATTAAAAGGTAATGAAGCCGAAACCAAAACAGTTGCAGGAAAGAAGAATTATTACAAGTTATTTAATGGCTGTAGGTTAATATGGCGTCCTGATCCATGTATAGCGATGCCTTGCATGTCAACACAAATAACAAAACACACAACGGAAAACTAGGGCCATCTACAACGACGGCCCCAAATATCAAACTATCTGTGCATGTAGAAGAAGCACTATTCTAATCTCCTAGACAACCTATAGCTTTAAAGGGATCTCACATGCCAGGATATGCCGACCAGAAGCAAAACCTGCGGCCTGGGAACTTCTGACTACCCCTGTACCTCTTTCAATGCTAACGTTATATTTAAGAGTGGGAAGAGTATGTCAAATGGGAATTAGTTTTTTCCTTCACTTTCGAATTAATTAATTATTACAATGAGAGTGGAATACGTCAAACTGTACTTGTTGATTCACATCAGCCATTAATGAAAAAAAAATAGGCCACATGATGTTATAATCAGTAACCTGTGGGTCCCAAAGAAGTTTTGGCTTTTGTTGAGTATACGTAGGACCTTTTTGGATGCACCGCTCCCCAGTCTCCCTCGCTGTAATTGGTTAGTGATTACCACTTATGAAGGACAAGATTTGCTTTTTGTTGAGTATACGTAGGACCTTTTTGGATGCACCGCTCCCCAGTCTCCCTCGCTGTAATTGGTTAGTGATTAACACTTATGAAGGACAAGATTTGCCACGTCGAGGCTTCACATGCCGCTGTTTAGCGAAAAAAACTTCTGACGCAGCAATTTCACCGCATTTTACCGCAATTTTACAACTGAAATGTCATCATCATTATCATCATCATCAGCCTGACTATACCCACTGCAGGGCGAAGGCCTCTCCCATATTTCTCCACTTAACCCGGTATTTCCACTTAACTGAAATATATTTCTGGTTATAGCTTTTATGAACCTCTAAGACTAATATGTACTGTATGTACATACATTTGTTACTCTATCTATTTTCAATGCATCACTGATATTTTTTATAGAAAGGTCACCGCGTTTACCATGTGAACGAGAGTTTGTAACTAGCGCCTATTTACCTCCATACAAACATCGTGACAGTCTGTTGGCTTCTAAAATCTGGCCCAATTGGATTGCTATACATGGTCTCCTTGGAGAGGCTCGACAAATGGTATGGTAAATGACATCAGGGGTTTAACAACGAAATAAATTCCTAACCTGCATTCTCTAGTCTAACTACATCAGGTCTGAACGGACTGACACAGCACTGCACAAATCTCAAGCTTTCAGGATTCTGT
The DNA here is from genome assembly GCF_055883805.1 of Amblyomma maculatum. Taxonomy (NCBI): domain Eukaryota; kingdom Metazoa; phylum Arthropoda; class Arachnida; order Ixodida; family Ixodidae; genus Amblyomma; species Amblyomma maculatum. Next base: position 18,030,437 of record NC_139352.1, on the reverse strand, counting down.
TATAGCGGTTGAAACAGTAGCAGCTCCTATGCCGTTTGTTTCTCCCCCTCTGTCGCTATAGAAAAGAGCAGTGGATATTCACGCTTCATTGTTGAACATTATTTCAGGATTTCGAAGCGAGAGCTTCTCTGCACCATGTATCAGCCAAGGTCGTCCGCTTTACCTTCAACAAGGCAGTGGTCATAGCCTGGCAATATAACTTAACCATGGTAGTGCCTATGGCGTACCACTTCTTGACCTTTGACGGCAGATACAGCATTAAGTGTTCCCTCTTTTAGTTGAAAGTTGGTTGGTTTCGTTGTTTTGTGGGGTTTAACGTCCCAAAACAATTTAGGCTATGAGAGACGCCGTAGTGGAGGACTCCGAAAATTTCGACTACCTGGGGTTCTTTAACGTGCACTTATTTCACGGCACACGGGCGCCTTGCTTTTCGCCTCCACCGAAAAGTGTCGTCGACTCCATAATCTCTCCAATTGAATCGCTGGAAAACCATGCTTGCTCATGTCTGATCCTAAGCAGACGTACCTAAGGCAGAACCAATCAAAATGGCGCTTTCGTTTAGCCTTACTAGATTTAGCTGGACTAAATCTCAGCCATTCGTTTAAAGGCTCCTCCTAAGCGCAGTTCTATTCAATTAAGCAATTTTACTTTACACAGAATATAAACTATCATACTGCCGCTGGCTCATAAGCTAATACATCGATACCATTTATATTTTAGCAATCGTTTTTACTAATACCTTTGATGTGTGCATAATAAAAGTTTTATGCTCGTACTTTGATCCGGCTGTACTGAACCAAATAACGGAGTTAAGATACCAAAGGCTTTTTTACATACTTCCTTTTTTTTTTCTTCAGAAGATATGTGCTAGGCATAAAGTTTACATGAATCACAGTGCAGCCACAAAATAAGTTTAAATTATTTGTTCTTGATACTTTCTTTTTTGCCTCGGCTTCAACCGCCCGGCGATGGCTGTGACGTATAATGTGCATTTTCGCGTCTGAGGCATGAACAATTTCCATGCATTGTTTTTTTTTTTATTATTACGTCTTTATTTCTGCTTAAGGTAGGCGTTTACCTTGCGGCAGAACTAAGTTGTTTCATGAATGTAGGGGTGGGGGAGCGGTTAAGGGTGGTGGTGAGGGTATGGGTGGGGGTGGGGGTGAAGGTTGGGATAGATATGAGGGACCGGTGTCCACTTCTTCCTCGAGGTAGAGTCGTCCCGAGGTCGGCTCCGCGAAGTAATGGCCTGGTCCTTCTTCTTCCTTGAAGTAAGAAAGAAAGGTTCGCCAGAGCCGGGCTGCGTCTGATAGCCCGATTTTTTTGTTTATGCACGAACAAACTGCACAAGCTGTTTATGGCTTACTTACAGCTGAAATTCATGGGTACCTATATACGCCGATGTTTCATACGACCAAGTATCCTGGGACTGCTGGATACGTGCAAGATAAAAGAGTTAAAAAATTATAGTGATAAAGCCTGTGACAATGCGCTGCGCGAGTGAGAATCCACGAGCGGAGCCACAGACAGCAGCCAACAATGCTATTCCGTCATAATCTTAAAGGTAGAGCTCAAGCGTCCCACTTTCTGACATGCTTCTTTGGATATCAATGCTTATTATGAATCTCAGGCATCGTTCGGTCAATGAAACAGAAACTGATCCAGCATGAAGGAAGAATTTTACTGGAACTTATTTAGCAGTCGGCGGCCGATGGCACATGGCGAGGCACATAATAAATTCCTTATGGACCATTACAGAGATAGCACCTGCTACCGCTGGGCCTGTGGCCAGCGCGGATCTGTAATAGCATAATCAACTGCATAACGAACGGTGACTAGGCCCATAATTCCTGTCGCGATCTCTCTCCTTTTATGCTCTTCAAGCTGGCATCCGTCTTGATGCCCAAATAGTGAAGAATTAGTGAGAGGCCGTCTGTTTTATGCTAACGCCTTAGAGCGGTTTTTGGTGTTGGGACCTTTTTATACCTTCGCAAAAAATCATGTTTTCAGTGATAAATACGTTATTGACCGGTGACCATGGTTTGTAACCGTGAAATCGTATTGCATCCGCAAAAAATGTCACAGGCGGTTTAGGTTGCGGCTAATCACGGATTATCGTGCACAAGCATGGTTGGCTCTTGATTTGCATGTCATCATTTTATTTTAAATTGGCACACCTTGGGTGTGACACGATGTATACTGCCCAATAGGCAGAAGCCACTCAGATATAAAGACCCGGTTTAACAAAGCAATAAAAATTTGCCTGCATTGACATCAAGTACCGCGTGTGACTCGAGATCACGGGCATCCGGTGGGTTCATTACCAAGTGGGAAGTTCATGCAAATTCCGCCATTACACACGGTCTCGTAACGTCACCCGAATCGCCGTCGAGAGCCTTCGAGATTTTCAATCGCGAACGAACTCGAAGGAGTTGTGCCACTGCTACTTGGCAGACTCGATTACTGTTCAGCAGGCTCTATCAACTCACACCGAGGTGTTGCGGCGCCATCATCGCCTCCGATGATTTTCCGGGCGCTCAGGCAGTCGGCCAAGAAGGCTAATCATAGTAAGGTAAAAATCAACACTAATATTCGACACACTAATATTATTCACACTCAAAATAAGTTTACTTGGTTTAGAAAAACCGATATTCATAAATTTTTTAGGGAGCTTCTTTTAGTTGTTCTGTATCGCTAAAAATAGTGGTATGTACTTGCTTCAACGGCTCTGAATCAGTGTTGACTTTTTTCTGGAAAATAAACCGTATAATTTAAAGTCCCTTTTTTTATCATCCATTTTACTGCTCTTATTTAATTTCTAAGTGAGTAACTACACGCGCTGCGCTTCCGAGAGTGCCATGGAGATTGCACGCTGCCGCCGCTCGAAAGCCTTCCAGATTTCGATGGAGTTCCGAGCGGCTCTGTCAACTCGATAGAATATTGACTTAACAGCCAATGAAAGTGCTCATGTAGCAGCGTTTAATGGCCTGTGAGCCGACAGGTTATCAGTTCGAAGGCCTTCGAAATGCCCATGTGATGGAGGTTTACCTCATTATAAAGGGTGCAGACGGGCTCGATTTCCATCTAAAGTGTGCTACTAAAGTTGGCACCTCCTGCAAATTGGTCATGACATGTTGCCTTGTGACGTCACGCAAACCACTGGCCAATCAGTGCTCTTCCATTTCACCTGTCATAAAGGGTGCAGACGGGCTCGATTTCCATCTCAAGTGTGCTACTAAAGTTGGCACCTCCTGCAAATTGGTCATGACATGTTGCCTTGTGACTTCACGCAAACCACTGGCCAATCAGTGCTCTTCCATTTCACCTGTCATAAAGGGTGCAGACGGGCTCGATTTCCATCTAAAGTGTGCTACTAAAGTTGGCACCTCCTGCAAATTGGTCATGACATGTTGCCTTGTGACGTCACGCAAACCACTGGCCAATCAGTGCTCTTCCATTTCACCTGTCATAAAGGGTGCAGACGGGCTCGATTTCCATCTAAAGTGTGCTACTAAAGTTGGCACCTCCTGCAAATTGGTCATGACATGTTGCCTTGTGACGTCACGCAAACCACTGGCCAATCAGTGCTCTTCCATTTCACCTGTCATAAAGGGTGCAGACGGGCTCGATTTCCATCTAAAGTGTGCTACTAAAGTTGGCACCTCCTGCAAATTGGTCATGACATGTTGCCTTGTGACGTCACGCAAACCACTGGTCAATCAGTGCTCTTCCATTTCACCTGTCATAAAGGGTGCAGACGGGCTCGATTTCCATCTAAAGTGTGCTACTAAAGTTGGCACCTCCTGCAAATTGGTCATGACATGTTGCCTTGTGACGTCACGCAAACCACTGGCCAATCAGTGCTCTTCCATTTCACCTGTCATAAAGGGTGCAGACGGGCTCGATTTCCATCTCAAGTGTGCTACTAAAGTTGGCACCTCCTGCAAATTGGTCATGACATGTTGCCTTGTGACGTCACGCAAACCACTGGCCAATCAGTGCTCTTCCATTTCACCTGTCATAAAGGGTGCAGACGGGCTCGATTTCCATCTAAAGTGTGCTACTAAAGTTGGCACCTCCTGCAAATTGGTCATGACATGTTGCTTTGTGACGTCACGCAAACCACTGGCCAATCAGTGCTCTTCCATTTCACCTGTCATAAAGGGTGCAGACGGGCTCGATTTCCATCTAAAGTGTGCTACTAAAGTTGGCACCTCCTGCAAATTGGTCATGACATGTTGCCTTGTGACGTCACGCAAACCACTGGCCAATCAGTGCTCTTCCATTTCACCTGTCATAAAGGGTGCAGACGGGCTCGATTTCCATCTCAAGTGTGCTACTAAAGTTGGCAACTCCTGCAAATTCGTCATGACATGTTGCCTTGTGACGTCACGCAAACCAGTGGCCAATCAGTGCTCTTCCATTTCACCTGCCAATAATAACCTGCACACAGGCATGCTAGTAAGCGGGACCTGACAAACAGACAAACAACGACAATTTGGCAGAGTGAAAGGCCTTGTTTTATAGCGCACATAAAAAACTGCAACTTTCTGCTTGCGGGTGGTCCAATTTTTCCTCTTCTGAGGTGACAGTGCGCCCCTATAGGCAACCTGCAGTGGCCAGGCGGCGCTAGTGGAGCGCAGCGTTCAGCGCCGCCAACGGCGGCGCCGAGTAATCTGAGTAGGCCGGCGCGGTCGGGTTGCGTTCGCGTTGTACGGCTGGAAGCATCTCGGCTCTCATTTTCTGCGGTTTTAAGGCAATCGAATGTCTTCATAGCTACTTCCGAAAACCAATACTGACGAAAGGGCACCGCCTGTTCGAGAATGCTGATGTTTAAAACATGAACGGTGTCGATGTCACCGCGAAGTGCGTGCCGCTCGCGACGGAACACCCGCGCGCACAGCTTTGAATTTCGCGTGAGTAGACGGAGATTTTTTTTTTTTTTTAACGAAGTTTATTCTCTCAGGGCATCAGTCGGATATGTGATGATGAATTAAGAAATAATTAAATGAATGAAAAATGTTGTAAACGTAGCTTTTCATTTACCTATTGCGTTTACACCTCATACCCAAACATTGAAAGTGCAGAGAGAACCTGAGAAGAGATTGATCGCCATTTCTTCTTTTTTTGTTCTTGCTGTTTTATTACAGCAGCATATTAATTTCCTCGCGGTTTTGCTTTACAGTTTAATACCATGACGAACACTTTTGTTCGTGGTGCACCTTTCGACAGTGCCGCACGGAAGTTACAGGAGGCATGGTGCGGTACCCGCTACGGATGTGGCGATTGCAAGCACTGTGCGGTTGTAGCGTGCGTCATCAACGAAAACTGTGCGTGCCGGGGGCGGGGAGTAGGGGGCCTCCTACGCCGTTGGAAAAATAAAGCTGTTAACAACTGGCATGCATTTTGTACCTCCGTACCTCAATCTTGGGGAAAGCCGGCGGGTAATGCTGGCACTGAATGGCAAAGCTTTCGTAAAGGAGGGCGTTAAGAGTTAGAATTTTTACTGTTGCTACTAATGATGAAATAGTCTATCGTCTGGGACAAGAGAATCTTGAGTAGCTTGAGCAGTCGGTGAAAGAAATATTTGGCGCGGAACGATAGAACGAAGTTCCATTCTCAGCATCACAGTATCATGGGCCTCTACACTCCGCCACTTCGACTTTTTCAGCACCTTAAGAACTAATTTACAGATAAATATGCTTATTGAAATCTGTAATTGGAAGTGTTGAAGATATTTTGGCTTTGTGGTTCCGAATAGACACCGCATTAGCAATCCGTTTCACAGATCCACGAACATTTTTTTTTATTTCGCCTCCGTTGAAATGCGGCTGGAATACGATGCTGCGGCTGCACGGCTTTGTTGCTTTTCTGGACGTATGCCACTCGATCTTCCACAGCATATACCAGCACACGCCAAATTTTACAGCGCGGAGCGCGTACTGAGTAGTGTGCCCCAACCAGCGTGCGACTCCCCGAGTCAGAAGTTTATACGCCGTTTCTTCCGCTCAAGGGCAATCGTCTTATTTTAGCTTCTTGGCGTCTGTACGCCAATGGCCCTATAACAAAATGAATTTCAGTTACATTACTCTCTCGCAGCCAATATCTCCTTCTTTCATCATTCTCCCCATGTTCTCCCAGCAAGCGGTACGCTTAGGTTTCCTTCGTGATTGCTGCAGTCTTTCTCGCCGCCCTTGCGCTTATTTTTACTCTTGTTCACATCCGTAGTAGTCGAAGCATCGCACGAGACCACTGAAGTCCCTAAATGAGTAAATCACACCCACTGTGATAACAAAACGCGAACGCAGAAGGAACACAGCGGCCGCAACATATACGGCGTCAGCTTCTGCGCCGCCTCAGTATTAGCTCCCGTCGGCCGCCAGGTGGCGCCACATGTCTCAGCAAACTCCATTGCAGGTTGCCTATAGGTAGCGAGAAGGCCATGCGTGCCATCCACAAGCTTCCTAACTACGTGACGGCTGACCTAAACCAAGAGGCACGAGGTGTCGGTCCAGACTCTCTTTGTACGTGCACAATGGTTCGAACGGCCCTTTGTGCAGTTACAACAGAAAGTCGCTCAACAAAACCCGCAGAGTTGGATGACAAAGAAGCGTTAGCGCAACTGCCAGAGCACCTGGTTGTTGAGCTAATGTTGCTCGGTCGTCCAATGTCAAGTGTTACGTCGAGTGACTTTCCTTTGTGCCGTCGACTTCCCGCCCCTCTGTTAGGAAACTAGAATAAGTTTAATGCATTATTTGTGCACTTTAATTTCCTGACATTGCGTAAGGACTATGACAAGCGCCATAATGGGGTGCTCGGAGTAAATTTAGACTAGCTGGTGTTTACCGTGCGCTGGCATCGCTTCCCTTTCATCTCAACAAATTTTTATTCCAGTCCACAACCGCCTAGCTGTGTTCGTGTGCGTTTTTAGCGCTTTTAGGGCTAGGAATGCTGACATAAATAACGAATGTCCACAACCCCTACATCTTGAACGAATCTATTTCCCTGTCTGCTCTCGAATGTCCTGACCCATATTCAAGCCGCTCCAACAACAATGTCAAGCATAAAAGGTAAAATAAAACATTAAATCGTTTCGTAAAGCACGATGTGTTTAACTGCCATTACCGTCATTGCCGGAAACCGCCTATATGCGACAATTTTGATGATAAAATGCAAGAGGTGTCGAAAGCCGAATTTCTGTCCGGATGGTGCCAAGCAGAACAAGGAACTTCCCTACGCTGGAAGTAGATCCCTTCGATGACCTATTCACTTGCCCATTAAGCAGTTGTTCATGTCAAGCAAAAATGCCACTGTCAGGCAGGAACAGTCAACTTCCGCTGACTTGAAATCCCGCTATTGTATTTGCACTCGCACTCTATGCACTCATAGGGCCACCTTTCAGCTACTTGAGAAACTGTCACGCAGGTACCTTTCGCTACAGGTTACAGATGGCGCTGTAAGCCAAATGTGCTTCAAAGGAGCTTGGAAATTTGAACCGAGGAGGGTAATATCTAACCGTGCGACACCCGCCGGCTAAGATCTTGTCCGAAAAAAGCTGATTCAGACTGACAGGAATATAAAGACAGGAGAAAAAAGCGTTCAAAAAGACGAAGCGAGAGGAAATGTGGTAAAAGCCGTGTGCATAGGCTTCTGATGATGGAATCTCTGGTGCCAAATTTTGTCCCAAATTTGTTATAGTTCCCCCCCCCCCCCCCCCACCCACCCACACACACACCGATCTCCCTTTTACCTATGGGTCAATATATATATATATATATATATATATATATATATATATATATATATATATATATATATATATATATATATATATATATCACCATAAGACGAATTCCGTAGATTGTTCGCTGCTTTAAATTATATAGATGGGTAAACATGAAATCGGGGCAACAGCGCTTCATATTTAAATGCTCAGCCATCTGTTTGCACATGTAAATTCAGGTTGCTTAAAAACGCGGAGTTACATATTTGCCGCTGACGAGGAGTGATGCTCGGTGTGTAGCAAGCCTGCCGAGACAAACATAATTTCTAGCATAACGTCTGCAAGCACTGCAGCAATGAGGTCGCGGCGATGAACATCTTGCAGAGGTGATATCAGGTACGATCACGCAGTGGGTACCTTATCAACATTCATGATTCATTTCATGATCTGTGGAAAGAAGTGACGTGGTATTATATTGCACTAAAATATACTTTAAGTATACAAGCCTTTTTGTATACATAGAGTAGTTGCTCTTTGTTTATAAAAATTTGTAAAAAGGTATGGTTTCAATACGGTTCCAGTCGAATTGTAAATTTTTTTAGGGTAACATTGAAAGTTTCGCGCATTAAATGCATTTTCGCAAGTTTAATACAGCTCCTTTACAAATTGCTTTCATAGTCAGGATGGAGTCATTGTGGGTGTAGGTAAAAACGACCCCGGAAAAAAGGTCCCGGGAAAACACGTCCCCAGAAGAAATAGCCCCTGCAGAAGCGGCCACGATGGAAAAACATTGTCAAGGCAACAATTGGCCCTAAGATTGAATTCATCCCGAATTAACATTGCAAAAATGCACATTTTATTCCATCCTTTTTTGGGTTAAAAATAAGTGTAATCACCATGTGGGACCTGGCTTCTCTGGGCGCCTGACATGTTTAAAAGCACTGCAGAAGGCACTGCGAAAAAGTATGGTTAAATAGCCATCTGGCTCTTTATACGTTGCATTGTTCCGAGCTCCGCAGCTCGTTAAGCAATCATTGCGACAAGTCTAATCAGCTTGGTAATAATATTGACACCTGAAAAGGTACAGTCGAATCGGTTATAGAGAACCACCCAAAACAGAATGCGTCATGGAACTACCTCCCAGACCATTCCAGGAGTAGCATGCTAGGCTTACCACCAGGCAGACATCTCCTGTTGCCATTAAAATATATATATATATATATATATATATATATATATATATATATATATATATATATATATATATATATATATATATCTCCCAGACCATCCGGTGACGAGGTTCAAGCCTTCCTCTGATAATGGTGCAGCATGCTGAACTTCCGGTGGTGATTGAGAGTCTGTATTAGAGAGTCGATGCTTTAACTGTCTTGCACTACGCCCAACCTAAAGCATGGCTCCAAGCTTATGGTCTGCTAAAATCAGTGGTCAGCTCGCCCTTTCCCGCAAACAAGCGAAGACGAGGCACTGTGACTGTGTTACCGCTGCAATGAATACTTTTTTTTTTTATGAACGCCCCGCTTCAGTTTCAATGTTCGGCCACTTCCAAGCTGACAGGTGTAGACGCTGCAGCATACATCTTTGCAGCTCACCTCAGGGAAACGCAGTCTATGTCCTATAGCGCAGAGACTGCAGTCCCCGTTTCGGGACATTGTTTTCCTACTTCTCATGTGGGGACATTTTTTCCCGGGGACGTTTTTTTCCGGGGCCATGTTTTCCGGGGACATTTACACAATAGACATTTTTTTCCGGGCTCATTTTTACCGGAACTTAGTTATTATACACCACGAGTCAAGATCTCCACGTACCCACACAATCGCACCCATATAATACCGATACATACGTACCCATACAATACAGATCTCCACATACCCATCCAATGCGCGCTGTCCTGCATTTTGCACGGCGGAAACGCGATTTGCTGCAATATTTATTATGTTTAAGCAGAGTCATTCTAGTATACCGCACGTTTAGAAGTGGTATTGCTCCTAATCACTCGTTCCATTAAGTTATTGTGCCAGTTTTTGGGACTTCATAACCGAATATTTCAAATAAATCTTGAAAAACAACAAGATCTTTTTTAACGTATTGTTATCACTTATACAATTGCACTGGGTAAGAGTGGCCGAGAGAACAAAATTACGAGTCAATAACTGGTACGATGCTTCCTCATGCCCATCTCCCGTACCTAAAAAACATAACCCTAACAGTTCCCGTTATCCGGTTTCAAAAGGCGCGTTCGTGTCATGTATCTATCAATTCTGTTATGCCACGCATATCTAGAAGCAAACCCCTTCCTGTTGGCAAGGATAATATCAAGGGACCTTGAGAAATGCCACAATACCTATTTCAGTGGCCCTTGTTAATACAGCTTATTCTGACCCCAGGTTATGGGACAGCTAGCTAACTATAGACCTCATCGTAATGCAGAGTTTTGGAACGTGAGCCCTGGGGGCCGTTTTACGGCTACTCTAGCTATGATCACGGCCTATCTGAGGCGATGGCTTAAGGCCAGCTGGACAGAATTATCAATGAGTGTTTCGAAGTCACATTGCAGAAAGTCTCTTGAAGTGTTATGGCAGCAACTGCTGGATCAAGATGAACAGCAGAGCTAAAAGGGTAATACACAGATCTACCGCATTAAATGGATAGATACGTGACAGGCGTTTTCCCTGCATTTTACTGTAGACAAGCTGCTGCTGACGACGATGATATTGATATAATCGATCAATTCATCATAAAAAAAAAAAGACTGACCTTTCTTACAGCTTTTGCAGACAGAAATGAGCAAAATATGTGTACTTTCACACATATATGACCTGCCGTGGTAGTTCAGTGGTTAGGTCGCTTTACAGCGCATCCCAGGGACGTGTATTCGAATCCGGCCGCTATGAACGCGTTTTGGGAGAGACGGAACTCAAGAAGCCCGGCCGTGTACTTTGCGATGTCAATGAACGTTAAAGCACCCCGATGTGGTCGAATTTTCTGTAGCTCTTCACACCGGCGTCTCTGATAGCCCAAAACCAAATATTTCCGCACACAAGTCATCCGTTTCCACATGGCCTTGTGTCTAAGGCCGGCGACATATGTTAAATGCAGTCCAGGAGGAGTTGAAAGCTTCCTCTCGACACAGTCCTTCCTCCCTTCCTACAGCATAATTTAGCAAACGATGCGACGACGTTATCTCTCTCGAGCAATCTGCCATAACGGACCCGTACACACCAGTCTGGCAAAGAACCCACACTTACGCCTACGTGAACGGACGTTGGGAGAAGCCTCTTGCAGCTGCTTCTTGAAGCCGCCAATAGACGAAGCTTCAACTACCGCCTTCTTCAAGATTCACGCATTGTTGGACGCCGGAACCTTACACCGCGGCCAGACCTTGGGCGCAAGTGAAGTGGAAAGAACTCGGCGAGTGGTATCCGTTAGCCTCTTCTGATGGCGCCGTGTGGAGGCGTCCTAGGAATCAGCGTGTGACGTTGCCAAGGTGCGCGTCGAAATGGTGTACGCGGAGGAATGGGTATCAAAGAAGAAAGGCTGCTTGTTTAGCCGCCCAGTCGTTTTTTCGTGCATGGTAAAATATACGGTTCCCGGAGCACACCTCCGCTTTGTCAATCAATTTGTTCACAGTTTTTATGACCACAGTCACTACGGAGATCGACCGAACCAAGGATTGCTGAATGTCATTGAACGCATTTTCCATGTTCAATAAAAACGTGCGCGCCAATTAATTTTCCATAATTTCTTAAGTGGCGTCGAACGGTCCTTAACGTAACAAATTTAAAATTTGTGGATAGGCAAAATTGCAATCCTCTGCAGGGAGGGGGTGCTATGAGGTCTCTAAATATAGCTCCAGCTGCATGCAAAAAAGAAAAAAAAAAAACATTCGACTGCAACTTTTCAAGAGAGAAAAATATTTTTTGCGTATGAAACCGGGTTTAAACCTGAAAGCAAAATGCACTACCGTAGTAGGCAGTCAGTAACGCGATATAGTAGCTAATATGTGAAATATGTGAGTGTATATCTATTCCTTGAAAGAAAAAAAAAATCACAAAATAAATTGGGGACCTGCACTTGATTTGGGTGCTTACTATACGCGAATATGGAACACACTTTAGTTCTTTCTGTAGAGCTGTATACAGGCCTGTGTGTATTATGGGATTGGTAATCATGATGACTGAGCTTATTATTGTTTTGTTGTAGCTGAAAATTCTAAAAGGCTCCTAGGGACCTAAGATTTCGAACTGTCTTCTCAAGTAGATTTCTCGGGTGATCTTTTCAAAGCAGGCACCTTGTTTCAAAGCTCAACGCCTATAGGACTTGGCAAAATTATTTTATTTGCTGAAGAACTCAGTTTAATAGTTAAAGTTCGATTAAGTTTAGCTAATGTGACTTGATTCCATCCAACCTAAAGCATTAGTCTTTCACTCCCTGGACACTCTCGCGTCTTCAAATAAACCTATATACATAACACCTGCGCAAAAGGTCGCTCATCCTAGGCTTCGGTAGCCTAGCCTTGAAAGCGAGAACATCCGAGCCTAACCTCTAATACTAGCCACGTGATGATGACATCACGGTGGCGTGCAAATGACTTGATACCTGACATCGAGGCACCCTACTGATACCACGTTACAGGTCACGTGATGTGTTACGCCAACGACATCGCTCACAGCACAAGTGAGTCACTAAGAGCTTTTTTTGTGAAATATGCGCAGAAAATACAAAAATATTCTCTTAGTGCACCTCCACATTTTAGAGTCCCTTTGGTCCAGCTCCGAAGGCAGTGTGCTCCTCGGACCGAACGCAGTACATAACGTCCACCGCATGTGCGCCGTGCTCATAAAGGGTACAAGATCGGTTATAATGCACGCTCTAAAGCAGCCCTGCGAAACTTAAGTAACACATCCATAGCACCGATTCGTTAAATCTTTCAGGCCCACCATTGCGGCATCAGTCTCGATATCGAGGTAACTGAAGAGTATTGTTAGATATTGCTGTCAACATGTTCATGTTAACCGTCTAATATTCCGAAGCACAAAAAATTATTGAATAAGCAGACGCACAGAGTATTTACTGCTACAGAAAACTAAAAAGCATACGTTTCAAACCATGGGTGGAAAATAAATACAAGCACCCCGCGGGAGGATTGCGGGTATGTTAACCGTTATGAGGCAATCTTACGATAAGTGAAAAATTCCGCTAAAAGCAGCTTCCGGATGATAACTGACCATGTCAGAACTCCTACATATGTAATGCGCGTTTTAAAAGGGGCATAAATTGGCTCGAGCTACGCGCCACTATATGATGTTCTACAGAATACTGTATTGTTGTGGTATTCTCAGGAATAAAAAAGACTCATCCGAAGGGTTTACAAAAGTTTTCAAAGCTCGAGCAATAACGTATCGTTATTTTCGAGATACTAACGATTCATTAACGACGAATACTAGTGCTATAGACAAAGTTATCACATGCGGAGCTTGCCGCCTCATAATTTCACGTTCCTACATATGATCGGTCGGCACCGGATGGCGAAACTGTGGATCGCGAGCCGCATGCTGGTGACTCCTCACAAGTCCAAGTGCAGCTCGCTACTCTTTGGCATCTGTACACGCCGCTTACCCCTCCTCCCACATCCATCCAGTTAACTGAGCTGCTCCGAACTGCATGTACATCATTAGAGCCAAACTTCAAGTGGCTCATTCTAGGATTAGAGCAGCGAAATGCAGAGGTACAGTGAGCGATACTGCTGCGTGAGTGCCATCCTTTATGTATCGAAGCTTTGTCGGGCGATATAGCAAATGCTGGCCACCCCCCACCCTTTTTGCTTTTCTTTTACTCCGGCTTTTGATCAACGTTATTCCTTCTTATGGAACTTCGCTTACGCTTGTCTGCCCACCCCTGATCTACGGCACTCATCCAGCCAAAATTCCACTCATCCCGCACTGCTTAAGAGCAGCCAGAAGTCAATACTTCAACAGTTGTTTTTTGGGTGCAAGTGTAGACAGTACAGATTGATGCCAGGCTTAAGTAGACAACTGGCAGTATATATAGTACTATGCATCACAAGCAGAGAACTCCGTAGTGAAACTGAGGGGCAATACATTTTATCATTTTTCGCTTTTATTCGTTCCTTCCTTTTTCTACAACCTTTCTTTCACTAACCCTGGCGCCCGATTGCACATTACATTATCGAGAGTTTTGCGAGAAGTACTGCTGCTGTTCGTTAAAAAAGTTTGCCTCTCCATCTCTTTTTTTACTCTGCGCAGATAGCACCATTGTAACGGCTGAAATCAGCAGTTGTGCCTAAATATTAGCATCCTAAGAAATTTCTTCGTGAGAAATCTGAGACTGTGTCGCACTCCAATGGTGTAACTTTTTGTTTATTATTTATTCTACGCAGTTGCTATCAACGGCAAATACAATTCGAGCTATAAATGGTGTAAATCAAGGCACAGCGGAATTCCCTGCAATATCCCAACCACGACAGGTGAATGCAATGATAAATCTCTATGTTGTGAAACCACATGGGGCTGAATTGATAATAGTAGGCGACGTTCAAAATGCGCGTATTTCGCTGGCACAAATCGACCGTCGATACGCAATAATTTCTGCTCTGTGAGAACAGGCTCACTATTCACCGCCTCTCGGCTGCGTACATCGCCGAGTGGGAAAACTGCCATTATCGTTAAGTGCTGCCCGTTATATTCTCCGCAATCATTCTGCAGTCTGTAGCCGCACCGTATTACGTCCAAGCGTTTCTGCAATGCACGCTGTGTTCTGGCCATGGCCAGATAACGAGGCAATCAAACGACGCAAAGACGCTTCCTAGCCGCTTTCAGAAGCCCTTCTTCAGAGAGCGAAATTGGTTGCGTCGGACGCTGATGGCTTCCATGCAAAGGGAGTTTCTTTGCCTAAGTTTTTTTTTGCACACGAGTTCGCTTCACTCTGTGTGCTTTGTCGATGTGAACAATAAAGTTGGTTAAAATGACGTCAGAGGCGACGGAGCATATGAGACAAGTCATTCTGCCTTAGGCCGTTTTTGAGCCTGAGGGGAAGCGCTGGAAAGTATGGCCCGCAATTCAAGGTTTAGTCGACGGTACGGTTTGCAACAACAAGAAAAACAAAATAGACGCCCATTCGAGGCGAGATCGTTTCGTGGATGACGAATAGCGTGCAGCATAAGAGGCTTGGTGCCTGATGTCAGATGTGCGTGATTGTCAAAATTGAACATTTCATCGCTTCGGCTGAATTTCGCTGCACGCTTTGTGTACGAACTTTCAAGCAACTTTTTTTTTCTAACCTGTTCTTTAATTGCCTGGTTGTATCGGTTAAACTATGCGAGTCATAGGTGAAATCGTATGTGGTTTTAATTTGGCGCATTGTTAAAGTCTTTATTGTTATCATTATACTTTGTCAAGTACTCTGACGTTTTCCAAACCAAATGATTCCTGTGGGTTGTAGTGGCTTCACTGTCCGTATCTTTCGGGATAAAAACCACCGACATCATTGTTGCATGCATGTCAAAGGAAGCTTACAAATGGACATAGCGTGCCGCAGGCATCGATTGCATGGGCTGTACTACACAGCGATATGTTTCAGTTTTCTGGAGTTAGCATAAGCATGGCGTTGAGTGAGTGAGTGAGTGAGTGAGTGAGTGAGTGAGTGAGTGAGTGAGTGAGTGAGTGAGTGAGTGAGTGAGTGAGTGAGTGAGTGAGTGAGTGAGTGAGTGAGTGAGTGAGTGAGTGAGTGAGTGAGTGAGTGAGTGAGTGAGTGAGTGAGTGAGTGAGTGAGTGAGTGAGTGAGTGAGTGAGTGAGTGAGTGAGTGAGTGAGTGAGTGAGTGAGTGAGTGAGTGAGTGAGTGAGTGAGTGAGTGAGTGAGTGAGTGAGTGAGTGAGTGAGTGAGTGAGTGAGTGAGTGAGTGAGTGAGTGAGCGAGCGAGCGAGCGAGCGAGCGAGCTTGCCAGCAGACCGTTACTTGTTTAGCAAAACTAAGAAACAAGATTAATTTTATTTGCTCCCGCTGCTCGTGTCTCCTATATGCGTAGAAAAACAATCTGTCAGCGCAACCTGAGAGCTAGGAATCGGGTCCTTAATCACTGCCGCCTTCAGCTACCACTTGTGCATAAATCCTTCGTCACTCAAGCAGCTAGAGTCACTCTAGTTTTTGAAACTGCTCCGATCCCACGCCTTCCGTACGTAGAGGCACGTGTATCGTAAAAACAACTATGAAGAGCGAGGGACACGCTCGCAGTTTCTAGTCACCGGGCGCGCTTCACACGTGACAATTAGATTACACTGTAGGACTCTGCGCAGACAGCCATGACGACAGCGTTGAATCGGATACAAACAGAGAGTACTATTTAATCGGGAGAGGTATACAAAGGTGAGCAATTTACTCATCAACACTCCATTATTTACTTACACCGACTACAACCACCACAAAGGGCTTTTCGGCACACAGAAGGTTGACACCGCGGTTACAAAACTGAATATTGCTGGAGTACGATGAAAACAAGGCTAGCGTTAAATAAAATCAAGCAGGAGCAGTCGATGTTTACGTCGTGACGCCCCTTGCAAAATGTTTACGACGTTGATAAAGAGTGTCATAACTGCTGTGAATGTTTCGCAAGTTATTCGCCGATGTAAGTTTCGTACTACGGGTCCCGTAAGAATTCACTACCACATAAACTCGCAAGATCAGACCGACGGTGAATGGCCTGGTCCAGTGGCCACCGAAACTGATCTGCTCGTTCACCATGGTTTCGGATACCACTCGCCGCCATACAGTGTTTGATTCGTTGTGGTTTATATTATTATGTGTCCATCTAATGGCCCCTGACGTCGCACAGTGGCATTGGTGGTGCTTCTTCCATGCCTCAATTATTTGGTCCGAAAAACTCTCTTAAACAACAAGCGATACAGCTCGCGCTGCAAAGCCCCTTTCTATGCTGCTGAGGGCATGTTATCCATCCAGGGTCCTGGGTACTCTCTGGAAGCGGGGATGAGATATATTTTTCAAATATTATTTCCGCTACCGTGCCATAAAAAAAGTGCGGATTTTTCTTTTTTCCCCCTTTTTTTTTTTTTTTTTTGGGGGGGGGGGGAGTAGATTATGTCCCCTTAAATACGATTGAGAGGAAATTTTCATTCCAACCGGCTCGTTCACTTCGAGTCAGCGGTTGCGGTGGCGCCAGGACGACTGGCGTCAGCGCCCGTGCCGAGTGGGAACTGCGAAACGCCCGCCCATACAAACTCCCCCGCACCGGAGGGAAACATACAAAACGCGGAGAGAGGATAGCGTTTAAACACAGAGGTGCAGTTCATGCACACGCAGCGGTGTGGGTGAGCCAAATGGATTACCCGCGCGAAGCCACATTCGTCCCAGCTTGGAATGCGAGTCTCTTTGAAGACCCAAGTGCGAGCAACGTTCGGTTGTGCAATAGCCGGCAGAAATGTGCGAAGGCCAGCTTTGGCGTGTGCTTCCTACAGGGACTTCAGGGCTTGGCGCGATGGTGGTCAAGCGAAAAAAATAATAATAAAGTGGTGGAATGAAGTGTCTGAACAGGAGATGCTTGCAATTAATGCCGCAAAGGAAATTGGAGTTGGGGAAACGAGGAAGCACGATAACAGAGTGGTAATACACATTGGCTTAGGTGGATAGGAAAAGGAAGGAATTCGTTTAGAGGTCTAAACGAGTAGATTGAAAATTGCATTCGACCACAACATCACCAATTCTTTAATGTTTATTCAATCGGTATGCTGCGCACGCAATATACATAGAAAGAGGGGAGAAGAAATTGAACAAAATAAGAAGGATTGTAAAAGAAATATATAAAAAAATGAAATGCATTCCAACCAATGCGTGGCACATTGAAAGATGCTTTCCTGGTGGCGGTATCCGCAGTCGGACATTGGACGGGTTCACTGGAAGCTGAGCGCACCGCCACACAGGCCCACTCTTGTCCACTTCTGTCTACGCAACTGGGCATGGCCCCTATGGCTGCTTTGCCCGCTTCAGCAACAGCCGGAATCAACCGCTTCCCTTTCAGAGTGCTAGGCATCCTTCGCTGGTTTAGGTGTTTTGCGTACTACTGCGTTCCGCTGCTCTACGCTTATCTTTCCTCGGGTACCATGGCTGAATGCACATCGCGGCTTGATACTTGGAAGCACTTGTCCGCTCCTATTCGGTCTTAGCGACGCATTCGGCTTGTAACCTTTGTATAGGGTTCATGAGCCGCCGTTGGGGGCGTAGGCGAGAGAGTGTATCTCTTGGAACATGTGGCACTTCAGTAGCGGCACCGCTACCAGTGCCGAGCACTTGGAAGTGTAAAGTGCTTGAAGAACGGTAAATGGCACACACGAAGTTGTATTTGGTACATGATATATACCAATGACAGCAAGCGGCGCGATACGCTGCGGGAATCGCTGAGGTATCTAAGGTATCAAGAGTGGAATTAAAGGGCTATTCTTACATGTGGTATTTTGGATACCATGCAAAGCTATGGAATGGTCTTTTTTCACTTTTTTTTTTTAATTGCTGTATGCGATTTGGTCCCAACATCTTGAAAAGATTCGGCTTCGTGCTTGGATTACGTTTCCGCCCAGATTTGCCCCAGGCTCACCACGGTTTCAAAAACCCTAGTCGGCAATGTTTGCTTGGGAACCAAAGCATTTCATGCCCAAAAATGTTCAAGTATACAAACCCGAAACCCGGAGAGCGCAGCTTATGTAAAACAATTGCACCAAATCGTGTTTACGATTCCTCTGCTTTTTTTCTCATAACAGCCTCTAGCGAAGACAAACATGCACTCCGCCGAGGCGTGCACTTCCGAACTCTCAGCGGTGCAGTGCAGGATGTCAGCCGCGCTACACAGCGCCAAAATGGTATTTGTGAGTATTCAAAATAGCTCACTTAAGAAGGCCTGATTCCGATGCTTCTATGGCGCAATGAATTTGAGCGCGTGAGGCAGCAATTCGAAACCCATTTTCAACTAATAATTCTTCATTTCATTTATTGAAGCCTTAAAGGCCCGAGGGCATTACATAAGGCGAGGGCAATAACGTTGTAAAACAGCCTATCAACACCAGTTTAAGAAACAAAGCAAAGAAAGAAAACGAAATAAACAGGAACTAGTGGACATCGTCAGATAGAACATTGAAGATAACTCGTTTGTTTTTCTCGGAAAATTTCGCATGACCTTTACATGAAGCAATATCGTCCGCTAAAGCATTTAATCGGGCTATTGTATCTGAAAAAAAAAAAAAGAGTTATTCATTGCTGAAGTGCGGCTAAAGATCAGATTTAGCGGGTGACTGTGGTTAAGGCGACGGGACATTCTTGAAGGAGGTTGCAGGAGAGAGTGCCGGTTATGAGAATGGTAAAAAAAAAAAAAAAAAAAGAATGAAGGAGGCAGGGACGTGATATTATACAGCGTGATTGAAGGCTTGGGAGGGAGAGAACTCGTTTTACTGTTGTGATGCTGGTTTTCGTGAGTACTGCGTGTTGGCGAACGCCCTCGGCATCTCTCGACTGGCGCAGCGAAAGTAAAAGAGGGCCGCAGATTGCAGAGGGGTAATGCGGTCCGTAGAAGAGCAAGGGGCCCGCGAAAGGGCGTGTGGGTGCGACGCTTTCGTTATTGAAGGCTTGGGAGGGAGAGAATTCGTTTTAGTGTTGTGATGCTGGTTTCTCGTGAGTACTGTGACATGATAAATCGCGCGGCGCGATTTCGGATGGCTTCTAGTTCATGAGTGAGGTATGCTTGTGAGGGGTGCCAGATGGATGAAGCGTATTCTTGTTTTGGACATACAGCCTTGGTCACAAAGTCCTGTAGCCAAAGACTTTTCTTCTTAGCCGCAAAAAGAAGCAGTCACGGCGCCATTAAAAACTGAAGGGCCGTGAAATGCTATGACATAGTTTCTTAGTGAGATAAGAAAACATTTTCTACCATTTTAAACATCTTTCGGCCTTTAAATGATGGTGTGACGGCTCCATTTTGCACGTGAGACGAAACTCCGTTGGCTTTATGACTTTTCACCAAGACTATATAGGTCTGGAATGCGAGCTGTCTGGTTTGAGGTAGAGCTGATTGTAAATTTCTCCGTAGGTAACTAAGAGTACGAGAAGCCTGAGTGTATATTGTTTCAGTGTGAGTAACTCATGGTAAACTTGATGTCAAGTGGATGCCAAGGTATTTATAAGATGACATTCGAGCAATTCGCTCATTTCATTTGTTAAAGAATTACAGCACGTAACTAATACGCCATTTACCCCGGGGATACGTGTTGCCTTTTTTGGTTGCGTTCTGAAAGGCTTTTGCGCGGAAATCCTCGCTTCGCTCGGTAAATGCACACGAGTTGCTCGTATTTTCTTCTTTATTCAATTAAACAAAAACCATGACACAAACAATGAACTGTTAACCGTGGGATGAGCGTTAACCTCAAGGTTGCAATCTCAGACACAGAGCTTCTTCTCTTTCTTCTGTGTACGGGCAATAAAATCATGATACCTTTTATTCTAATCAACGTAACATGGCCATGTACTGATTGGTCAGCGGGCTGTATGACATCACGAGAACGCATGAAATGACAGGCACTGTCAAATCTGGCTTCATTTTTCAGATACGAGGATGAAATAGGAATGAAACTTCCCAGACCTTTGGCCGAGGAGTGAGATATACGCTGCTTGGTCATGCAAGCACGTCTGTATGCCGGATGACCTTTCAGATAATGCGGTATCTCACGACTGCATATGTGCGAAATACTAATACAAGTAAAGGGATTAGTGATTTTTTTAACGATATTTATTGCCTCATGGCCTCAGTAGGGGATGAGATGAAGAATGAGCTAATGATTAAATGAATGGAAAAAGGTTGGCTGATTTTATGAAGTCCAAGAGTGAGCGATGATGTGGTCCCTGCGTACAAGCGAGATACGAGGCAGGATTGCTTGCTGAAAGGCTAGCTATAAGTGCCGGATTCGTGTTGGTTTCAGAGCTGGGCAGACCCACAGCAAATGGCGAATGTCAGCTTCAATATTTTCGTCTTTACGTATCGGACACCCTGGGCGGGAATATAAGTAACGGAAGTGAGAACACGTCTGAGTGACAGCTAGTTTGAGGGCAACCCCGACCCGGATTCTCCTAAGCGCAACCTCCTTGCACGGGTGAGACCGCGAGGGAGGGATACCGCACACGGAGGAATAGGAACACGTGTGCGGCGCCGGAGGTCTTCCTTTCTTTATAAAAGGAGGGTAGCGTCGTCCACATCAAGGAGCTGTGGTAATGATGAGTCTTAGGTCACGAGGCGCGTCGCTAAATCTGCTTTACTTTGGGAAGGCAGAAGGTCCCGTGGGACCCACTCAATGCGTATATACTGACTGCGGGATGAGCACCGCAAACTGCTGAATGTCTTGACATATTTTTGGGCAATGGCTGACACCTCGGAGCAAACGTAGCGCTTGAAGTGCGTCAGTGCAGATGACAACTTGGGCCGTAGGTAGTATAGTAATGGTGTCCACGGAGCAGAGCGCCTCCTGAACTGCCACAAGCTCAGCGCAGAAAGATGTAGGTTGTTCCGAAAGTTTAAACGCAGAGGTCTGATTCAAGCTGGGTCTCCACGGACAGTAGATTGCCGTTTTTGCTTCACAGCTTGCATCCACGTACACTACAATGGATCCTTGAATCCTTGAGGCAGGTGAGCATCTTGCTCTTCAAATCCCTGGCGAAGGGACGATGCCGAGTTGCCAGACGTCGGTCTGCGGTTATCTGTTGGCTTGTTGTCGCCTAACTGAACAAACATGCAGGGAGGGAGAACTGGCGCAGGTGGCTGAAGAATAATATGTGAAGTTGCATACGCCCTCAATGCTTGCACGGAATGTGATAAGGAGGCTTCAAGTCTGCGCGCGTCACGGCGCTGCTGCACCAGCTCATCGATGATGTTGAGCTGCGCATTCTCCTGTAATGCTACGACCGGAGTGAAGTCGGGAGTCATCAGCGCAATATATTTCGGCGTTTATTTCCTCTCTGTCTCTCTCTCTCTCTCTCCTATCTATTTTTTTTTCTTCGCAGTTTCCATCTTTCTATTGTTCGTTCTTTCTTCTTTCTTCTTTCCTCGTTTCTGTGTTTCTTTCACTTTCTCCATTTTCGATTTCTCTCCCATTATTCCGTTCTTTATTTTTTCTACGGCTGTGACAACTAGGGATCTCCTTTGTGTGGTTTTCTGTGTAAAGCTCATTTTATTAGATCGCGCTCTAACTTTTCACGTTTTTATTTATTTATTTATTTTTTTTATTGTTTCCCCTCATCGTTCCCACTTCAGCCGAAAGCTCCATCTACTGCCTGCACCTCCGAGCTTGTGTATTCTTGGCATTGAGTAGCCAGGCACCCACGCCTTTCTGCGCTCTTCTGTCGCGTGCAATTCCGTTGAAAGGTGGGGCCGCTTCTAGCGTATGCGCAGACTGCGCGTCGGCGACTCCCGTGGCTGCTTGTATACAGTACCGGCGCCGAAAAAAACCCCTTTCCTCCTCCCGCTTGTAGCTAGCATTTGCGTTTCCGCCAAAACCTTCCTTTAGTTATTTCTTCAACTATGATTTTTGTTTTCTCGGGCCTCGGTCGTATCTCTGGCAGGCTCGCCAGGAATGCGCGCTCGCTTGTTAGTGGAGCCTGGAGATGCGAGAGAAATGGGAACGATGCGGTATGCGAAACAAACCGTTCGGGAAGACAGAGTGCAGAGGATGACAAAAAAGAAAGGCAAGAGGAACAAGGCGATACGAACGACGCCAACGAGATCGGCTGGGAACGAACGCTCCTCGTGCAAGTGGGTGAAGGTCTCCACAGTTGGCGGGTCGAGACAGAAGCAGTCGTTGGATGCCTACGGCGTCCCGGAGCCAGCAGAGCGCGCGAGCCAAAGGCAGTTGGGCGGTGGAGAGAGGTCGCCAGGACGTGGCATCTGCGTCGATCTATGAGCCTGCTGATTCAGCGCTGATATTGTAGTGGTTGTTCACTAAGGCTCTGGCTTCGCCTGTAGGGATGCGTTTAAGCGATTGTGAGTAAGTATATATGCGTTTATCCTGGCAGATGAGATGATTTACATCAAGCGCGTCCCTGCAACAGAAGCGGACTGAAGAACATTTAGGTGACAAAAATATGCAAAACAATATCCGATGTCTGATGGATGGATAGGGATGCTCCAAATGATGCAGGCACACTTTTGAAGCACTGAATAATGCATGATTGTGGATTGCGGATTGATTAGCAGCTTTTTATTCGTCACTTTGTATTTTCATCGCTGTTTAAGAAAAATGCGCGCCCTATCTCTGGGCAGTTGTGCAGGTGTCGCCTCATTCTTTTTGTCATCACAGCCCAACGCGTCGACCAGCTAGCCATTAAGGGCTTCTTCACTTTCTATCTATAGGAGTCAGCGCAAGTCGGTTTCGCCGGAAGATGTCGGCTTACATTACCGTTCAGTTAAGTATGTTGTTATGGAGGACAACTACATTCGCTATCGTCAGTACGTGTTACATATCGCTAACTTTAGTCAGAGTTCGAGGCAGGCACGCATATGGACAGAATTTAAAATCCTCAAGGTAAATTTATAAAAAAAAAAAAAAGTTCGCCCCAGTAAGCCACATAAAATTTCAACAACAGCTTATTGTTTTTCCATTTTCTGTAAAAAGGAAACCGAGCTCTCCAAAAATGGGTAATCCCTGCTTCCAAACGAGTAATGTGGGCCTTCTCTTGCACATCTAACCAAAAAATATGGCGCTGAACACCTCAAAAGTTACTTGAAGGAAATCTTAAATTCTTTACAAACTGAGATTGGCAGTCATTCCCTCTACCCACAACCAACAACGGCTGAATATCCCCATCTATATTGTCCTGGCGTTTAAGTTCGACGTTGCCGAAAAGGGCGCAATGCTGGGACAGTTTGACGCGACCCTCGTCGACGTAGCTGCGCGCCGTTATTAATACTTCAGCCCGCGCCGTCAGAGGGACCCAGGCGCATTGTCTCACAACTTCTTTTAGGACGAAGAGAACAAGTACATCATCACCCAAAAACCAGGTTACAAAGAAGAAAAAAAGGCATCAGCTTAAGAAGCATATAAAAAATAATCATAAAAACGATTAATGTGTCGACACACACTGGATGCTTGACAGATACGCTACTACGTGCCCTGCGACTTTCTTCTTTTTTTTTTTGCATTTTTGCAACCTCCTGAATATGTGGTGCACGAAGTTTTTTACCCGGGTTCATCACGGACTCTGACGCTAAATCTTTTTTGTCCATAACAATAAAACAACTATTGAAAAGTGTTTCTTTGTCTTCTGTTGGCGCTATAGACTCCTAAAGAGCGCACTCCAGCACGCCCAGTTCAACATTTCGCTTTTGCGTCGTCTTCCCTTTTTTCCTTGTTTTCACAATGGTCTCTCCATGTGGATCCATCCCACAACACAGCTCACCTAAGGCGTTTCATTTCCATCTGAAGACTATCGTGCTCAGTTTTGTTTTGGGGTGAGCGGTATACTGGAGTACTTTCTCAGCTTTAGAACAAGTTTAAAAAGATATGGGTACAAAAAGTCTAAAGAAATAGAACAAGAGTGGATAGAAAGCCTCCGTCGAAGGAAAGTACAGACTAAGGCAAATCCATTTTGTCGGAAAATTGGCTAGCGGTCTAAGGCTCCCCCTCAATTCCCTCATTCAGGTTCCTTTCACTTCCTCAAACTTATTCTTTCCTTCATCTTCAGTGGCCCTCCTGTTTAGGAGACCGCGCTGTGCACATCTTGAGTTGTAAGAGTTGTTTGCTACTCGGACTTTTTGTGTCGTGATCGCTTGCACTGCCCGGTAGTAAAAACAAAATTATTGCAGCGGCTGCAGGCGTTGAGTGCAGAGCGTGCAGCGCTAACTCTGTTAGTTCTCCCTCGGGGCTCCAGTTTTTTTAATCGAATAACGCGGTGTCGGGCGCCTTGGAACCGGGTGAGGCTTAATGTTCTTAATGAGATCAGCCTCCCGCGCAACTTGCGGCTTCTCCGTTTACCGTTTGTTCACCGAGGAGTGTAGAGGATGTTCTCAAACTTCCGCTTTCTTTGAAGCGCTTAGCACCTGCATCACCGTGTGCGCAGGGAGAAGGTTAAACTCGGTGGGGGTTTCTCGGCAGCTCCTGCTCGAGTTGTACACTTGTTGCAATACGATCACGCAAACTTTCACAGCTGGAAATGAAGTCGCAATGATGCGTTCCAAAAATCACCTTTACGTAATGAGCTAAAGCCAAGTTCCTGCCTACAGAAAGAACGGTCATTTACTTCTTTGCATATATGGTTGCGAATAGAGCTTTTCGAGCGTGAAACTTCTTGCCTGACGAGGGGCGCTCCAGTTTTGAGCACTGCTCTTCATTGCTTTCCCACATGTTTTATTGTGCACGCACCTCGACACAAGAAGCTTGAACAGGAACTGACGTAGTGTCAAGTTTCCACATGTTCTGTTGTGCACGCACCTAGTGTCAAGTTTTGTCTTTGGCACATGGATAAGGACCGTGTGACACACATGTCCGGACACATTTAGCAGAGTTCTGTTTCATATGGCACCGTCTTTGAATCGTACAAGCTCTCGATCCAGTTGGTGCTGATCGATCATTGTGGTTGAAGCGCTTAGACACATGGACAGAAGACAGAAACAAAGACGACACAGGCGCTGAACTTCAAGTTCAGCACCTGTGTAGTCGTCTTTCCTGTTTTTCTCCTCTGTCCGTGTGTCCAAGCGCTACCAACCACATTGCACCGTCATTGCAAAAGTAACCAGGCAACATGGCTCGCTTCTTAGCCGTGGAGCCAGGCCTATCCGGCACACCTAAAGACCAAACGGCCTCGCATAGAAGGGACATTGTTTTTACCCATCTTACACAAATTTATGGTTTAAAAGGCTGCATAAGGGCTTTGTAACACGGCTAAAAAACAAACATCGTTGTTTGCTCACTTCTGGCGTGCGTATTGCACCAAGGAACTTATTTTTTTCTTTTGGCACTTATATTTGGCGCACTTTTGCTGAGACCACTAGAAAATTCATTAAATTCAGGTTAATCTAGGAGAAGACGTAAGAGTAGGCAGACAAAGACGAAGCTATAATACAATACACGGGTTCATTTCAGCAGTGAGTGAGAACGCATTTATGCAGTTGTTGTACCCATATTTCTCGCTGGTGTATTCGCAACCATTTTCTAAATGTTATTTTTTATCTTATTACGGGTTTGAAAGCCTCTCGCTTTTTTTGTTTCGCGTATTTTGGGTCATGCATTTCCCGGAACAGTGATCCACGCTCAGAAAGAGCGGTAGTGACGGTGAAAGTGGAACGGTTGCTCGCTTCAAACAAAAGGGGAAAGCGGTAAACGCTTCAGACGCGCAGCGTGAGCGATTGTCTCCTACGACACCGCAGTCTCGCTTTCCGGCGACGACGCTTTTCGTCGTCCCTCGGAGGTCGCGTCACCCTCTTTCTTCTTTCTTTTGTTTTTTGCGCTTTCCCCTTTCCCTTTTTCCTCGTCCCATTGACACGCTTGGCTTGGCCGCGACACGCACGCAGACAGAGAGCTGTCGCGGGTCCCTCCTTTGTCGGGCACGTTTGTGACAGGCGAGGCGGGGCCTTTTCGCCCCGCGTGTGACGGACGCGAGAAGTGGC
Organism: Amblyomma maculatum; assembly: GCF_055883805.1. Lineage (NCBI taxonomy): Eukaryota > Metazoa > Arthropoda > Arachnida > Ixodida > Ixodidae > Amblyomma > Amblyomma maculatum. Next base: position 18,004,032 of record NC_139352.1, on the reverse strand, counting down.
CTTCTACCTCCTGTGCCGGATCTGTCCGCAGAAGAGAGCAAGCGTCGACGACTCTTCTCTGTCCGCGTGACGACAGAGCGGAACTGCTTTCGGCGTTGGCGCGGAATGCGTGAGAATGCTGCCCGTCGTACTCTGTCACAACAAAGCCCTTCATAACCGAGCGAGCGAACAACCGCAGAGCGGTGAACAACGCGTCGTTCTTCTTCTCCAACTGCAGGAACTTGAAAAAAAAAAAAAAAAAAAAAAAACGGAGTTATTTACATACCTACCATGTTTATCCGCACATAAGCAGACCCTAATGTACAGCCTTTATCAAAAATTTTAAGCCCGATAGATTTGCATAAGTCTATAACATTCCTCAGTGCCCTAAACCTTTGATGGTGAGGCGAACTCTTGCTCTTATCTTTTCGAACATTAGTGCTTCACTATATGCCACCACAGTTCACCTTGCGACTTTGAAAGAAGCCACATGGACTGCTTACTTTTGGGAAAAATTGTGCGTCTCCCGATGGAGTCTCCATTAAGAATCGGGTGACCTCTAAATATGGCTACGAAGAAAGCTCGCCTCTGTGACAGGTGCACAGGCAAATGGGTGTGGCCGTCGGAGTGTCGCGGCGCGCTTTGGTTTTTTACTTTGTCTTTTCTAATCGGAAACATTTGTCGAATGCTGCTATCAGGTGCTCCTTTATTCTCAGTACTTGAGACGACCGCCGCCTTCTGCGTTAGTTTGGAAGTTTGGACTGATACGCTTTTATTCGGGATAAATCTTAGCTGCAAATTCTTATATTATGATCACCGTCGTTGAAGGTCAGACAGCGCAACGTACATACGGAACCAGGAAATGTTCTCAAACTGCTAACCTGCCACAAGTATAGAAAACTGGGCGAGTTGGATTGGATTCATCTTAAAGCAGCGCGAAAACACAAGACTAAAAGGAACTGGAGACGACACAAGCGCTTTACTTACACTCACAATTCGCTTTATTTTGACCTGTCAGTTAAAGATTCGATTTCTAATTAGGGGGAAAGGAAAAGCATTGTGTGAAGTAGCATAGCTTCGTTTGCAGCTGTCGACTATCGCAAAATGTGCACTCTCGAAGCTATCCGGCAATTTTTCGCAGATAGATGAGGAATACGTAAGCAAAGAATCGCTACGATAATGCTTCTTTGTATTTTTACATCCGATCTTTTTTCTTCGTGCATTTTCTCTTGCTTTTTTTTTTTTGTTTCAATCAAATAACTCCTATACCTTCGACCATTTTTTGCTTCCACCCCGCGAACGCGAGTTTGCGTTTCGCTTCGTGCAGACGTCGAACCTCCCATGTCGTTGCGCGTTCACAGAGTCGTACGACCTCATTTTCTTCCAGGAATTTCGGGGTCGCGTTGACAGCAGAGCGGGTTGAGCCAACAGAATTCTCTCGAACTTTGTCCCAGTCTCGAGTGCAGCAGCACCGCGTACAACTCAACGCCGAGGTTTGAAGCTGGCGGAGAGCAAACAACGCACGCACCGTAGCGGCAAATTGAAAGGCAGCAGTGAGCACGGTGGAGAGCCTCGCGGTACGTATTTGCCGTGCGAAACACTCGTCGGCTGCGGCATATGAACAAAGAGGGTGTTCCTTGTGCGTATTGCGAAACATTGCGAAGAGCTACAGACTGTCGCTTTTCCCATGCCCAGCGCTTCCTCATTCTTATTAGTTCGTCTCGTACGCATCCGCGGCTCCTTGTGGAGGATGGTGATAGCACGCGGCTGAATTCTTACCGTCGAGTAGCGCGAAGTCAAAACGGAAAATTGCGGGGTCGAGGATCTGTTTGCCCTTTGCTTAGTTGCGCATTCCGCAGTGAAGCTGTCGGCACCAGGTATGTAGGTAACGTTAGTGCGAAGAACGTCGATATATTTGCACGAAGGTGGCATTGTTCGCCTCCGCGGTGTTTGTTTGATCTGCTACTTCGCTACTAGGAAAACTCACCTTGTTCGACGGCGGAATCACGGTGCAGCGTTCATTCCTCCAGGGCTTTACGAGTCTGCGGCTACTATTTTTGTTAATAACTACAGTTGACGCTAGAGGTAACCTTTATAGGTACAGTTTCCTACATCCTCTGTGTAAATGTCGTTCAAATAGAAAAGCTTTTTTCTGTTTTGTTCGAAAGCAAAATGCACCACCGTAAAGGGTACAGTGGTTCTGAGACTACGCAGTTTGGTTATGAATCATACGTCACGAAGCAATTAATATTTTTCCGGTACAGTCTTCATATTAAGATAAAGAAACGACACTACTTATGTTTGGCTATGAGCCACTTTCCGCAGCAATCGTTTCTCTCGTTTTTTTCCAAGAGAGCAAGTAGTTTTGTTGCGAGAAAAAGAAATTTCTTCGGTAGCAAACATCTCGGCTTGTGAAAAAGGCAGAGGTTTCAAAACTATATGACAGCTCAATGTTTCAACGCGAATGTTTCACGGTGTTACCGTTACTGACGCAATTTGACATGTGACACAGACCACTTTGCTGAAGAGTAGGCTTTTTGTAAGTATCCCCTGAATATCCACATAAAGGAAAGGGTAATAGCGCAAGACGACACTCACAAATAGGCACGAATAGACACACAGGACCGGCGCTGACTCCAACTTCTTTCTCGGAACATCACATACAAATGTCTTCGTCAACATCCAAATGCTCCCGCAAAGTCAGCAACAACGTCATCGTAGCATTTTTGGCCACCACCACCTACCAACATTTAACAGTCGACTTTCACTACTAAACAGTGAGAGGGATGGTTCCCTAATATATTTTGAACCAAGTCTTTTTATAAACGAGGCTTCTAGCAGCTCACGGGCAAGATTATCCCTGCTCCTGCCTACAATCTTAATTTCTTTGAACTTCGGTTCACATTTTGTCTTAAAATCGCACGATTTGCAATGAATCGGTAATGTAAATTTTGATTGCTTTTTAGAGAGCGCATATGTTCTGCAGCCCTACCGTTGACACAACGTCCAGTTTGCCCAATGTATACCTTTCCATAGGGTAAGGGTATTGGTAAATAACCCCTGTGGCACATTTGACAAAGGGCTTGAAATGCTTTTTTGTGCAGCCTTGCCTTCGACCGGTATTGCCCATGACTCGTCCGCACATGCCAGCCAACGTTTTGGGGGCGGAAAAGACCATTGTGACACCGTATTTGTTGGCGACCTTCCTCATATTATGTGCCACCTTATGAATATAAGGGGCAACAATAGGTCTGGATCCAATCTTCCCGTCATAGTGTCTTTTTTGCAAACGTTTGTGTCCCTTCATATTCTGCAATAGGGACTCCGTAACGGCTACCGCTAGCTGTTCGGGATCTTGTTGCGTGATCTCCTCTCCCTTGTGATGTACAGTAGAGAAAGTTAAGACAGGCCTGTTACATAAGGAAGTAGTTGCGCTCTTGAACGCAGTCTTTGATTTACCTGAGATAAATAATTTGTTACGAGCTATTGTATACAGCCGGCTACAAGCAATAAAATCATAATGACGCACAACCATGATTTTGTGTCAACGTACACGGGTTCAGTGAAAGTTCTCCGCGCGTCAAGCACTGATGCTACTCTGTTTCTCGAAGTGCCAACAGTCAATAAGTTCCGATCGTGCTGTCATTTGCAAATAATTAAACACCGAAAGCATAACATGCCAGGCGGCCACGCTTTTTCAGTTACTTCCCGGGCCCGTAACGTAACTATACTTGTATTCCTGTTTCAACAAAAACGCAAATCGCGTGATTTGATTAGGCCACAACTATGAGGAGAGGTGGTAACTTTTGGCCCCTAGCAATTCCTCGCGTCCCTTCTTGTGCAGGCAATGGACCCCCTTGGTCAGTGTATAAGAACCATCAATGACAACAGACACAACAGACGGGTCCAGTGTAAGAAACAACCGTCGATATCCTTTTTAATTAAAGCTCCAGAAGACAACAAGTCAGCATTCGACTAGCATTGGGCTCCTCCGTATTACAGCGACCCCTCCATGTCAGATCGCACAACCATGGTGCTTGTTGTGCAATGCGCCCTCTACAGTCGTTTTACGTCACAGAGTTGGAAGTGCGAGAGATTATACACATGCACACAGTAAACACTGAGAGAGAGATAGAGCATTAAAAGCACACGAAGAGTAAGCCTAAGCACTGCAGTGCGCACGTGAACCTGGAGGTCAAAACAACGGGCCTTTGTTGCGCGCCGTTGTATCGCTTAAGATAGCTCAGTGTCAAGGATTTGGTAAGTTTCTTTTTTTTTTTTTTACCTGTTGGCCACTTCTTACCACTGAAGCACACCACACAATATGTTCCCAAGCGCACTGCCTATACACGGCAAACGCTGCAGGGCTTATAGCAAATCTCAGATACAACCTCTTATGAAAAGTAGATCCAATCCACCCAAACCGATTCTCGTGCTATAAGGGGATAATATTAGGCGACGCAGGTCCACGTCATATATAAGCTAGCTTGTCTGCCGACGCGAGCTGACGACCACAGGGTTTCTGCTCCGCCCCAAGCCAGAATTTGTCGCGATCATGGCAGCCCGGTTACTTTTTCAAAGGGCGATACATAATGTGGTAAAACTACAAAGTGTTCGAAAATCATAGATCGGTTTTCATAGCTTCGAAAGCCGTCCTATCGGCGAATACGTTCCCTTGTACCCGTCGCAAACAGTTGTCAACTGTGGTTTTATTATGTCATTCTATACTCATGATGGCCGCTTTTGGAGATAACTACTGACTACATCTATCGAAGTGAAATCGTGGCTCTGTTTGCTGGTATATACGGGAGAACGTATTCACCGATCTGCAACGACCTCCTCATGATCGCTCTGAGCGTATTCATCTCCTTGCCAAGCGAAGAGGAAAACGGCAGGAAACGGATTTAGTGGACATTTGCTAAGTGCCTTTCAAACGCACGTGTGAAGGCACGTGCTCAGGACAACATGTGCACGCAAGTTCTAATTGGAGCAGTTTTTCTTCAACAGTTCGTTATCAGGAACCTGTCTAGCTGACTACTCGGTATATCCGGGACCCAGTTCCGTTCAGTATTTTCTTTTGCATGTTTGATGTTTATTCTAGCGCAGTGCTGAGCACATTTGCAACACTTTCGGCTCTGCATTATAAGCGACGCGTCTGACGCTGCAGTGACAAACGTTACGGGAGCCATCAGCGCCAATGCCTTGATATTAAAGCTCATGCCCGATTGGTCAACAATATGTACACAGCCCAACAACAGTCTTCTTCAGGGTCTGTGTAAGTTCACAGTACGTTAGAGTGAAGCCAACAAGTGCATACAATGCTCAATCGATGCAGGCACACACGCACAAAAACACACAAAATATGCGACACGCTTAGTTAATGCTATTTCGCGTTAAGCCTTAGAGGTAGTATACAGATCTATTCACAAAAGCCTCCTTAGGCCTTGGAGCAAGCATATACACAGAGCAGAACCTCACCCTGGTGCAAGACGTTAACTTCACAAATGACCCAGGCTTCTCATGGAAAAAATGACACCTGAGTAACCTTTCTCTTTCCCACATAAGCCATGTGCCTTGCGGCTGTATTGCTTCAGCCTAACAAAATTTTATTCACGCTTTTTTATCGATTCTGGTGGCCGATTATGTTATTTTTATGTGGCAGCATTTACTGATTTCCCCACAAGTGCTTCGAACATCTCCATGGGATCTTGGGGCATGTAATTCCCCCCTGATTTTGGATAACACAAGTCCTCTACAGCCGTCTAGATCTTCTAAATGCAAACTCCTGCCCAAATCAATGGCATTCTGTTAACATGATCTAATGCCCTGTTCAAAAACCATTGCCAAGTGAGGGGTTCCGCTCGTGCAAATTCTTGCTCCGTGGCGCGAGCGCACTTCTCTTTCTCGGGGTAGCTCTGATCGCACAGAACTATTAGAAGCATCTGAATCATTTAACACTGCAACCGTCCCAGCCGGTATACTGTGTTACATGACCTCATTTCGTAATTTAAGCAAAGATGAAGCCTCGCACGCTTCCTATGTGCTGTGCTATGCCTTGATGCACGCATCTCGAAGTAGTCGTGGTGACGTCGTTTGAAGAACAAGGAAAAGAGGCGCCGCTAAACACGCAAAGCCGCGCGAGAATCATAGCGTTAAGCAGAGCTAAGCTACTTGGTCCACGCTTTTGAAGCAAGCGACCGCAGCGAATTCGCCGCGAAGCTTCGCACGAAGCGAACTAAACTCTGTTTCCGCATCGCGCTAGACATAGATGGCCTTCGGCTTCAACGCATACCGAAAGGAATTCGTCGAGTTCAGAGAGGGGAACGGATGTTAGAAACTCGACGCTTTTGTAGATAGGCCGTCTTAGATCCCAAAGGCAGTCACCAACAAATTCTGACATGCATTTTTTTTTTCGCTTAATGCCGTCGCTAAAGCGAAAAGCTTCAGCTGAAGATACTGGAAGCTAAATTTATGAAACGAGTCCCTAGACTGCAAATCTGTCAATCAGGTCCTGGCAGCTTTGAGGACCCCGCACTTACAGAAGCAATAGTTAGTCGTTCACGCTTTACTCACTGTAGCAGTGGGAGGTTTGTATTTACTGTCATCACTACAAATGTACATACCCCTACATTTGCTCCGCACGAAAGAAAAAACAATTTAAGTAGAAGGTTCCCACTTCCATGGCATATTCTGACATCGACAGCGACACATAAGCTGAGTTTGCGCTTCACTTGAAGGCATGTGCTTGCCACGGATGCACATTCATTTTACAGAGGTCATGCTAGCCGTTAATCTACGTGTTTTAGCCTACCCTACCTCACAACTGTAAACGTGTGTACATTAACGGGATGGGCATCATAAGCAACAACGGCAGTTTAAGATGCCTGAACCCACAAGTGACGGCATTCGCTTTTATGTTGGCGTCAGTTGTGTAACACAGAAGAGAAAATAACTAAAAACCTAAACAAAACAAAAGTTTGCTACATCTTGCGTTTCCGCTGTTATAGTCGTCATTGCTCTGGCGAACCAGAAGACTCACGGCGTCTCCAACCCGTTGATGTCCGAAGCTCTTAGTGCCATGATGGAACTTATACTGGGAGCCTGCTAAAACGTTATTCTTCAGTGCCACTTTCGGGTCGTTGCTATGGTATAGCATTGACTCTATTTAACAGTTCAAGTCAATAGGGTCGTTACAAGTTGACAAGCCGGTCGGCATCAGACTATCCTTAGTAGACTGGTAACGAGTTCTGTTTCCAGAGATAAGCCGTTCCATGCCTATCATTTGCCAGAGTTTGCAGCCTGTATTTTTTTTTTTTCGGACAGAGCGAGGTGCCGTTTAGCCCCAGCTAGCCCGAAATACACATTATTGCAGAGCTTCGACAGCCAGATTCCTCATACTGGATCATGTATGGGCGCCATTGGCTATAGCAAAGCCAATCATAAACTTTGATTACTCACGGCTCCTGAAGGCCCAACTTCAGAAATCAAAGCAGTAAATTCACCGGCGCTGCGCATTCGTAATGCACCTCTGATAATGCGTCAAATTCGCCGCAACGATACCAACATTGAAGCACTGGCATGAAACCGAATGGTGATAGCGATGTCAAGGACTAAGCTAAGGCCATCATGGCGTGAGCACAAAACGTCGACCATAGCTTACTAGACAGTATCCCCAATGGATGTTGCACAGTGGCGGAGCTGTAGTGGACCAGCCACATATCGGCAAGAGTGGATCCCACAAGCTGTCTGAAGAACCCGGACAATGCTTTATTGAACGAGGAGCACAGCACTACACCCCCACCACACGCCAGAACACAGGAAGAAAGACTGCGTATAGGTAAATCCTAAGGTATTCCAGCGGCAGGGTTCAAGTCCTAGAGAAGTTAATATATGCGCGCATTTCCGAACAGCGTTATATCGTGAGCAACCAAAAATGAAAATACGCGTGCGCTCTTCGTTTAAGCTTGTCTCCGGTCCAATCGGGACGTGGTGTCCTGCCATCGAACCACTCCCATTTAAAAAAATGGCAACTGAACAACGAGCCATTGTGGCGACACTCAAGTCCTCAACATCGCTATCACCTATCCAACTAACGTCGCTGCTTCAGAACAATTGTTTAAACAGGAACCCCAGCGGCGCCGCAAGGGCAATGCTAGTGCACTGGGGTCGCTGTCACAGTAGGTTTGATCCTGAGCCAGGGAAACTTGGCACCCTTGGGAATGGACTTGGTCCTTCGGATGTCGCTTTCCGAAGCGGCTCGCTTCGGGCGGCTAGAAGACGTCTTAGATTTGTGGCTCTTGGAGCCGCTGCTCCGAGAGCTCTTGTCCTTGTGGAGGACGGACTGACTCCGAGAGACCCGGAGCGAGTCCTCGGACGGCGTATTGTGATGGCTGACAGCGGGAATGTAGAGGACCACCGTGTCCCGCTGATAGGCGGGCTCGCTCGTCACCGAACCGGCCACCGAACCGGGAACTGAGCCTGGACCAGATCCTGAAACCAGTCCCGGAGAAGGGCCTATGGGGCTGGTGTGGCTGCGGTTGCCGCGTGGAGAGGATGACTTGGAGACTCGTCCGTTGGACGAAGACGCGGCGGCTCTCGCCTGCCTCGCCTGCGAGGCAACGCACAAACAAGCAGGTACAATTCAGTGAGTTACGTACCATTACGTTGGTGACAATTACGCTGCTCAATATCGAGGCAGAATAATTTAGGAGGAACCAGCATTGACCCTTTTGTTAGTTGGCTCAAAACCAAAAGTTATTGCTTAGCTTTTTTCGTTTCACCTTGGCGCAAAACAGGATCCAGCGTTCTTTTTTTTTTTTTGCACCGGAGGTTACCTTCATTTTCGTTAAAACGCTCAAGCGTCCGCATACAATGATGGAAAACATCACAAATAATTACAAAACGTACTGTGTTTAATTGTTTTCCACACCATGTACAGTTGCATGTACTATATCTTTTCTGAACTTTTCTGATAATTATAACTTATTGTAGCGTTTTTAGCGCATATGCGACAATTGGTGTCATTATGAGGTAACTTTCTCTTTTTTTGCACGTCTCTCATGAAAACGATGGTGCGACAAACGCATCGTTTATACGAATGACACTTGCAGAGTAGGTTTTCGTTTTAAATTGTACGCAATCCGCAGAATAAATCTTGCCTGAATAGGCATTGAGGTGTGCATAGTGAGCACCTCTATATCCCACAGCGGCAACAAACCCAAAGACAGAGCCGTGCCATTCTCTTCCAGCGTTAAGATGCGGGTCTCGGAATCAACCTATAGTCTATATGTCCCAAATGTTCTTTTTTCAAAGCTATAAATTTACTCACCTGATAGGCAGCAGCCAGGCCACCTCGAACAGAGGTTTGGTCAGAGCTGACTGATCGTGGTCCGCGTGACGGCGACCGCCGGTGGTGGGTCCTTGACAGGCTACCAGTCTCGGGCAAGGCGGGCGAAGTGTCTCGTGAACTGGATGTCTTCTTCTTGGAGGTCCGGTCTCCTCCCAGCGTAGCGGTATACGTGAAAACATATCCGCTGCTAGGTACCGTCACGTCCGCGTCGGCCATGCCCCGACGGTAATCCTTATCAATGTCCCGGACCCACACCCCAGAGGTGGACGTAGTGGGAGAACCCGTACGCGACCTCTCGTTGTCCGACACCCTGGCTGGTACATTCTCATAGCTCAGCTCGCGCTTTTTGGAATCGTAGGCTTTGAGCACGCTTCCAGGTCTGCTTCCATCGTGGCCCAGGACCCCTGGCTCGCTGTTGATGCTAGAGGTGTCCGAGTCGCGCCTCTTGCTGCTGTCTTCGTGTTCCCAGCGCCCCAAGTTGAATCCGAAGCTGCGGCTGGATGACTTCACTTTTCGAATGCTGCCGTACTCCGGCTCCGGAGTCGTGGACACATCGCCTCGCCTCAGCGTTGGCGACGAGGACGAGGCTCTGCTCCTTTCGTAGTACTCGTAGTCGCGGTCGACGTAGCGCGGGCTGGAGGTGATGGGGTAGTCCACCACTACTTCCGGATGGTGGACGTAAATCTCGGGCGTCTTGAAGGTCGTTGTTTTCTTGCTCTTGTCCACCTGGCTGTATAGGTGAGAGACGTCGCCACTGGTCGCGAAGAACTCTTCCAAGTCGAAGGGCTTGACCTGCACATAATAACGCAAGTAATAAATGAGGAGCTGAGGATCAAGGCTTTCTTACTGACAAGATAAGAATAAGGTTCTCGACACATGCTGTCTTGATTCTTGGCGAGCGGAAGAAAGAAGGCGGCCGTAACTCATGCGAAATGGGCATTGTGGCTTTGTATTTTCTTACTTTGCCACACACCGAAATGCACTCAATTTCACACCATGACATTTAGTTAAAATCTTGCGAGATAGCACCTATTATTCATTTTCGCTCCTTCATGACAATACATTTCTTCTAAACCCCATGATAGGCAGGATATTCTAATTAGATCAACAAACCAAAAACAAGTATATAGCACTCACTTGCCAGATTAAGAATGCCTCTCTGGTCACCATTGAGCGTATGAGTAGCACAACAGATCAAGAGTACACAGTTATTGGAGATCTGCACTAAGCGGCCCGTTTTTACCAACTCTAACAAACACCAACACTCCGCTTACTTTTCTTTTCGAATTCACAAACATCACAAAAACGACCTTGGCTTCGCGAAAGCGGGAGCACTAACCTGTGTAGCCTTGTCTACCATGATCGGCATTTCTTCCTCTTCCTCGACAGGTTCGTTTTCCTTGTTCTCGTTGTTGTTCACCTCCTCAAAGTCTTCTTCCCTCACCAGAGTGCCAGTGCCCGTGGTTTGGGTCGGCTTCTTCGAAGCGGACGACCTTTTCCGGGTTAAGGGCGCCAAGATGACCTTGACGCCATCGACGAGTCTATTGCTGCGCTTGGGCGCTGGGCTCCTCTGCAGTTCGATTGGGGTCCCCGGTCTCGTGTATTCCTCCACAGAGTAGCTCCGGACCACGGACGGCGGCGGAGGTGGCAGCGGTGGAGGAGGCGAAGATTCCCTTGAACTGCTGGCTGGTGGGTCGTGTCGAAGAGTGGCCTCACGGTCGAATTTCTGGACAATCTTGCGCACGTGGTTGCGCTTGACAACTGGAGAGTCGGGCCTCCGTCGCGGAGACCGAGACGATGCTGAGGACGCAGATCTGCCCACAGATGTCCGTATGTGGTGTCCGGACGAGTCCGAGACGGTGGTCTCGTGCGGAATAGTGTGCTCTTCTGGTATTCGGCTACCCACACCGGTCTTGTCGTGATGGTGTCGGTTCTTGTAGACCTTGAACCAGAACTTCTTCTCAGGGGAAGTAGGTGCCTGGAATTGGCAGCGAGGATACCGATTAATGATACGGTAGCATGAATGTGCATTTATTAACTTGCAGTGACCTGATCGGCCTGCCTAACGCCGGCGACGTTCCGTTAGAAAGACGCTACGTTTTTAAGAGAGTTTTAGAAGCAAAATACGACAAGAAAGGGAATATTCTGGGCCTTCAAGAAATGTAAAAAAAATAAACATTGTGTTTTTTCATAGTTTTGAACTTTCTAATAGCTTCAAGGAAAAGGGACCCAAATAGGTCTACGTACGTAAAGACATTTTTCTTCCAACGTAGGGAGGATCAGTGCACAATTGCTCTGAACGATCAGTGAAACATGATATCTGGATACAGGAGTGTAGCGCACATTCTACAAGCTGCAATAACTGCGTAGAAAAGTTCTAATTTTAATGACGAATTTGCGCTTTATTGCGCTTTAAACTTTAAATGAAGATCAGAGATTCTGCAGTGCACTCCTTCACTTAGCAATTCATACGCCGTAATTTTGGCGATGAACAGAATTTAAGCTACTGTCATACTGCTTAAGCAAAGTCCAACTGTTATTAGTATCAAAAATGTCCTTTATGCCAGAAATATTACTCTGTCCTTACACAGATGGAAGAGTGACGCAGGCATATGGAGTATTCACTGACGTCGCAGTGGCCGCCATTTTGGTGTACACGGATCACATCTAAAGGCGGCATGTTGCTAAACCAAATGACGCCCTTGATGCAACGCAAACACTTGCTATCGTTGCTCTGAACAGTCGTCTCGCAAGCGCGTGAGGACTGTTGTCAAGTGAAATGGGCGAAATTCAAGAAAGCCCTACTGTGCTGCCTTGCCTCGAATAGAGTAAAGGGTCAGCGCCCCTACATACGTCGCAGAGAGAAGCAACCTGACAGCCGTACCAGTCAGGTAGAAGACCACTAACCTGAGCAGTGGGGTCGAGGACTTCCCCGTTGCCGGTGTGGGAGACCGAGTTGGAGCTGCCCTCGTGTCTTCGCGGGAACTTCTTGACCCGCACGGCCCGACTGAAGCTGACCTTCTTGCCGGCCGAGCCCCTGGACTCGGCGCTGCGTCCAGAGGCGTCCGAGTTGTCCGACCGGGTCGAGTCGGCCCGGTGGACAGCGGCGCTCGGCATGCTGCTGCCGCTGGGCCGAGTGCCCTGACGGCTGGGACTGCGCTGGCGATCCACGGTCCTGCCGAAAGGAGAACAACGAATATTCTACCTGACCTCCATGAACTCGAGCATGCATTTGAGCGCGCCGCTGCAGTTTATACTAAGAAAGATACTCGGCCTGTCAGCTGACATTGAGAAGCCAAAGTCCTTCATGAGCGAAGTGTAACTGCATCGCTGCTTCGAGACCCCAGAGCTCCTCGATAAGGGTCCCATGAGGCCCACTGTCAAGCAAAGGGATACGTCATTTGAAAAAAAGTGGTTTTTCCATAGCATGAAGAGAAATTGAATGTGCTGTTTCGTACATATTGTGCGCCCTGGGAATATGTGGACACCGAGGACCAACCCTGTATACGTTCGGCAGAGTCTAAAGTGCACCGTCAGATCGCGCTGACTATAGTTCTGATTCCCGTAATAAAATCGGGAGGGTATACCAAACGGAAATTCAGAAGGTATTCTTTTTATCTTCAGGGCCATTTGGTTGGTTGTACAACTTTTAATTCTATCGGAAATGGGCTTCCTCTTCCCCGCCCCCGGCACGCGTGCCGGGGAAGACTGGGAGTCGTGCGCCCGCGGATTAGAGGCTGGCAAGTAGCCCTTGGCTTGTTGCGGCCTCTTCCGCCAGATGGACGGTGCGGTGCTAGATCGCAGGGTTCGCGCTTCGCAGCAGGGTATCCCAGGCGTCTGCAGCATATGGTGCCAGCCGCTAAAATCTATTCATAGTATCGTTTGAGGAGATTTTCTGGACTGGTTCCTCTCTTTCGCGGGTGCAACGAAATAGGCAACACAGACTGTCGACCCAATATTGGACTGTGCTTGCAATGTACTGGCCCTATGTTGGGCCGGACAATGTTAATACAGCACTAACGTTGGGCCGATGATATGTGCTGCTTGGATGCGGTATCATCAGCCGGACTATAGCCACTGCAGGGCGAAGGCCTCTCCCATATTCTTCCAATTAACCCGATCCTGTGCGAGCTGTATCCACTTGACCCCTGCGAACTTCTTGACCTCATCCGCCCACCTAACTTTCTACCGCCCCCTGCTACGCTTTCCTTCCCTTGGAATCCAGTTTGTTGCCCTAAGCGACCATCGGTTATCCTCTCTTCGCACTACATGTCCTGCCCATTCCCATGTCATGCCAAGCATATAAGTTGATACTTCACTAAAATGATCATGTCCAACATTTGACAACATATTGTTCCCACATCTGCTTGGCGCATTTCTGTTCGCAGCAGTTTGCAAATAAATAACCAAATTTTCTTTGCTTAAATATATTCAGATTCTGACCGCTAGATGTCTCCACGTGCCACGCCTAATCTCCTCCCCATTAGTGCGCGTCATATCTGCGTGACGACGAAGAATGCCCGCCGACGTGCACGCGCGCGTCACCTGTGCGGGCGCAGCGAGCTTGTTGCAACGAGGCCACGTGTGGGAAGGCCCGCCGGCACCGCAGCGGGCGGGCGGGCGGACCGCGCGACGCTGTCGACGGCGGTTCCCGGTAGCGCGGAAGCGTGCCGCCAGCGTGTTTGTGTGTATAGTGCGTACTACGCTAGACTGATTCCCTTTTAAAGGCTCCGTGACCTTGCCGAACGCCTTTGTGGGACGCGTGCCAGATAGGTATATATATTGCTCCGTCCTGCTGGTCCTTGTTTTACTATCCTTGCTTTTGCAATTCCGTTTGCTTTCCACCGCAAGGTGTCGTGCGTTGGCGAGTAATCCGCCTCCTTAATTCCTAGCTTGGCTGCCGCGCAAACGCCATAAAGATCTCGAAGCGATAGAAGGGGTTCATCGGTTAGCCGTATATTATTGACAAACCCGAAGACATGGTGCCTACGCAGTGTTGTCTTAGTCACGCAAAAGCACGAATATTCCGTATTTCTTCGAGAGCCACATGCTAATTATTATGGACTGCGCATTTGTCCACAAGGACCGCCTCTGCCATTGGTTGTTCTTGCTGTAATCATATAGACAAAAGAAAGGCTGCAAAGACGACGAACAAGGAAATAATTTCTAGATAAAGTGCCGCTCTGTTTTGTCACTGCACCACGTGTCTACGAATAATTAGCGTTCCTTCGCGATTTTTCGCCAAGCCGGATCGCCTACATTAGCGGGTTTTTTAGAGGCAGTGAACAGTCCCACCTGCAGCGTAGACTCGGAAAACCCAGTGACTGCACGCAGTGCTCAAAGATACTCGTCTTTTTGAAGGCCACTGCACTTTTCCAGTGAGGACAGCAGGCGTGTCTCTTCCTGATAGATATAATTGAGCACCGCTTCAGTGGCGCCGTGGTTGGGGCGCTGACTGCGGTACCCAAGGATGCGGGATCGAATCCCGGCGGCGAGTGCTTATCGATGGAGGCGAGAAGCAAGACGCCCGTGTGCTGTGCGATGTCAGTGCACGCTAAGGAACACCAGGCGGTCGAAATTTCTGGAGCCCTCCACTACGGCGCCTCCCATAACCTGAATTAAACCCCATAAACCAACCAACCGTTCCTTCTCGCCTTGGGAGGTCAGAAGGAACGTCACGTAATCAATCACTGAACGTACGAGTCATTGTCCTTGGTTATTGCATAGTCAGGGCTTATAATCATATAGCTGGTAGAGCCACCGGCTATTACAAGTTGCTCGGAAATGCGGGCAGCTGACTCAATCGCGCAGTGGATGAGAAACTCGGGCCACGTGGTTCTTATGTAGTCTTGACGCAGAAAACGTCGAATAAGGCGAGAATGACTCAAGCCTGGCTGTTGCAGTTGATGCTAAGAGCGAAAAAAAAAAAAAGAAAAAGAGTTTGAGGTCATTGCAGAAACTGCATTGGGAGAATGTAGCTCTGGCGCGAAGCCTTTGCATTCTTTTCTGCTTTGTTTCTTACTTCTTTATTATTTTACTTTTTTCCATTTATAATTTGATCTTTGTTATTTCTTTTGAATTGATTACTTGTTTTCACTTTGTTATTGTTTTCATTTACTACAACCATTAATTATCTACATCACTAATTATGGTATTACACTGATAATTACCACATAATTATCAATCTATGTTTTTTGCATAGCCTATAGTAATTGGTTTGTATACAGGAAAGGAAAGGCGCAGTGTCAGTTGCACTTTATCTTCAGACACCTGAAGCGCGCAGTAACGGAAGTAAATGTAATTGATTTACACTTTACAAGAAAGAGGCAGAATCTGTCACACTTTCTCCGAGGAGAGCTGAACTCCGCTATAAGCCTCGTGGACTCACATTATGCGCCTACTTTTTGCGCCCGCGTCCGGCCTCACCAAAAAAACCTTCTAATAATAGCATTTTTTTTTTTTCACAAGAATGCCTTCTCATATACACCCTTTAGCATTGTTTCTAAGCATATTGCCAGATCTTCGTTAGCGGGCATGAATTCAAACAGCGTACTGCTTTCTGCCTTCATAAGTACCGTTTGAGTGTCAAGGCGGAAGCTGTCACTGAGTGGGTTCGCAATTGTCGCTTCGCGCCTACGGTACTCACGCGCTGGACAGACTCCAGTTGCTGCTGGACGGGAATAAACGTTTTTGAACCTCTCTCTCGGCCACAACCGACAAAAATGAGTCGCATCGCATTGGTACCGGCGAAGTGGTAGCTTGGAATGTGGAGCCGGGTGGCGCGCCGAAGTTTTTAGCACTCCCCGAAACATAAGTTCTAGCAGCGGCAATAAGTTGCCTTGCAATGTATGGAAGAGGAGAAGAACGGGTAAATTTGGTACAAACGTGGAGACCAGCGGAGCAGCGCTGTTCAGAGCTCTGTAATATTGCTTCCGGAAAATGTTGCTCCGATGACATTTTATTGTAATCTGCACCACGATTCGCCATGCTAATGTGTAAGTTACAGTGTCACTGGCACTACCCGAAGGGGGCCGAATTCTCAAAGAAACCTGGCCCCGACCAGCCCGCAATTTACACGTTCTGTTACGATAACTGGACCAAGAGGAATAGTATCAATACTCTGAAAGGGTTCTCTCTCACTCCCGCTTTACTGGCTTGAATAAGTGATAGCAATTACTTGCAGCACAACTTCCCCACTTCACCTCAGGTAACTCCCCCACCTCCCCCACCCCCCTCAAAGAGAAATGATAAAAAGGCTCGCATCTGCATAGTCACGCAAGGGCATTCCTAAAGTGCAGAAGAATATGGTAGTTTGTCCATTCTCGTGGCTCAGAACTTAATGGCATGGTCCTGAATTTGTGACGTAAGTGAATTGCATGCATAGCTCTAAGAAAACGACGATAATGGCCACGATAACGACCCCGGAAGACGTCTCTAAGTTGATTGGTTTGGTTTGGTTTTGAGGTTTTAACATCGCAAAGTGACTCCGACTATGAGAGACGCCGTAATGGAGGGCTTCGGAAATTTCGACCACCTGGAGTTCTTTAACGTGCACTGACATCGCACAGCACACGAGCGCCTTGCCTTTTGTATCCTCCGAAAAGCAGCCGCCGAGGCCAAGATTCGATCCCCCATCTTTGGGCGCAGCCTTAGAGCGCCTTATCCACTGCACCACCACGGCCGGGCTCCTATAAGCTGGAGCATGGCTTGGAACCACATATGGTCGGAGCATATACAATCCCTATAACAGGCGCCTATTCTGCTTACGCACACTCCGCTCATAGTCTTCATTGTCGTCATATGGTCACTCACTGCAAGTGGCAGCAGCCTTCGACAAACACAGTGCGCTCTTTCAACCGTGACTAAACGATTTCACTGACGGTTACATTTCTAGATAAAAATAAAACACCTTATTCCACTCAGTTTATTTAATCGGTATCGAATTAATGGCTACGTAGGTGAACCTGAAAGACTCATAAGACAATCAGAAAAGAAAGGCTTTCCGGGGCCAATACTGGTAGATTACTAGAGAAGAGGCTCGATTTAATCCCAAATTTCGAATCTGAACAAATAGGGAGAATTCCGGATCGAAGCCACACATCACAATCGAACCCCTCGCCCCAAAAATGCAACGAAGACGGCATGGTAGTAGGAGAAGATCCAGGGAGAAATCCATATAAAATTTATACCAAGGTGATTCAGCACTGGTTACGTGGATGCCACAGAAATTCGCTAAACTTAATACTCCGCCTCCGTGGTACGTCAGTCAGACATAAGGTCCCTAGTCTTGGCCACAGCGAAGGTCATCTCATTCGCCAAAACAAAAATGTCAATAGCACTTGCCTTTTCCACAAAATCAATAGCCACAATCATTAGAGACTCAAGAAGAACCATTTAGAATTATAACAAGGGTGCGGCAGCCACCGAAATCTTGGAACGTTGCGATAGAGATAACCTTGCGGACAATATATGACTTTTGCGCACTCTGGAAACTCGGGCCATGAAGAGGCTGGCTCGAGGCCTAACTAACACGCCAAGCCTGCGCGGAAATCTGGAAAGCATTCGAGGACTACAAGGAAGAAAAGGGAGCCTTTCCTACCCCTCATCCAGAGCTCATCAGAGCAGAGGTCACAACAAACAAAAAGATTCAAAAGAGCATCTCTCCTCGAATCCTCAAAGTTTAAGTGCAACTTCCAAATGAGAATTCGATTCGAAATATCAAAATTGCAACAAATTCAAAACTGCTAAACAGCAAAATGTACCTTGGGCATGCAAGGACAAACCCCCACCCAAATAACTCCTACCAGCTTCCTCACAAAAAGCAGGAACTATTGAATCGCCAAGCATGACAATACAAGCCCTCCTAGCACGTGGGGCAGAGGGAGTCACTCCCAAATGGCACCTACGACCCTGTATGGCCACCTAAAAATGCCCCTAATACAGTTTAATACTACTACTGGTTGCACCAACAAAGTTTAGGCTGAGAGAGGCTGACGACGACGCTCCCGCAGTTCAGCTGCAGCGGTACAGTTTTATCATCGTGGCATGTATACCCGCAAACAGCTTTGTCACAGGGAGACAAAAAAGTAATTGCTGTTGTAATCTTCCGTAACCAACAACTTCCGCGCTTACTCAGTGGTCTGATCGAATTTTATCTGGACAGGTCGGGACCATAATGCTCACATTTGACGCTCTTTGTGAAAGCCATCACCATCGGCTCTGAGCCCAAAGCATCGGAGTGAAGTTTGGCACAATTTCATTGAGGTAATCAATTGTCTTTAAGCCTTCGTGGGTGTGTAATTCTATTCCGTACGTGACCCATAGTACATTCATATCGCGCAAAGCGTCCTCGATGACATTCGCGACCTCTTAGCACATATTTTGGCTTTTCAAATATACGCTACAAGAAGCACAAAGAAAGAAATGCGCATGATTTCCTACAATAATGACGTGAGGCACCTCGAGTGCCTTCGAGTATTAAGTGCGATCTTGTCACCGCTGAACTGCCCCAGAAGTGTAACGCATGCTTGAGATCCGTTCCACTGTGAAACCGAAAGCACGTCACCATGCCGTAACAGATCTCTTTGTTGTAAACGCTGTAACGACTTCCCTTCGCGCTAACGTCGTTGAGTCTTTATTTACTGCACATTCTCCACTTTTCTTTTCCGTTTTCCGTGTTCTCTTGTTTTTCTAGCCCGGCCTCCGCCTTTTGGTACAACCGTTGACGCAACCGTCATACGGGACAAGTCTCCCCTATTCGTCGATCAAGGGACCAGACGAGGGAAGGCAATTCCCGACGGGTCGTTTGGGCTGCCCGTTTACAGCCATTACCGGTGGCCGCGCCAGCCATATCGAGTGGGCACTAAACGGCGCTCTGTGGTGCTGTATACCCATCTCGTAGGATGTACCGATGGTGGTGGACTAGCCTTGGTAATGGCCGTCGGCATGGCGTGAGAACAGGCCGTTTCTTCGGAGAACCGTACTTTCTTTCTGCCAGCAAAGCGCTTTCTAACTTATTGGCGCGCTGAGCAGAAAAGGCTTGCTCCCGAGAGGGCGCGCCCACTGCCGAGGCTATAGGTTTAAGGGTATTGTAAGGAGGGGATGAGGAACCGCCGTTTGAGTGCGCCGAATAAAAAAAGCTTGTTTGCGAAAGTAGGCAAGCGAGCAACTGGATTGTGACACAGAGCAGCGGGCGTGAAATAATATATCCATGTCCCTTTCATGACTACACTGAGTGTGATGAAGAGGATTCGCTTTTTAGTTATGTTCACGTAACTTTTTATAGCACCTGATGTGTAGCAATATCTCGCTCCTAAGTATCTTTCTGCGCTGGCACCGAGTAACTAAGGCTGCTATATAAAATCAATTGGGGTGCGTTTTTTAACACTTACGAGGTGACTGTGGAATATTGTAGGATACTCTTATAAGAATATTGATAGAAATGACCTAATTTGCCGATGCGTAGCATGGTATTGCTTGCCCAGTTTGTCCTTTACTCAAAAACCAGCAATAATAACCGCCGTAGAAACCCAATGGTGTGCGTTTTTTCAAAATAAATGGCAAAAATCTACAAATCTAACGAGAGAGGATCTTCGTATATACATTCACTGGTAGAGTGCAACTATACAATATGCGTATTTTTATTTTCTTCAAAAGCTCCTTACCAGAATGTGTCCACAATTTCTGTGTGTAATTATGTACTGGGGCACTGGGCATTACTTTAAGCTTTCTGAGCACATGAGCAGGAAGAGTTTCTCATTTTTTTGTTCAATTACTTTTTTTTTATTTCTTTGCAGCAGAACAAATCCATTCTACCCGATAGCTTCGCCTGGAATTTTCGTCAGATGACCGTTTCCGAGACTAAGCCGCATTCCTTGTGGGGACCGACGAGACCGCTGACATTTTTTGCTCTAATTTCATTTGTATCTTTGCCAGAATAACAAAAAAAAAATGCTGAAACTAGCAGAAGCGGTACGTTGACGACGAAAAGAAAGCATCCTAAGCATGTGCATCAGTATACTCACTTGAGCTACACAAAGGTCAACAAAATTATCAATTCATAATCGATATAACTTTCGAGTCTTACGATGAACAAAAATTTAACTACCATTTTGCATTGATAACTTATTATATGTTGGCAAATATTTACGCACCTAACACTCCAGTCGAGACAATAGCAAGCTAACAGCTTTTACCCTAAATAACGTCATTGTTCTTGTGGCCTCTCTTATCCGGGGCATTGCTGGGAGGCATTAGGGGGAAGGGGAAAAGTTCCGGGTAGAACGAAGCAAGCATTCCAGCATAGATGTGTCTGCGAGCGTTTCGCTCTCGTGGCGGGTACAGGGCATCAACTCCACGTGGGCATGAATCAGTCCAGTGCGTCGGCTCCACGTGGTTTCGTCAAGTGTCTTAGACTTCTCCCCTGACTTGTTCCGCCGCAAGAAACTTCGCCTTCACACCTCTTCCACGCACGTTTCTGCCGATGTCTAGCACCAACTCATCCGTTTCTCCCCCCGTTTTCCAACGCTGCAGTATAATTGGAGTGTAGTGATACTACTGGTGGTACAATGCACATGGTGCAGTCGGCACATAGTGCAGTCGGCGTTTTTAATAGTGGATGTGCATTGGTTTGGTTTGGTTAGTTGGGTTTAACGTCCCAAAGCAACTCAGGCTATGAGAGACGCCGTAGTGGAGGACTCCGGAAATTTCGACCACCTGGGGTTCTTTAACGTGCGCTGACATCGCACAGCACACGGGCGCCTTGCTTTTCGCCTCCATCGAAAAGCTGCCGCCGAGGCCGGGATTCGATCCCGCATCCTTGGGAACAGTAGTCGAGCGCCGTAACCACTGCGCCACCCCGGCGGGGTAGTGGATGTGCATTAATAGCACATCCACAAGCTTTTTTGCCCAGGAGAGCGCTTACACAAGGAATGCTGCGGAGAAAGAGTATATGATGAACATGTAAAAAAATAAAAAAATTGAAAAAGAACGCGGAAATGGACACGTCGGTCCCATGTAATTGGGTGGTCCGTATTGTTACGACCAAGCATCCGCAATTGCGCGCTCTATTGTTCGCCTGTGGGCATGGATAAGTTTTGTGAATATGTGGTGATGGTCCAATGGCTCTAAGTGAGCCTGTTTCCAGGAATCCTGTTTTGTAAGCATGTTTTGCTTTGTGGACAACCTGCAAATGCCAAATTGACCCTGTCAAGAGAACGTCTGGAAAAACACAAAGAAACGTCCCCCTGCGGGAAATAGCAGGAAGTGCTTTCTTTCTTTTGTTCACCCTTCCAGTCGAGAAGTGCTATCCTCCAGTGATGAATGCCTCCTATCCAAAGGAGACGACAGAGTGACATGTCCGCTGACGTGCAGGACAAGAAAGGAGCATGACTCATACGGCCATTAAGTGATTTCCCGGGAATGCAGGAAAGATTTGCAATTGTCGAAAAGGGACCATGTTGGGAGCCCTATGCGGCGCCACGTGCACTCGGGTTTCTGAGAAGTAAAACCCCTTTTCAGAACCAGCCTGTGGTTTCTTTGCTGAAGAATAGAAATGTACCTCCTCTCCTCGCCGTTCCCAAGCTTTTCCCGCCAACAAGTGATCACGCCCAACGAATGAATGCCGGACCAGTCAGTGCTTCAGACCATCAGTGCAGTGATGTGTTCGATTGGATGCCGATACCTGAGGGGCGTGCCCTGGATTTGGTTGGTCAGCATCTTCAGAGAGGGGCTGGACATAGGGGGTTTTTAAGGACGCTGCAGAGCACGAAATGTCGCTCTGGGCCCTGGGTAAACGGCTCATCCAGTCGCTTCTCGCTATGAACTCTTAACGCTTGCCATTTTGCTGATGTACCCTTCTTTTTCGTGTAAATAATTTTGTAAATAAGTTTCTCAAAGTGCCATTAAACCTGCTTGTACATATTTCACCAACTTCGAAGATTCAATCCTACTTCAACCCCGAGTCTCTGCACGCTACCAAGTGAAGGCCGGGTCGACGTAGCCCCAGCGTCACGACAACTGGTGGCAGCGGTGGGATCTGAATCTACAAGCCAAAACATCTGATGACTGGAGGTGGGATCTGGATCTACAAGCTACAACATCTGGTGATTCGAGGTGGATCAGAATCTACAAGCCACAACATCTGGTGATCGGAGGTGGCATCTCAAGTAACAAGCAGGCGCAACAATCGGCCAACAAGAGAGCAGCTCGGAACATCGATCGCATGTGTGGGTGAGTGCTTGGCTTTTCTTCTGATGTGGACCAGGTTCTAGAACAGGGTTAGATTTTAGAACTGGTAAAAAGAGTGTGGAAACGCCTTTAGGTTTGGTAGTTTGCACAGTTGTTTTGGAAGTAGCCGACACTCGGAGCGATCATGGACCTACAAAAGCTGCAGAAACCGGACCTGTTGCTATTGTGTGAGGAATTGGGAATTGATACAAGTGGTTTGGCACGAAAACCTTTGATTATAAAGGCAATCACAGATTTGGGAGCCGATGATGAGGAGCTCAGTGAAGCATGGAACCTCATCGAACAAAAAAAGGAGGAGCAGCTCATACAGCAGAAAGAGCGAGAAAAAGAGGAAAAGAGGCGGGAGCGTGAAATTGAGAGAGAAGCAAAAAAGCGGGAGCTAGAAATTGAGCTCCGGAAATTAGAAGTAGAGTTGAGCAAGAGGTCGGGCAATTGTCCCCAGCTAGCGGTACCTCTTCTCAACAAGGAGGCAGGTTTCAAGATGTCAAAGTACATGCAGCCATTTGTGATATCAGGGGATATCGGTCTGTATCTGGTTAACTTTGAGCGAACATGCGAAAAACTGTCCTTCCAGCGAGACACGTGGTCTCAGAGATTATTGACGGTTCTGCCCTGCGAGGCAGCGGAGGTTGTCGCGCGGCTTAGCAAGGAGGACGCGGACAACTACGAGAAGGTCAAGGCTTGCCTTCTGAAAAAGTATAGGCTTAGCGCCGAGGCGTTCAGACAACGTTTTCGGAAAGCTAGTAAGACCAGGGACGAGAGTTACCCTGAATTCCTGTACAATTTAAGAGTCAATTTGGGCGAGTGGCTAAAGAGCACTGATTCCTACAGTGATAGGGACGCTGTAGTCGAGAGAATTCTTTTGGAGCAGTTTTATAACTGCCTCCCAGAAAAAGAAAGAAATTGGTTACAGGACCGAGGCGAAGTTAAGTCGGCAACTGAAGCTGCCGAACTTATTGAGGAGTATGCTTCGCGCCGACAATTCAGCAACCCAGCAGTGGATAGGCCCCGCAATCCCACGTTCAGTGTAAATAACCGTCAGAAAAGGCACTTTGCTAGATTTGCAAACGAAGAAAGGAAGGCTTCTTCAGGCAAACGCCCTAGAAAGGACGGCAGTGAGAAAAGTGGGGAAGTGACCAACGCGCAGAACACAAAGAACAAGCTTGGGGCTAGGAAGCCGCTCACATGCTTTAGGTGTAATGAGCAGGGTCACATTGCCGTCAACTGCCGGAAAGAAAAGTTTGTTTTCTCGTATGTCAGTGACTGCGATGAAAATATGCAGCTTTTGGAACCTTACATGCATGACCTAGTAGTCAACGGGAAGCCTTGCAAGGTACTGCGCGATTCGGCCGCAACGATGGATGTTGTCCATCCGGTGTATGTGTCGCCTTCCGACTATACAGGACAGTGTGCGTGGATCCGCCAGGTAGTGGAGGAACAGAGTGTGTGCTTGCCAATCGCGAACGTGGTCATCGAGGGCCCTTTCGGCAAGTTGACAACCGAGGCTGCCGTTTCAGGAAAGCTTCCTAAGTGCTATCCGTATTTGTTCTCCAACAAATCGGATATGCTACTGCGAAAGAGGGGCATCCTTTTCGGAGACAGAGTTGTGCCAGCCTTAACACGTTCAAAGGCGCGAGAACTAGCTACACTGCTAATTCCAGAAAAATCCACCGCGGAGGAAACGACAGCTAAAACAGTGGTCGATGCGGAAGACAGTGGGTCAGAAAACTTTGAGAGCAAGGCATCTCAGATAAGTCAACTTGAAAGTGAGCTTGATGAAACGCGGAATGAGGACGTTCTTGAGAGTAACCTCTTGCCGCCAGTGTCTAGTAATCTCACGATACTTTTAAGTGGAACCCGAGAGGACTTAGCTATGGAGCAAGCCGTGGTAAATCTAACGTTAAACTTTCCCGAGGAGATGGGGGACAACTTGATTTGCCTCAGCGAAAAAGGAAGCAACGCTCAGGAGCTTCTCAAAAAGACGGAGCAGAGAGGAGAACTAAAGAAATCCCAGCTGTCCGATCTGGCCGAAATAATAACAGAGTTTGAGGCCTGTTTCGTGGACAGGCCAGGCAGGACTGATTTGACTGAGCACGATATTGAGCTGACTTCAGACGTGCCAGTGCGATCAAGGTGCTACCGATTTTCGCCAAGGCAAAGAGAAATTCTGGATAGGGAAGTAACTCGCATGCTGGAATTGGGAGTAATAAAACCCTCGGAAAGCGATTATGCTTCGCCTATGATCTTAGTAGAAGCTCCAGGTAAAGACCCTAGGCCTGTGGTAGACTACCGAAAGCTAAATTCTCTCACCAGGGATCAAGTGTATCCTATTCCGAATATTGAGGAGAGAGTAGAACAGGTCAGTAGAGCGGCATATGTGACTACGCTGGACCTTACTCGAGGATACTGGCAAGTACCGCTCACTGAACGCGCCAGCAGATACGCGGCTTTCGTCACTCCGACGGGCAGCTACCAGCCAACAATGATGAGTTTCGGGCTAAAAAAATGCTCCATTTTGTTTTTCCCGACTCATGGATAGGGTTTTAAATGGGTGTGAAACATTCGCGGTGCCTTATTTAGATGACATTGCGGTTTTTTCCGACTCATGGGCGGACCATATGGTACATCTAAGAGCTGTACTGAGCCTTTTGCGTCAAGCTGGACTAACCGTAAAGGCCGAGAAATGTTGCCTGGCAAGGGCGACCGTGGACTACTTGGGTCACAATGTAGGTCAAGGTTTCAGGAAACCCAGCGAGATTAAGATTTCTGCGGTAGCAGACTACCCGCGGCCGAGCACGAAGACGGAAATTCGAGCATTCCTAGGTCTGACTGGATACTACAATCACTACATCCCTAACTATTCAGCTTTGGCCAGCCCTCTGACCGACGCTCTCCGCAAGACAGAACCGACAAATGTAGTCTGGGACGAACAAAAGGAAGCCTCCTTCGTAAACCTGAAGGCTGTGCTGATTAGCCGTCCGGTATTGCGAGCTCCAGACTATGGCCGAGAATTCACGGTCCAGTGTGATGCCAGTGATCGAGGGTTAGGTGCTGTTCTCTGCCAGAGAGATGACGACGGTAATGAGCACCCCGTGCTCTACTTGAGCAGAAAACTGAGTACTAGAGAGAGGGCTTATTGCGCGTCAGAGAAAGAATGCGCTTGCATTGTATGGGCCATTCAATAATTGCAGTGCTATCTTGGAGGGGCCAAATTCACCGTAGAGACGGACCATTGTCCCCTGGCTTGGCTGCAAACTGCGACATCGAAGAACAGTCGCCTTCTTAGGTGGAGCTTGATTTTACAGCAGTACAATTTTGAAATAAGATACAAAAAGGGGAAGTTAAATGGGAATGCGGACGCGCTTAGCCGCTCTTTCTAAGCGGTCCGAGATGTTCCTCACCATGTATCGAAATTGATAATCAGGTTTTTTTT
This sequence comes from Amblyomma maculatum, assembly GCF_055883805.1. Lineage (NCBI taxonomy): Eukaryota > Metazoa > Arthropoda > Arachnida > Ixodida > Ixodidae > Amblyomma > Amblyomma maculatum. The sequence continues at coordinate 17,978,023 of NC_139352.1, read as the reverse complement.
TTTTTCCGTGCGCTTGTATATGTGTGACTATGTAAAGCAGCACGTTTGGTTTTCTAGGCATACGTGGGTCCTGAACGTCTTGAGAGTGGGCTTTTCTCGAACAACAATGGCAGTTTTCTTTTAACCTGGTCTCTTCAGACGGGAGCCGAGTGCTTGTTTAGACATGTGGTTGAGTTTCAGACAGCTCGAGCAATTTGGCCTACAACAATCAAGACAACGCGACAAGCAACAGCGAGCTTCAAGCGTTCACGTGCAGGCCATTAAGTCGTCTCTTCATGCAGCAGCTGGGACTGCTGCCCTCCGAGACTCTTCTGGCGGGGGAGGAGGCTGTTACGACCAAGCATCCGCAATTGCGCGCTCTATTGTTCGCCTGTGGGCATGGATAAGTTTTGTGAATATGTGGTGATGGTCCAATGGCTCTAAGTGAGCCTGTTTCCAGGAATCCTGTTTTGTAAGCATGTTTTGCTTTGTGGACAACCTGCAAATGCCAAATTGACCCTGTCAAGAGAACGTCTGGAAAAACACAAAGAAACGTCCCCCTGCGGGAAATAGCAGGAAGTGCTTTCTTTCTTTTGTTCACCCTTCCAGTCGAGAAGTGCTATCCTCCAGTGATGAATGCCTCCTATCCAAAGGAGACGACAGAGTGACATGTCCGCTGACGTGCAGGACAAGAAAGGAGCATGACTCATACGGCCATTAAGTGATTTCCCGGGAATGCAGGAAAGATTTGCAATTGTCGAAAAGGGACCATGTTGGGAGCCCTATGCGGCGCCACGTGCACTCGGGTTTCTGAGAAGTAAAACCCCTTTTCAGAACCAGCCTGTGGTTTCTTTGCTGAAGAATAGAAATGTACCTCCTCTCCTCGCCGTTCCCAAGCTTTTCCCGCCAACAAGTGATCACGCCCAACGAATGAATGCCGGACCAGTCAGTGCTTCAGACCATCAGTGCAGTGATGTGTTCGATTGGATGCCGATACCTGAGGGGCGTGCCCTGGATTTGGTTGGTCAGCATCTTCAGAGAGGGGCTGGACATAGGGGGTTTTTAAGGACGCTGCAGAGCACGAAATGTCGCTCTGGGCCCTGGGTAAACGGCTCATCCAGTCGCTTCTCGCTATGAACTCTTAACGCTTGCCATTTTGCTGATGTACCCTTCTTTTTCGTGTAAATAATCTTGTAAATAAGTTTCTCAAAGTGCCATTAAACCTGCTTGTACATATTTCACCAACTTCGAAGATTCAATCCTACTTCAACCCCGAGTCTCTGCACGCTACCAAGTGAAGGCCGGGTCGACGTAGCCCCAGCGTCACGACAGTATGCATTTCAAGCGATCATAGGGAAAGTTAACACATGTGGCCGTTACGAATGGGGCTGCTGGAAACGTAAAATACAGGATGCATCGTAATATCCCGGGCCACACAGTCCACTTCAAAGCAGTACATTATAGCGCTTTATAAGCATAGCAAGCTAAAAAGAATCTCAGAGGGGAAAGCGATACCTCGCCTACTCCGCACTGATACCTTGAGGTTCGCGCCTCTCGTAAACGTTCCGCAGGGCGGCTTAAATTAACAGCCGGCGGCATTGAAACGTATGACAAAACCTACATATTCTATTCCCAGTGGGGTTGAAGCATCTAACATTATCTTAAACTCAAGAAACTTCGTTTAACCAGTAAACTCAGCATTCCGACAAAATGGGCAACATCGCTTGGAGTGAACGGTAGGTGCCGCAGGGCGGACTAGTACATGGCACAACCGGCGCAGCTGTTCGTGAAGCAACAAGTATCGGTTAACGTCGTGATTGCCACTTTCGATTACTTCTTGTTTTGTTTTCCAAGAACACAAAACTGCGGTCCAAACCAATCCCATCTTGTCTATCTGCAAACTAGCGATGGAGACAGGAAATAGTAATACCTGCACACATGTGCTTCGCATGTTCCCCCCTGAGACCCTGGGCTGTGTCTGTTCGCCAGGCACACGTAAGTGCCAATACACGCGTGTGGCAGAGCAGTCATTCCACTCTTCCCGTGTCACCCAAGCTTGCGAGCCAGAACCCGCCAAGTCAAGTGCAAGTACTCCCGAGGGCCAAAAAGCAACTTCGCGAGAAAACGCCAACTGCAGTAGGCACGCCGAATGATAAATCGCACCTCTCCTCCGACCCGCACACTCGAGCTCGAGGGCTACACAGCATTCAGCATCACAGTCTCCCCTTTCGGTCGCTCTCTTTCCCTTGCCCAGTGTTGTTTACGGCGCGGAGTTGTGTATCAAGCCGGTCGAAACCGGGAGGCGACAGGTGCTAACGGGCTTTCGATGTTGGGCAGGCCAAAGGCAAGTGTTTCGCTAGGCTGGGCACACGTGGACATGACGTGCCGAGCGCCAGCAAGCGTTAGAGACCACATTTTTTCTTTTTTCGCTGTGTTCGGTCGGATCGTTACTGTCGCTTCTGTTTGGGTGTTGCTTGCCATGCTACAATGTCGTTGATGTCATTTTCCGTTGCTGTTGACATCGCAGCCATTCGCGTTGCTCTAGCTATGCTGTAGCTAACACTGGCGTCTTCAGAGTTCCGATCGCTTTATTGCTATGGTTTGCATCTGTGACAAGGGGAAACTTTTCCGTTATATATATATAGACATGGCTTGCTTGCTACTAATGGGCCAGAGTTAAATTCAAACAGGATGTCACACTACTTTCCCGATTATCTTTTATTCCAAACATTTCGGACGGTGGACCGTCCTTATTCAGGGTAGAATTTATTCTCAATTCTACCCTGAAGAAAGACGGTCCGCCGTCCGAAACTAATGGAATAAAATAGATAATCAGCAAGGTTGTGTGACATCTTGTTTGAATTTAAGTTTGGTTTTGGCCCATTAGTAACAGGCAAACCATGTCTATATATTTTGTTTTTCTTTTTTTCTTTTGTTGTTGTTGTTGTTGTTGTTGTTGTTGTTGTTGTTGTTGTTGTTGTTGTTGTTGTTGTTGTTGTTGTTGTTGTTGTTGTTATTGCCATGCAATCCGTGGTTCTCAGAGTTCTGGTCATTGACGTTCGGTTGTGTTTTCTAGTGCTATCACACAATCTTGGGACAAGAAAAAGTTCACTCTGCATGAGATAAATCACAGCCCGTTGATCCTTCGTCAGTATCTCTAGGCGTTGTGAATAGCGATGGATCCACTGCAGAAGTTGTCAAATCAAAAACAGCCTTTTATCTTCAGTAAGTTTACAAGCCACCGTATTAATTTAACCGGACGCGATAATTGTACTCCTTAATCATTACCGTTTACTCAGAACAGACAGTTTGATCGTTTCCTCAAGTTACAGTGAGATGTAATTCCACATTTAAGCCCGCGCCGAAGATGTTAAACGGACACTGAGGACCGAGGACATTTCCTTAACTACTACCGAATGCAAAATTTTCGAATACGTCACTTGCTGTCATATCGCGACTGTAATCGAATTCAATTAATTATTTTAATAACTATCATCACGACTTAAGAAATATTATTCTTGCGAAAATCATCTGCTCTGCTTTACTAATGACTTATTTCCAGCCATTGATCGGTCATCTTCCATCGACTGTATATTCACTGATTTCGCAAAGGCGTTCGACACCGTACGCCATATTTTACTAATGTTCAAGCTCGGTGTACGTAACTTGGATCTCAACATTCTTAAATGGATTGAATGCTTTCTATCTAATCGTACTTACTACTAACCCCGTTACTACGTTCTTCAATAGTTGTGTCGTTTCGGTACACCTTAAACCCTACGAACCAAACTATACTAAACCAATGCAATCCAAGCCATATTTTTGGTTTTCCCTTGCACACTCATTAGAACCGCTGACTGCAAGCAAACGTGTAGTGGCGTTTCTATTTTACTAGTTTGTCCGCTCCTCTGGTGAACGGTGAAAGCGGAGCCCCAAAACAAGCATGCCACCCTCGTTCGGTCTCGAGTGCTGGGTGGAGCTATCTGGTCCACGATAACAAAACCCATAAAAGGCAACCTGAAATAGGGAGCGAGGCGGCGGCATGCCTTGAATACCCATTTCCGGCCGCCACTTTACAGGCGCACTCTTCTGTGATCAATATCCTTCTTTCCCGTCTTTTCCTTTTTCCCTTTTTCCTGTTTCTTCACCCCTATTGCCTATCTTTGAACGTTACAAGCTTATTTTGTTTGCAATGGGTAACTTGTTTTGCAGTTATTGCGCCCCAAACGATGCGGTCCAGGCGTTTTCAGTGACCAAGCAGTGTATTTCGCTGCCCCAGCATAAACATTTCTTTGTACCCGTGCGGGCGCCCTTTCCTATACGTCAGGAATAGGATAACAAGTGAAAACTGCAACAACACTTACTGTGTGTGCTGGCTTGCTGCAGCGCACACAGTAATTAATTAGACTGTTTTCTTTGGCTATAGAAAGGATAGCCATTAAGCAGCGGCAGCATGCAATGACTGCGCATTTAACAAAGAGAATTTCGGCCTCCTGGGATTAAAAGAACCTCATGTAAAAGAACCTCATCCGATCGAAAATGATGATTAGCCCTCCGATAAGGCGCCCATTATAATCTATATATATGCGAAGCCTCGGGACGTAAATATTGATTGTTGGTTCTAGCCAAAGCCATTAAGACGTATGCTGCAACCTTCTTATGCAATTCTAAAGTATGTTATGTAGCATCCAACACGCCAACACTTACTTGTGCTTTCAGACGCGTGTGAGGAGAGGTTGAGTTGGACTGGCGGTGGGAAGTTCTGAGTAGAGTCTCTCTTCAGTCATAGCCGGCATCGCAGTCTGTCGCCTCCACCGAACGCCGAAGTCCCTTTAGGTGTTCCCATGCCTGGAAGAGAGAAAAAAAAAAAAACATTATAGACGATCAATGCGACTGATGCGGCAGTGTACGCGATTGTGTTATGGTTCCTAACGGACAGAGCAGCCACGGCGGATAACGGGTTCAGACAATGCACTCTAAATATCAATGGAGTAAAAAGAGAGTAAACAATCCTTTAGCGAACTCCTTTTTAGGGCCGCTTCCTGCTTTCCAAATACCGGAGTAGATTTCGATCATTAAACGTATGCAGCAGAGGCATATTCCTACCTCAAAGCATATAGTGAATGGAACTTGTTAACAATAAAATATCTATAAACGCAGAATTGGCGATCCTGCTGTTACCTACATAGGGGAGGTCAAAACCTGCGTTGAAACCTTGGTAACTACACGAATTTCGCCTGTTTTGTAGAGGGAATCCGTTTCCGTTGCCAAACTTAAGTATCCCGTATTTTTAATGATGGAAAACTACTACTGCTACTACTACTACTACTACTACTACTACTACTACTACTACTACTACTACTACTATTACAACTACTACAACTGCTACTACTACTACTACTACTACTACTACTACTACTACTACTACCACTACTACCACCACAGTACTTATGCAGAATACCGTGTTCCTTTCAGCGAGCGCGCAAGGGGACAGTTATCTTCCTTTTTATTCTACCATAGGGTAATTCGTGTTTACAGAGCTGGTGGCGTGATCCCATTCATCAATGCCATCGTAAGACACAACATTTGCTGACTGCCTAAAAGGTATCGAAAAAGAACCATACATGGCTTAAAACTCTAACCGACTGTCAAACCTCTCCCTAAAATTGCTCTTCTTGAGGTTGTTAAAACCATGGACAGTCATTAACTTACAGTCCAATGAGCAGCTGCTCAATCTGACGTACAGCCCATCTGGCATCTCTGCACGCACGCAAAATAAAAAAGCAAATACGAGAAAAGATCGACCAGGCGGCGTGCGCAGAGAACGGAGCAATGCGAAGCACAATCTCCGCGCCCTTCTTGAAGCCCGTCTCCTGGAAACAGTGGCAACATAACTCTCGACCCTAATTCGCCGACATTCTTCGACTCTTCTTTTGTTTTTTGTTTTTTCCTTTTTGTTCTGCTCTTCGGTTTATGACTTATAGTACTATTATTTCCCAACAGGTACGACAAGCTCACTGGACCACGTTTCGACGGCGAAATACAAAGGGAATTAAAAAAAAAAAAACGTGAAAGACAACTTCACCGGAAGAGCGACAGCTTCGGGTAAAAATAAAACACAAAAAAAGAGGTGGCGCTTTCTTCTGCATAATCTTCGCCTGGATGGCTACGCTGCTTCTTTTACTTTTCTTTATTTTGGTTCACTCAGCTTTTTCTTTGCTCTCGTTCAAGGCCGCCGCTCTTTCACTTCCACTTTCTATTCGCTAAGAATAAAAGTGAAGTAGCTCGGCACACCCTCCTCTTTCATCCTTAGTGCACCTTACGCCCAAGCTCTCGATTCGAAACGAGACGAGCCGTGATCTGGGAGTTAGGTAGCTTATCTTCGCGCGCCCAGCAGCCTACAGCCGAAGGCGGTTTTTCCTCTCTTCATTTAATAACTTCATAAAAAGTAAATAAGGCTGAGGAAACCTCGAGGAAAATGCAGGCACTTCGGCATACGTAAGAGACAAAAGAATCAAAGAAACAAAGAAACACATCCCTTAAGAAGAACGGCCGTGCACCGCGAGAAAGAAAATATCTAGGAGAAAAAGAACCCCGAAACCCTCCGGCCGACGGGAGTGGTTTGAAGCTCGCCCGCTGTGGTCGCAACGCGGTGAATGCTAATGACGAGCGCTCACACCACCGTCGGCCTGCCTACCTCCGCTTCCATACACCCTTGACCTTGGGCGCTTTCGGTCGCTGCAAAAAGTTCCCCGTACCACCTTCCGGAGCACTGGTGGACGGCCGAGGCAACGTTCTCGGCGAATCACCCTGCGACAGCCGTGCGCAACGGCTGTGTGGACGCCCAGTACCCAAGACGCGGGCTTTGTTTTCTTTTTATTTTATTATTTTTTTTTGTCTGTAAGGTTTTGAATGTTTCGAACTGTTTGCCGTCTCTGTCTAGCGGCGGCGTTGGCAAACTGTTTACTGCGCTACCTTAAGCTGCGCTACCTATTCTTATTACCACCTATAACGTACAGGTTTCTATAACGTTGAAACTATATTGGTAACGTTGAAACTATATTGGTGACACTCTGTTGAACAGACGGTCCCATGACAGGCGTGTCTGCGAACTGACCATCTTCGCACGCTACCGCCGGTGGCGAGGCTTCCAGTGCTTGTTTCCAGAGGCTACAGCCTAACTATACATGGTTAGGTACACCATCTAGTCCCAATGTTCTAGATTCTAGCGTGCGACCTGGTCACGCCTCGAACGTAGCAGGCAGCCGAACCCAAGCACGCTTTTGGCCGAGCATGTATATGCAAGGCTACACTATCGACGAAATAACTCCCGAATCTATAATCCCCGGACGAAGTTAATGGTTTCCCTTGAGTGGCGGTCTCAAACTACCACTACCAGACACGAAGAGTGATAGAGAGAGTCGAAGCTTGGAGCATCACACATCTCTTTGGCCGTATACCATCAGACACGGTTTTCCTGCGTATGTATTTTCCAGATTCTACCTGAGAGGTATAAAATGTGCGGCGGAAATAACAGCAATGCTGAGCAATGCCAAAGCTGTGATTGTTTTTTTCGCAGTGTGTCTATATGGCAAGCAGCCACGCCGGCACAATCAGCTATGCGTAATACTCATGTGAGAAAGTCAACTGATTACAAGAAGTGGATCACGGGTGGGAATGTACAGAGCGAGGCAAGAAGCACTAAATGAGAAAGCCATTCTTTAGGCAGTGTCGTGCGCACCGTAATCTCCTATACCGCCCTCCTCTTTTAGCAACTTCAAGAATAGAACCAACGTTGACGCGCTTGCGTCGTAGGAGCGATACGCTTTATATCGAAACTCGACAGCAATATCATGTGGTTTTAATTTGTGTTGCTCAGCACAGATCTTGGACATACACCCAGTAGCTTATAGTGTTATAGAAACACAAAAATTCGTCCTACATACACAAAAATAGTAGAACTTTTCTCTTAACTCATTAACGTTTTACCGCGTAACAGTTGCTGCCAGCAAAGCTTACGTAGGTTGATTTTCAGCAAACCTGTTATAATCCATAAAAGCAGCCCGCAGCAAGAAAGGCTGTACTCGTGACAGAAGAGTTGGTGTATCCATGTAATAGGCTACGGTGGTGTAGTTCGTCCTGCATGTTAAAGAAGTGTTGGCTATCACAGCAGCGAACCCTAAGAAGGTTGCGCCGTCGCGTGTGCTAGCGAATATCATGTTCTCCCCCATTTCGTACTCTCCGTTGCGAGCGCTCGAGAGCCACGGCTTGTATCTACTTCATTTGATTCATCATCATTGCTATCATCCCAGATTCGTCTACTGCAGCTACCCATACACCAATTAATTCCAATCAACCCTGTCCTGGCCAACTGCGGGCACTCTACACCTGCCCCTCAAATTTACTTCTCCCATGCCGGCCCTGCTCCGTGTTCTTTATCTCAAAACCCAACCCCGCCGCCTTATACATACCTAGTGCCGGGGTTACCGTGATCACTTACTCAGCCACCGGCCGTCTTTCATTTCATATCGTGACCACGTCCATACACCAAAGTAGCAACCTCCTCCTAGAGCGCACGTCTGCATGCCCCTCATTAATCAGTGGTGAAGTCATTTAGCTTTAGTTTAAGTCGACGTATCACTACCACCAGGGAGAAGGCGCTTGACACCACCATCACTCCGATATACCAGGCTGCTCGTTCACCCACCTGTGCAAACACACAGATGGCAGGTATAGCAATGCGGCTAGCAACGCCTGAGCTACACTGCGAACATCCATCCTACTCTCTCATTACGCGCATTCCCGTATCGCGCGCAGAGTCCGGCTGCTGGCAGGCCGACCAACGTTGCGACATGGCGGGAAAGGTCCGAACAGCAGCGTTGCGACAACCAGGAAACACGTGCAGCCAGAGACGCCAGCCCGTCGAGGAGCACCAGTGGCGATATTAATGGGGCTCCACACTCGTTCCGTCGGCTGCCCGGAGGTAGAGGTGGAGGGCAGTCTGCTGAACCACTTTTTTTCATCCCCCGTTCTTTCTCTCAATCTTTCCTTTCTCTCTCTATTCGATCTTCGTTGGGCGAGTGCGACGTGCCGCGCAAAGCTCGAGCAGCTATCGCCTCGCCAGCGTTGTCTTTTCCTGCTGAAAAGTTGGCCGAGCGGGAACGATGAAGACTGCTACTTCGTGGTCAAGGACGTTGTCTGCGGGAGACGCGACGCTTCTTCTCCTTCTTCTCGTGCTCGTTCTCTTCCTTGTTCTTGCTGTTTTATTTTTCACGCTCTCCGCGTCGTACGTGATGCCGCAGTTCGCTTTCGTTTTGGCTGCCACATGCGGAGAACCAGTTTCCCTTTCTATGTACTACATGTCCAGTGTAGAGCTGTCTCCACGACGTTGCAACCGGCTCCAGTTGCCCTCTTGGTATTGTTCTTCTTATATGGGCGACCGCCCTTGAAAGGATGCGTTCTCGGACCGGATGTTTTCTAATGCTTGGCGTTCGGCTAGTTGGGTGAGCTGTTCTGCGACATTCGCTAGCATACAACAGCGGGACGCGCGCCTACACAGTGTACAGGACGCACGCAAACTTGAATGGCGTACTGTTCGCTCGCTTCTTCATTTCGATCGAGCTTCTGAGTTCATAGAAGTGCGCGTCGCACTGTATAAGGAAGTAGCGTCAACAAAAGACACGCTGGAATTGCTGCGTAAGAGCATCACCAAAGACTATGTCATACCGGAAGGCGCAAAAGAGAATGGAAATTGCTAAATAAGGGGCTACGTAAAAGTCAACTGTAAGAATAATGCGCCTCTATATACAGAACCCGAACCACCATCGCTGTCATATTACACTCATGAAGTCGGTTACATGACTTCACTTTGCTGCTATATGTCTCATCGTATTTGGCTAGAAAGCTGTCGAAATACGTCATTTCTTCACTTTCTGTTAGCAAGCACCGACAGGCCTGAGAGCACTGACTCGAAAGCTCCAATTTAGTTCGTAACTCTAATGGACGGTTTCGGGTAGCCACAGCTTCGGATAGACACACTTAAGCTCCGCCTTTAAGGGTATGACGCGAGAGCGTATTCTACCAGCCCACATATAAAGCTCCATTTTAACCGAGCCATATGAACGTGCCTGCGTGACCTAGAGGTAAAGTGAGTGCAGGCTTGGTCCTGGCAGGCTGATTGCGATGTCAGCCTGCCATATGAAAGGTGAGGCCCGAGTTGGCAGCTCCCGCCAAACCTAATGTTAAGCAACTCTACGTCCAGTATAGTGCTCGGCCATGTCAACTGCCAGCTACCGCCTGCAAGCATCATGCTCGCGATTTTGCGCTCAAAACGCCAACGGCAGCGGACGGCCGCCGGATTTTTGGTGAACGGGAAGTTTAACGCGATAGCGTTAAAAGAGACTTTCTTTTTTTGAGGCTGAAGCCTATCTTGCCTCATGCGTGGTGTAAACAAATTTATTTGTGGTTTAGTTCTGGTTAACCCTAGTTGAATTGCGACAGCAACGGCGGAAGCTTCTTTTGCCTGCTAAATAATTCCCCTGTCACGCCCTATCAGTGTAAGGTGCTACATTATTGGGGGCACTTAAGTTCACTAAGTTCACCCTTTAAGGGTGTGACGCGAGAGCGTAAGCTACCAGCCCAAATATAAAGTCACGCTTGAACCAAGCCGCATGAACTTGCCTGCGTGTCGTAGGGGTAACGAGAATGCAAATGGTTCTGGCAGGCTGATTCTGATATCAACCTCCCATATGAAAGGAGCGACCCGAGTTGGCAGCTCCTGCTCGTAGCATAGGGGTAACGTGAATTCAAATGTCACGGCAGGCTGAATTTTTTTTAATGAGGAGACCGTAGCTGCGGCCATCCGTGGTCTCGCTTTGGCTGTCGGAGCGTTGCTTTCGAAACAAAAAGTGTGACCAGAAAACGTCGTTCGCCCTGGCACATGTAAAAAATCTGTCTCCACCGCTATGGACCCACTATCCCTCCGGTCACTAACCGAGAGCGCAAACCACTCGGCAACGTCGAGCTCTAACAAATATAAAGAGTTCTCCGTGTGTACTGTGAGGATAATAGTAGCGATGACACCGACAATGCAGTTAGCGATAATGATGATTATCATCACAGTAGCGACGACATGACACTGGACTTAGCGATGATATTGGTGATAGTAGCAATGACAATGACGGTGAATTTAATAATGATAACAGCGATAACAATGACGGCTCATTTAGTTGGTAATGATAGTGATGATAGTACCGATGACAATGACGATGCAGTTAATTATATCACTCCTGTAAAGTGGCTTTCGCAATTTCTGCTCTTAAGCAGACTTAAGCGCAGTCCTTAATTTATTTTTTTGTTGTTGTTGTTATATGCCCCCGTACGCACAATACAGCTAGTATCACGCCAGTGCTGCTGCCTACGTCCGTCCTATTCTTTTTTTTTTTCTCGCTGTATTTCTGTGGGTCTAACAGTAAAGTTGAGGCCTTAAATCGAGATCAGAGATGACGCTTCACGGTATCGATTTTAAACTCCACGTGACAGAAGCCGCTGCATAATTTCACTGTAACGGGTTCGCCAGGTTCCCCTATTCGTAGCGCAGGATTTTTGCCACGAAGTCTTCCCATTTTTTTTTTTTTTTGTAATCCGGTATCCACTTACTGCAAGTGATGTTGCAGCATACACGTGGTTACGATAATAGATGCACGGTGCACGACAGCCGGAGGAGATCGTATTCTACATATTTTCGATCTCTCAGCTCTCAGCGTCCTCCTTACACTTCGGATCATGAAACGTAGCCACAGTTTCTTGACCTTCGCCGCGTGATCAGGGAAATCTGAGCCGGAACTCCCTTCTCAAAAGCACTCCATCTTGCTGCGCGTCATTTTTTCCAAGCCCATTCTATCTCACAGCGCGGAGAAACCGTGGGCGCCGACAGTGCGTGGCTGCTCTCAGAGCCACTCTCTGGTATCACATAATAATCGCTATCTTTCATGCATGGTATACGGCCATTGAATTAACCTTGGGGGTCCCTCCTAATAATTTATTTCCGAACCACGAGAGAGTGTACGTTAGCGAAACATAAACTTGGGAGAAAAAAAGACCCGAAAACAAGGCCGGTCGAATTTCGATCCGTTGCCCGCGCTCACTTGGGAGAACCGGAACAATTCATTACACTGTCCCGCACGCACCAGAAACGAAAGAAATATGCCAGCTCCGGTCTCACATATCCAGTGTGTAAACGATAGCGATCCATCGGTTGAACAAACACGATCAGCACAAAGCGATATCCGCGGAAGCCGTTGGAAACATGATGTTATGATGCTGGAAAGGGAGGCGAATCCATCAACGGATGCGCAATATCTCGCTCGTTAATCGATCTTTACCGTATGTCACTACATATAAGCAGCTTACTTCCACGGTTACGTGTTGGCTGGAGCAGGTTACTTAGTGCATGGAAGGTGTCTGTGCCGATGGTGTGTTTGTGCGAACTATACTACAATACCAGTGCACCTCGTGACGGTGACCACGGAGTAATCCTCAGTGTAAACGCCACAAGTTCAAATCGAACTGCGGGAGACAAAAACTTATTGCATGTAATTAGTAATAACTCAAGCTTTTTCTTCTGCACAAATATCAGCATGCCGAGAAAGACGCACAGAATGTATTTTAACAGGGATAAAAAATAGATGAATTTGACCTCGGTCTCCTCTTAAAACTGCACCGGTTGTAGATTTTGATGAGTTTCGAGGAATCAAATGATCATAGCTTCCGGGTTAAGCATGCGAAATATATTCGTGCTAGCATTTCAAACAATAGCGCCAACAGCGATTAAAACTCCTTAGGCTATCAGGCTTCTCCGCATCTCACAGGGACGCGTGGGAAGCACATGCTGACGTCATTGACGGTACCGGTATGTTTCTCGCAAAAAACGGCTTGGTTTGAAAAAGTAAGAACAAGGCTATCAAAGGTGAAGGCATAGAAAGATTGTTTGGTGTCATCAGAAAAGGCACTGCAGGATATGGGGGATGGTAACAAAAAGAAGAAATATTACCGTCTGTGACGTCATCACTGAGCTTCTACGCAGTGCTTCAGTGCTGTGAAGAGAAGTTCTAATTTTAATCGTCGATTACGTCATCAGTTTAATTGATAGCGCAAAAACCCTTTGGAAGTATTACCGACAGCTTATGGAGATTGGAATTCTTGAATATCGCAGAATTCTCGAAAAGAGATGCAGCGGTGCGAAGCCGAGGAACGTTCAGAAGCCTGCACAAGTTCAAAGGGCGTTTGCCTGCACTGATATAGGAGCATTAGCATACTGTCATTGTAAGCTTGATACAGGCGCCTTGCTTCTCATCCCTTCTTATCTATTATCCTACTTTTTTTTTACGTATCCCCTCCTGTGCGCCTCGTGAAGCTGCGAATTTTAGTACCATACATTCACATCCAGCTATCAGCTGATAAACTTGGTGCAAACCTAACATTTATTTGCGTCTTTAAAAGCAGCATAAACATTAAATGCGTTAGGTGCAGAGTCACACTGACCGGTCTCCATTATTTCATAAAATTTGCATTTGAGAGTAATACCAGAGGTATGCAGTAATTGGCGCAGGGAACGCTGACGAGTGACAACCACTGGCAGCTTCTGCGTGTTGAGTGCGAACAAGAAACAAACAAATGACATGTTAAGGTCAGGAAACAAAATTAAAAAAAAAAAAACAATGTTCTGGTTCGTGTCCCCGGGTATGACAAGCTTCTGCGAAGGGGCACAGGAAGTGACTTCATCATCAGTGTCATCATCAACAGTCACGACAAGCACTGAATGACGTGCATCCTCATGAATGCGGTTTCGCAGTGGTAACTGCTTATGCATAGATTGATACAAGTACACGAGCATTACTTAACGCAACGCTTCGACCACGTATCGAGCCAAGTAGCCTATGAACCAGAAAACGCGGAACGTGTGCTAGATTTGCGCTTATTTTTGCCCTCCCGCAACTGCTTTTTTTTTTTTCTCTCGCTCTGGAACTTCCTCGTCACGTAAGAGCGGCACAAACACAAAGGCACTTTAAGAACGACGGTCGATACAACGCTGTCCATTCACAACAACGAAATGACGTTGTCCAACCGACAATACGTGCCAGCGGTTGCTCACAAAAGGAACACGGAAACCGGTGTAATGCACAGAGGCATGCTTCTCACCGCAAGCAGCAAAGAAAAAACTGTAAAAATAAGCAACGCGCCACGAATGAGCGAGAAAAAATGGAGGGAGAGAGGTGGAAGGGAAGAAAAGGAACTGGGGAGAACCTTCGCTCCAGGTTATGAGACGCTCCTAAGGAGAGGGAATAGGGAAGAAGGGATGATATTGACGTCGGTGGGTGAGGGAGAGTATCGACACAATATCGAGTGCACTAGGCGTAGCCTGAGCCGTGCCTCGCACCGCATGGCTTCTGCCGCGGCACGCCGGCGCGCTGCTGTTGTTTGCGTCAAGGCTGCAGTCGGGACCCCGAGGGAAAAACAGAAACGAGGAAATAACTGACGTACCGCGTATTAAAAAGTGATTCATGCGGTGTGCGCCGAAGGCAGTGAGTTGGGGGGAGGGATGGTTAGAGGCAAACATATATAGTAGACACACAAATAAAAAAAAAATCGGAGGGAAACAAAATTTCTGCAACGCCCGAGGAAAAAGGGAAGACATGGAATGAAATAATGATAGATGGAGAAAACGGAAATAAACTGAAGTGCAGAAAGATTCAGACAAGAACGTCGATGGAAGAAATTGGGGAACGAAAAAGCAAATGGAAGAAAAAGAAGACTGAACTGAAAGAAGGGATGTAAGAAATATAAAAAGGAAGAAAGAAACATACGGATAAAGAAGGGAATATAGAATAACAGAAAGAAACAAATAAAAAATATCACTGGGAGTCAGGTTAAGGGTGGAACGGGAATCAGAACGGAATGTAGTACTAGAAAGAACGAACAAGAAGGGTTCGTGACCGCCAGATTGCGCGGGGCCTGGGTCAAGGTTGTCGTAACCGAGGGCAAGCATTCGCCAAAGAGATTCCACAGCGCTACCTAGGATATATTGGTTGTTGGGCATGGCACAAATGAGGCTATTGGAGAATCTGGCAGAGAGGTATACGGTACTTGTAAGGGATATTGAGGTTCAGTGGAAATGTGTTCGAAATTGCGAGCCGACTCGTCGTCAGGGCTTGCGGTGGACACGAAAGAGAGACGGGCAGGGATGCGGAACAGGGATCAGCACGCCTGTAGGAAAGCGGTTCAATTTTGTTTCCTGCTTTCCCTCCTTGCCAAATATTCTCCAAGTACCTTTGTGGTAGGCTTAGAATTGATGTTGGCCGCTGCTTTACACTTCGCTCAAAGACAGAAAGATTGGCGCTGCATTGTGTCAGCGGTACCGCAGCGCAGGAGACTCTTTACGAACTTTCAATACCAGATAGGCGTTTGGTTTGTTTGTTTGTTTGTGTTTTGTTTATTTGTTTGTTTGTTTTTGCTTTTTTTTGCCATTGCTGCTGACCAGGACGATGCGGCTTCTCCTCGTCCCAGCTAATATCAGGTTAGGTGCAACTTTCCGAGAAAGTTGAGACTTTCACGCTTCCAGGAAATTAAGAAAACTTCGTAGAGCTGCAGCGACCGCCCCCGGAAATGACCTCGCGCCTTGTTTACCCTATCCTTGCTTACCTTACTTATTTATTTCCTTCCGATAGTGGCTTTTCGAAGCCAATGAAACAGTGCACTTCGGCTGCTGCGAAGCTATCGAGTGTCAAGCTTCAATTTAGTTTCGGGAGGCAATATGTGGCGACCCTCGCGTGCTTCCTTCGTTTGACGCACGATCATCGGTTTCTGAGGGAATTCCGGCGGCCAAAATCGACAGCTAAAAACGCCGCACTGACGCTATAAACAGCACGTGTTATCAAAGTGCAGCCTTCGCAAAAAGCATTTACGGCACGTGCAGAACGCCCATCCCCCTCCCGCTCCTCCTCATCCTGTTAGGTGATGCCGAGATCAAAGCCACGGATTTTTTTTACTCAGTAAAAATTACTGCATTGCTCTATAATGCATAGGCTGATATGTGTACGCAGCGACAAAGGACGCATTTATTGCCGAGATGATAGGATTTAAAACTAAAAATTTTCACTTTTATAGCCTCTTACTTCAATGGTAAGAGGTTGTAGAAGTGGAGCTTCTGTGTGTCCTTCCGCTGGTTTTATTTGTTCGAAATCTCCCTTCAGTATATTGACGTCATCACAGAAATAGACTGCGTGATTCCGGTTGGGAAGTAAATGGTGGTGTAGCTTAATCTCATCGATCCGCGCTAAAAATGTATTGACGACACGGCAATTTGCTTCCAAGATTAGCTACACACAGACGGTGAAATCAGTTTGTTGGCTTTAACCTCCTCTAGCTTTTTAAGGCTATGCCCTATATCAAATGTGCCTATTTGTCATTGAAAGGTGGCAACCAGTCGGTAGAAACCGACTTCAGTTTATCCACAGTGTTTTTTTGAGTCACTTTTATGTTTAGGGAGGACGTAATACATCGAATATGGGCGATGGATGGATGGATGGAATATAGGAGCGTCCCCTTTTAAACGGGGTGGTAGCAGTAGCTATCATGTTCATTTTTCTCCCTATATCTTAATTATTGATTTAGAATGGTTAACTAAACCAGCATTCTATTTATTAAATTTTGTTCCTACATTACTAACATTATTGCGATTTTCGCGAAATTGACGCCACCCTACGGCGGTGCCGCGAACTATTCTATGAACCCTCGGTGGCACGAGCCATCATTTGTTTGCTCTCTTGCGAGTGCTTCGTCGAGGCATTCAGACTTTGTCTTCATAGTTTTCCTATGAAAGCCGCGGCGATTTTCTCGACATCAAATCCGCAATGCGGCCACTCAGTTTTCCCGTTTACGGTGAATTTGGCCGAACGATTTGCGCCGCGTGGTGCGCAGTAAGCACTTTCCGATGTCGTCGCGGGAACATCATACAAAAGGAAAGCTCCGAAACCCTGCAGCGTGCCTGCTAGTATATTAACCAAACGAAAAAGGCAATATAGTATCTTTCTACCTTCTATCACTTTATTTGTCTCTGCCAGTAGCGCCCCTCCGAGAGGGTAACTTTGAAAGTAGAAATTGCGAACGACGGAAAAATCCACGCCGTCGATCGTCGTGTGTTCGCGGCGCTTTGAGAAAACGACCTCTTCTTTATTTTTTTTTTTCGTGTAAGACTCGGTGCCGTTATAGTTTCATTTGCTTTTTAACCGGACGACTACGGCTATAATCATCATACGGCCGTTTTAATGCGACCACGATTACGGCCGTCGTGCTCACTAAACTCTGTCGCAACCCACGCTGCAATTAAAGTGTCGACATTTAATTTTTGTCCTCTATCAGTTTATACTTTAGCGATGGTGCCGGTTTGCCCTGAGCGATCAGCCTTTATCTTACGCAAAATAAGCTCCAAACAGACCAGAGCGACTGAAGACAGGCGCATTTGATTTCAGAAAGTATGGCAGCTAGCGGGCAAGAAAAAAAAAAAAAGACATCAGGCGGCGATGCCAAATCAAGGCGAGAGTTAGGGTTTACGCGCCAGACCCAATCGGTAGATTGCACATCAGTCGTTTCACGCTTGGCAATCGCATTAGCGGCAAGAGAAAGCAGGAACCGAAGTCCGTCCGTGCTCGCGCCGTCGTATCGCGTCTCTGACTCTACTGTATCGAGATCACGCCGCAGCCTGCAAACGTGAGGATTGTCTCAAAGCGTTCGAGCAGTCCTTCTAAAAGCAAAGTATTTTATAGCAGGTACTGGATTTCATGGTCAATGCTAGCGCTAAAGCGAAACTGCACATAAAGAATTGATGGCGGCTCAACTTGGTTCAGCCTGGTTATGCGTAGCGAAAGCTGCAAAACGGATTGTTCACAAAGTCCGACTCGAAAGTTGTCGTCGCCGATGCACTGGCTACAAACCGTGTGGTGTGACCGGCGACTCGGCGCGTCTTCTTGGCGTCTTTCGAATCTTCTTGTTAAATTTGACCGGCTTCTTCTCCTCCCTCTGCTCTCTCTTCCTGTCTTCTTCTTTCCTTTTGTCTTCTTCTTCTTAGCGCTTTCCGAATCTTCTTGCTCCACCCCCGGACAAGCAATTGGTGAAGGCGCAGGAATGCGTCTGGCGACGATTGCAGACTAGATGTTTCTTCAACCCATACGTGTTGAGCAAACTCTACCCGGACATTCAGCCGGAGTGCAAATGGTGTCAGGAATTGGCAACCTATGACCACATATTATGGAGCTGTAGCATAGCACCGCCACCGGCGGATATTATGCGTGATCCTTCCCTCGAGCAGTGGGAGGCCGTGTTGGCCAGCTCAGACCCGGTCGTCCAGACCAGTGCCGTGGAGTGGGCCACCCAGGTCGCCGTCAGCCATGGGTTGATGGCCATCTAACACGGAATCGTCCACACATGCTCTCTGACGAAAATAAAGTTTTTCCATCCATCCATTCTTGCTCCATTTGACCGGCTTTTCTTCTCTTCCCTCTTCTGTCGTTTCTTCTTCTTCGTCCCTTCTTCTGTGGTTCGGAGCAACCAGTTTCCATGGTTACGGCACATGCGTAGTAGTGACGCTTACCTTAAATGCGCCTATTGTATATATATCGAGCTATTTATTGTAGCGAGAGCTCGGTCGCTACAGTAAAAGAAAGGAACGCGCACACTACCACTAACACAGCAGTTGCGCTCAATGATTTTTCTGCAGCACCGCTCGAGCTAGTTTGTTCATGAACATCCACAGAAAGACATCGCTTGCTGGTGTGAAGTGATTGCCATGTGCCCCTTGGATTCACGTTACGAAACAAGGTCGAACGCGAAACCATCATGAACAGTTTAGTTTCATACAATGAATTCGCACTGCCTTACTTAGTTGTAACAAAGCGACGTTAAACCCATGATGTTCCTAAATTTTTTTAGCTGCCCGCATGATACAGGAACACTCACTCCTGTACATCCTGGAATTGAATAGTTAAAAGCCTCCATTTCCAAGGCGGCCGTTTGTACACCCCGGCCGGCGACCTCCGGTTTTAAAGGTTGCTTGCTATGCTAAAACTATAGGCAGTCACATTCAATGAAATAACGCGATACAGTTGTGCAACCAAAGAGACTCCATATCATGCCGACACAGTTCACACACCGAATCTTTCTTATCGATAAGTTGGCTGGACTGCAGAGCCGCCTGTAGTTCAATAAAACCGCCAATAGGCCCCAAAAATAAATCATGTGACCACATGACCACAAGAATTTTGAGCGAAACTGCACGTGTTAGAGTTGCTTGCTAGTTTACAAACCCTATACGGCTCAAATAGCGAACTACCGTGCTCTATCAGCCGCGCGGAAATTGCGTGTCTCGTGTACTCTGGAACCAGCCCACGGGAAGCTCGAGCGTCAGTCAGAGGTTTGTCACGTGCCCTCAGCGAGTTGTATCACACGTCACTCCTACCATCATGTTCCGATGGGCAAAGCTGCGTGGGCTAAATGGGCGTAACTCTGTTCGGAATGGTGTGTTGCCGTCAGCAAACATGACCTCCACGTATGCCATACAGCCTCCCCCGCTTTTGGCGAACACGTCGAGGTCAAGTGCGCATCTCGAATACGGTATAAGCGTTGCACAAAGAACGAGCAGCTCAATTCAGATCGCAAGTTTCCTGACTGAAAAAGCTTCGAGTGAGCTCGAACATTACGAATCATTACTATTTTGTAATATGTATTGAAAAGCGTGGGATCAACGAATAATGGCAATGCTGCTTGGAGGCACTTTCACGCTGAAGGTGCGGCTCCGGCAAGCACAAACATGGTTCACGAACAGTGCGCTTAGGTTTTTATGCTTACACTTGTTTTGCTTTTTGCTTCATTCATCCTGGATGACATTTAGAATGAGTCTTGAAATTTAATGTGCGAACCATCGCCCATTATTCGCTTAACAGCATAACCCAAATTATGGTTACGTTTTGAGTTGCGGAATAAGCTACGTAAAATAATATCACGATTAGCGAAGGTTCTCTGGTGGTCTCTCTTCATTTAACGTGTCAAAGAATACAAAAGCGCCTGTGAGTTCAGTGAACACGCGCAGTTTATTGCCCGTGATTTATTTATTGCCTCCAATAATAATAATTCACGTACCATTCTATCTTCGTCTCACAAGATGTTTGCAGCACTGCGAAAGGCAGAGGCACCCCGGTCCAATCAGGATCACGCAGACTACAATAGGCAATTGTGCTCCTACGCGCCTCCCCCCCCTCTAAATTGGCGCAGTTCTCTATTTATAGTGCGCAGGGACGAGAGGCACTTAGGAGCACAATTGCAAGGGCTCCTCTGCCTTTCGCAGTGCTGCAGATATCTTGTGCGACGAAGTATAGTCATGTTTTTCGCCACTTTTCTGCTATAGTGAGGCGGTTGCCGATTCAGTTCCCTGAGAATGGAAGCTAAAAGCGTCTTATGCTTAATGCCTTCTGTAGCGCTGTGGTTATGGATGAACTTAAGGCGCGGCCCTTCATTGCGTTTTAATGCCTACATGAACATTTCTGGTCGCTTAAGTACACTGTAATCATTGTGTTGCTCATTACTGGTCTCTAGGAAATTAAGGACAGGAATTCTGCGACGTCCTTACAGCGCCCAAAGTATTGTTATTTACTGCTAATAAGTTTTCCGTGAGAGTTTTACAAAGGAAATTTTCACCTTTATCACGCGGTGTCTATACGCATGCATGCGTCTCCTCAGCCCTTTCCCAAGGTCAGTTGGTGGCAATAAACAACCAACTCGTACGGCGCATGCGTAGTTGTTGCGGGAAGGGGGTTTTATCGGTTTTTAATATTTTTCTATGTAAACCAAGCCAGATGCATCGAAATTCTTGCACTTTTAATTTGCTCGCACGATTAGCTTTCTATATGAGTAATCATAAAAGCGCTAACAACGGTCTACTTTCTGTCACGGAGGGATTGTGTGTGTCGGTTACTGCAGGCTAAAGCTGCCTTCGACTAAAGCAGGGAGCGTGACGTCATGCATCCTCCCTCCGTGGCACGTATTCGCTTGCGCAGTTGGCGCCCGCTGAAACAGCTCGCGTCTGAGACGCACCCTTGCGTTTGTTTGCAATCACTTTTCTGCGCAGCAGACAAAAATTATTTCACTCCCTAGAGGGTACTACATCCCGTGAAAAAAAGGCTGTTGTTTTGTGTGGCTTTGCAACAGATGCAGAATGTATAGCGGCTTTAGTCCGCACTTCTTGAAAGCGTTGTCGTCACTTCCGTTCTTGTCTTCGCAAAGCACACACTGAGAAGTTGCGCTGGTACAAAGACAGGACGCGAGGAGCACCAGAGTCTCACTGGTTTCTAGTAAATAACAGAAGACGCGTATTAATGCTGCAGCCAAATGGTTTAACGCGGTACAGAGTTTCGAAATGACCAGTGTAGCACGTATGTTCAACCAAGAAATCTTGTGCGTTTGCGCAGTATACCCGCTACCGTTGCGAACGCGTGCGGACGCTCTTGAACATTAATGTTCTTGTGGAGTTGACTCTTCTACAACGCCGAAAGAGGAGCGCCGTATGTGGTGTCCACTCAGGACAACTATTGTGCGCTCGAAGAAGTGTGTTAGCATGTGTTAGTGTTAATTCTTTATTTCCCGCAGCAAATGGCCTAATTTGCGCATTTCTCGCACCTACGTTCAACTCTTCACGCTGCCTCATGCAAAGCATGAGCACTATGCCTACTGATCTTGTTCGCTCCACCAATAAAGCTACTCCATAGATGTATCTTGCTTCGACTATCCCAGCTTCAAACGTCCACGACGTGCTGCTAGGGAAATGAAATAAAAATACGCCCTCAACTACTTTGCGCAGAGCAGACGACGCAAGTGGTTCCTGCGCGAAGCAATTAACGACGCACCATGTTAATGATTCCAACCTTGAAACAGCCGACGGTAACTAATAGTGCAACTTTCAGGTGCAACTACTAAACCGTCCGTGCATACACATGTTCTGGAAGCGGCGTGGGACGTGGCGTCGTCGCGTCTAGACAGCGTGGCTCCTGCCGTTTCAGGCAGAAGTGCCCCGCCAGCACCACAGCTAAAGCGACGACGGGGCGTGTAGGACGTCGTTCGTCGTCGATGTCGGCGACAGCGGCGGTGGTGAAACGGGCCGTTGCGTGCGGGCCGCACTCGTCGCAGCGAGGCGCTCAGGCGAGCCAGGGCTGACGGGGGCAGCGTGCCGTGGGCGACCCATGTCAAGGACGGTGTCGACGCCGTGGCGGCCACGCTGTATGGATGGACGGATGGCTGCGCCCGGTAGAGCAACAGCGAAGTGCCGCTGGCAGATGTTTCCGCGCAACTTTTCTTTTTTCTCTGTGTCATGCACTTGACTGCGCCGCTACTTGAAGAATGTCAGTGCCATGGGCAGCCACAAAGTTCCCAGTGTTGCCTACTGCCCTGGCTTCTCGCAGCGTCTGGGTGTGTGTTCTCTTTATCGCACTCCCCCTGGTTTCACGGTACTCGACTCCATGCACCACCTCCAGAAATTAAATATGAACAGATTGTCGATAAATCTATAGGAATGTGTTTTATCAGGCGACAACGTCAGCCGGCATAAAGCATGAAAAAAAAATGTGTTAAGTAATGCGCGTCCCTTTTCACGACTGTTTTAGGTTGGGAAATACTCGTCATGATTCAGGATCACTATTTCGCATCTACAAAGGACTTACCTTCTTCACCCCCGTTAGTTTTGTGCGTGACATGTTGCCACCACTTCCCTCGATGACATCTCACTTGCCCCCAGCTCCGAAGGACATGCTTTCGCCCTCTTTAGTTTTGTGCGTGACTTTGTTGCCACCACCTCCCTCAATGACGTGTCAACCCCCACCTTCCGTTCAGGTCCTCGCACCAGGGCCGATTGCTTTCTGCACGAGTCAGTGAACGTGTAGGCAGACACATACCAGCGCTCTGTGACGCCATCGTTGAAGCGCTTTAACCTGTGGGTAGATCCTGATAGTCATCACGAGGTCGGTGATCTAATCCGCCAGTCATCGAACCACCAAGCGTGGCAGCGTACATGCATAACCTCCGGATGCCCTAACAGCGTTCTAGCTTCGAGCAGCGAATGGAAACCACGGCTATAGAAAAACGCCGCAGCACTCAAAGGAGAAAACGTTATGCACAGAGTTCGCTCAAATGCACCAAAAAGAGGCGCAAACACTTCCTACGCTTTCGCTTCCTGGAGCTTCTTATGTAAGTGCAACGTAGAAGCGCCGCCTTCACGCTCGATCGGGTGAGCACGTAAACCGATCTGGCAACACTGGAGAGAGTGAGGGAGTGGTTAGAGTGGTATCGAAAGAGGAAGTGGCACGCTGCTCATGCTGCAGCGGTACGAAGCCGAAAACAGGAAGTTACGTCACGCGATGCAAGAAGTCCTTGTCTGCGCTAATTTTCTGCCTGCCTTCGCCGCTGTGCACTATGCGCACAAGGTCATGAACCTATGACGTAGCAACTTCGCAAAATACGCAAATTGTTTGCACAAGCCGCCGCAGGGCAATAGATATACTGCTTGCCACAGTCCCGGTGTGGATCGGCGTATATATTTTCACGTTCAGAAAAAGAAACACAAAAACAACAACGTGCGTTTGACCTCTCATGCTCTTCAGATTGTCCTGGTCGGGACATCGTTGTTATGTTGCAAGGTCTTTTGTTTTGCACTTGGAAAGGGTTTTCCTCGCTAGTTTTTTTCGCAGATTTTCTGTCATCAGCAACCTCGAAACAAAGGGTTGTTGCGCAGAGTGCGGATAATATTTCAGTTATGAATCGCGCAAATACTGAATGCAAGGTCAATGTTTTCACTGTTTCTACCTTGTTTTGTGCGCTCAACCAGCAGTCTTCGTTCCAGATACTGTTCTCTCATACATGACTGTGAGCTGGAAGGGTTTTGTAAAATTGCGGCCCTCCAAGCGGAGCCCACACACATTCTCACCGCAACTTTATTGGTTTGGTATGGTTTATGGGATTTAAAGTTCCAAAGTGATCCAGGCTATGAGAGACGCCGTAGTGGAGGGCTTCGAAAATTTCGACCACCTGGAATTTTTTAACGTGCACTGACATCGCACAGCACACGGGCGCCTCGCTTCTCGCCTGCATCGAAAAGCGGCCACCGCGGCCGGGATTCAAACCCACATCCTTGGGCACAGCAGTCGGGTGCCCTAACCGCACCACGGCGGCGAAGATTTGTAAATGCCTGCCTGACAAGGCGGATTTACACGTAGCTTATATCGACCACAAGGACATGAGTCTTTTATCGCAAAAGCACGACTTAATTTGGTCAAACCCAAACACCAATTTTCTGCGGGCCTTCAGCCTCACCCGAGAAAAAAAGAAAAACAAACCATCAGAGTGGATTCAAACCAAGGGCTCTGCAATTGTAGAACCTCGCAGCCATTACCGCTTTTTTTCCCCCTTTGTTGGCTGCTTAGACCATACCACACGAATACAGAAGACTATGAACAATGCACCAGCGCCACAAAAGAGTAAAGAGTTATATGACAATTTCCTCAGGCATTCCAGGTCATCAAGAATGCTTACCAACTTAGTGGTTCGCTTCGCGCTCAACAGACTTATCTAATAAACAAAACATGCAATTTCAGTGAAGTCATCACGTACCGAACGGACGTCACTGGCTCATGTGATAAACTGATGGGCGGATTTGATAGCACATGTGACAGGCTCAAACCATGAAAATATACCAAACGATATATCCCTTGATCACTTTCAACCAGCAAATTTAGAATTCCATACGGGGTTTTGGCAAGTTTCTTTAGAGCGCGCTGTAAATGAAATATTGTCTCCCAAATCAGAGAAGGTTTCAACTGTTCCAGGTTTCTTTTACGCATAAAGCAGTTAGTCGTCCGCGGGTAGAAGGTTCTTTTTTGCTCAAGTCATGTCTAACGGAAAGGGTGCTAGAATACAGCTGGAAGGAAGAAAGGTTTTCACGGTACACCTTATAGGCAGCTTTATAAATAAATAAATAAATAAATATATATATATATATATATATATATATATATATATAGGGGATATGAGGGTGCTCGTTATAATACATGTTATAATCGGCCGCTGTCCCCCCTGCTACTTGCTTGGGTATTTATGTTGTCTGTATACGAACCTTGAGAGTGTTCACCTGAGCCGATGTAGCTCAGTTGGAAGAGCACCGGACGCGATATTCGGAGGTCGTGGGTTCGGTTCCCACCATCGGCACGTTGTTTTTTCTTCTACTCTGTGTTTAATAATCTTTCCCCTAAACAGATTACATTACTAATTTCTGTGATTCTCCATGTAAACATCAAAAAAAAAAAAAAGACAAAGTACCATCCCCAACGCTTTCCTTGGCCTCGCCGACTGTTGGCTTCTTTCCTTCATATATATATATATATAAGTATATATATATATATATATATATATATATATATATATATATATATATATATATATATATATATATATATATATATATATGAATAACACCCCCACAGAGTATTCTAAAAAACACAGCAACTCGATTGTACCCAGTCCCTTTCCGACTGACAACACTGGATGTATGCACGACAAATTAAGCCACTGCCTTTCCCATTCTTTCCTGAATGACATTAGGGAGAAATGCTTTCCTTTAACCACGCTGGAAGAAAGAATGCAATAGAATCTGCCTTCAAACAAGTATAGGAAACCCGAACTCTTCTTAGCACAGTCTGCGAATCAGATTTTCACTACTAATCCACTGCCAACTGGAATTCCACACAACGACAGCAAACGCATACTGCGCACTTTGAATGTTCACCTGATGCGTGAAAATTGCTTGCAGAAAATGACCTACTTTGGCAACAGAAAAAACGCTATATCCTGCAGCTCGCGCAAGCTATGGTAGCTTGCCAGGCCTTTGATTTATCTTTCAGCACAGAAGAGGGTCCTTTCCGGAACTGCTTCGGATCCGGAAAGTGCTGAAGGGCAGAGTTCATAGTGCACTCCTAAGCACAGTGCAGGTACTGCAGTCCACTGCATACCAACGAAACGTCCAGGCGTCACATATCATGCTTTCATGCCGTATTATGCCACCACCTTTTTTTTTTCTCGAAGTTTGCCTGTGCTCCCGTGTATCTATGGTAAGGTAAACAGCCTCGAGCACGATTTCCTTGCCATCACAAAATATCCCAACGTCGCCTTCATAACCCAACATGTTAACTGCTACGACGTGCAGCTTAAAACAACGTGTGTTTTAATCTCGTATGACTGCTATACGAAAAAGGTCTGAGATCTATGGCAAAAAGCAATGAAGACATGGACCGGATTTTCCCAATGCCCCTTAAAAGTTCAATACGACAGCGGTGTGTATTGATCCATTACGCACGGATGGACGTTGTTGAATACGACGAGATGCATTCACAACGAAAGTGAATGGCAGTGACACACTCGTGGTGATCAGATGCGGCGATAGCTACGGATGAATGAACTGGCACCCTCGACTGTAGCTATCGCAGCAAACGATCACCACGATCCACTGCCACGGTTACTGCCATTCTCTCTTACGCTCTGTGAATTGCACATCGTCGCCTTCAGCACCGTTGCTGCATTGCCTTCTCAAGGTTTGCTAATGATGAGAAGATGTGTATATATTATATATATATATATATATATATATATATATATATATATATATATATATATATATATATATATATATATATATATATCCAGCGTCACGTTCTACGTGACGCTGGCGGTAACAAAGGACGTTCCACGTCCGCCGCTATGGCTGAGGGTGGCGCTGGTGAACACTCTCAAGGTTCGTATACAGACAACATAAATACCCAGACAAGTAGCAGGGGGGACAGCGGCCGATGTAGCTCAGTTGGAAGAGCACCGGACGCGATATTCGGAGGTCATGGGTTCGGTCCCCACCATCGGCACGTTGTTTTTTCTTCTACTTTGTGTTTAATTATCTTTCCCCTAAAGAGATTACTTTACTAATTTCTGTGATTATCCAAGTAAACATTAAAAAAAAGACATAAAGTGCCATCCCCAATGCTTTCCTTGGCCTCGCCGACTGTTGGCTTCTTTCCTTCACATATATATATATATATATATATATATATATATATATATATATATATATATATATATATATATATATATATATATATATATATATATACAATTAACTTGACCCATGTTCATAACCGACCTGGGCACCCTGATAATAAACTTTGCCAACTCCCAAAATTATGTCTGAAAGCTCGTTACGTGTGGATAGACAGTCGGTATTTGCAAGTTTGGAAGCATTCGCACGATACTACGTTGATTGGCGGCGTCAAACAGCCTGTCATTTCTCTGAGCGGTTTACTTTTCAGAACCTGTGTTCTGCACATTCACAAACCGCGACCCGCACGGATTCGAAAAATCACGTACGTTCTCGATCTACTGTCCTCTTTTAGTGGGGGGGGGGGGGGGGGGGGAGGGGGGGTAAATCCGATCTGGCGACCTGCTCGTGGTCCCCTCTGCACGTTGAGTGGGCCAAGGTGGTTTCGGCTGCCTGGCTTTGCTCAATGACTGACAGCCAGCGGTCGGTATGGGTTCAGCCGGGGCCCATACTGAGGGGTGGCAAATCCCCGGGGAGTTTCCAGCGTACTCCCTTGGCATTGCAAGCGTGCCATGCACACGTTAGCCCGTTGCCGGAGCGGCGGCAGGTCCAGAGTGGGTCTGGGCGGGGCGCGTGTAATTCGGAAAAGAATCCAGTCTTGGAGTTGGTTGGCAGACCAAGGGAACCCTCTGCCCGCTGCCAAGGAAACGGCGGCGTAGCTGCGGAAACGCGGCTAGCTGATTTCAAGCTGGACTCTTTCAGCATCCAATTTGGTCGGCAGGCCAAGGGAAAGCCCTGCCCGCTGCCAAGGGAACGGCGGCGTAGCTGCGGAGTACGGTCAGGAAACGCAGTTAGCTAAGTTTGGACGCTGAACAAAGACCAATATGTGGAGCGGTCGGCAGGCCGAGGGAAAGTCCTGCCCGCTGCCTAGGGAACGGTAGCGTAGCTGTGGAGTACGGTTAGGAAACACAGCTAGCTGACTCTGTATGTTGGACCAAAAAAAAATTCCCCTCGTGCCTAAAGGTATTCCCAGCTGCAAACGCGTTGGTCTCCGTTGCCGAAGGGAACGGGGCCTCGACGGAAGCCTGGCGGCTGGGGCGAACCAAGCTCGGCTTCTGGGGAACTCACCTTTGGCTTGAAAGAGTGGAAAGGAGATGGAGAGTAGCCACATAGTAGAGGCTAGTAATGCTGAAACTTGGGAAAAGACTGGTGGAACACAGGTGGAAGCACGGAAAGGCCTAAAGGCTGAGTACACACCCTCAAGGGTGCAGGAACGGTGTGAAAGCCGACCTCGGAAACAGTTAGTAGCCGGTGAACAATTCGCCAAGTGCTCACGCGTGAAGTATCCTCTGTAGGATGCAAGGACCTCCAGCACTAGAGCGGACATAAGCATTGGATGGGAGTAAAGCGTTTCCTCTGCCGCAAGGACGCCGATGAAATGTACCTTCCAACATGCCTGGCCGAGCGAAAACCGTGAAAGAGTATCCATCAGTGTGCGCCAGATTAAAGTCTGGTCACTTGCGGAGTACCTTGAAGTAGGCATGAACGTTGTGAAATCTATCTCTCAGTACTTCAACTAGAGTCGGGGGGTGGGGGAACTGAGCTGGGGGGACGGGGAACCTCAAAAGCGGCTTCAATAGGGAACCTGTCTCAGAAGTCGGAGACCCGGCAAACGCATTGCGGTGGAGGAACGATCCAAGGGCCGAGGGCCGCATATTCGGCTAAGAGCGAGTGCTCGCCCTCTACGGAGGCCCATATGGGAGCTCGACTCGAATTGTCTGACAGTCAAATCCTACGCTGCCCACATTCCCCTCCAACTTCCCATAACCCTATCCTAATTCCCATTTCCCTTACCCTACAACCCATCCCTTCCGCTACTTCCCAGGAGATACGTGGGGTCTCCCCGGGCCCGCTTCCTCGGCTGTGGGTCGCTTTAGTAGCACATTCCCCCTTTTATTTAATAACTTCAAATCAAAAACTTTTATCTCATTGACCTATTCATTTATTTTTCGAATTGCGGAACTTTCTCTCCCCGCGATACATCAGTGGTGCGGGCGGAGTCTGACTTTGGACTCCATCTTACCTTATG
The DNA here is from genome assembly GCF_055883805.1 of Amblyomma maculatum. NCBI lineage: Eukaryota > Metazoa > Arthropoda > Arachnida > Ixodida > Ixodidae > Amblyomma > Amblyomma maculatum. The sequence continues at coordinate 17,948,786 of NC_139352.1, read as the reverse complement.
TCCTCTTTTAGTGAGCTCGTGGCTTTGGCGGCCTTTTACCAACACTATTAATTGCCGTGGTAGTATAAGGTAACACTTTACCAGTTCCACCAGAATGCAATAACAGAGCTCTAAAGCTTTTTTCGCTTACCCAATTCCAAAACTATTGTTGTTGCACTACTTTGTGAGTTTACAGGCACGAATAAACCTTGACGCTCTTGAATATGAATTCATAAACTAAGGCTAAGGTGGCCTATGGAAACACGAAAACATGTTTCAGAACCTAATGTCAGCACTCAACAATGTGAGTTACTGCCAAAAATTGGAGAATAATATAATAGAAGACACAAACACGTACAGACGACGCTGAACACTGCATTTGTGCGTAACACCTGCCTATTGAACTAAAATGTACAAAGTCCCAAGATTTTAAGTTATCTATATCCAAGCCCGTAACAAAAATAACAAGAAAAGCGACCCAAGTTTTTAAAATGTGAACATGTCTGCTGTTTTACCACTTTCAAAGGTAAAATTCTATACAGTCAGCTTGAAGTGCTGCCGTTAGCGTTCCCGCCTTTTATTGCGCATTTGCCAGATCGTTACACCACCAGTCGCAAAAAAAAATTATGATGATTGCTTTATAATTGCAACTGATAGTCCTTATCGCGGCGCAAAACTCTGTCAAAAGCATGGAAGAAGCTCCACCTATGAAGAGGCAGAAGAAGAGCACACTTACCAACTCCCTGCCCTACCACACATTTACGGCACTCAGAGAAAAGCGCCCCGGTCAGCATCGCTGCAATCATAGCAGAGCTTTCAGCCTGATTTCCTTGGTCCGCCGACAGAGTTTGTCGACTCAGGTTTCTGCCACCCGACAAGGTCCGTCGCTCAAGGCCACCGCCACTGACCGTGAGCGCTGACGCGGAATCGCATCCCGTGTCGCGCGTGTTTTGCGGTCAATCGATGAGCGAACAGAATATAATAGGATGGATTCGTTGTGCAACATTTTCGCCTTTGAACCGGCCTTGATCGAAGGCGCTTGTTCAATCATAGATGAACGAACCTGCCGCAGTCGGCCGAGTGTGATGGCGTCTGATTTATACCGAGAAGTGCAAACATGTCCGCGAGCTGTGAGATGCCAGTCCACGTTAAAAAAAGAAAAGAAGAAGAAACCAAGTGCTTGAAACTTAGCAGCAGCACTCCTCACCGACGGCGTTTCTCTGTTTCCGCTTGTAGCTTCAAGAGTTTGAACAGCACGCAACGTACAGACGTTCGAAATGTGTCGAAATCAAGGCGTCTCCTCAAGCGAAACTTGGAAGCGCCTGCTACCAGCGCGCGTACTGGCGGGCTGCCGCGGGCATTGGTGGCATCGACTACCGGCGCACACCTGGACACTTTTAAATAGCAGAGGACATATTGATTCTAATCGCCCAAATGTCGCTACCTGTGGACTTCCCAATGTGAGACGAACCACCGAACAGGAGTTCGAAACACGAGGTGCTCTCCATGTGGATATATTCGCAATGAGCGTGTTTAAATAGTCATATGACCGTTCACCGCTGAGGCGAAGGAGCAAGCTGCCCTCTTACGCCATCAGAGGAGCCCTGCGCTATAGATTCTGCCCGCCAAATTAGGGCGGGCGCTGTGCTGTCACCCTCCGCCCATAGCTACTCTAAATCCGGAGGGTCCGTGTGAATAATGCATTGCTGAAATGGTGGGTGAGACCTTAACACTGAAACGTCAGCTTTCTTTCGATACTTTCAAAAACGACGTCCTGATGTGTCATGGCCGAGCAGTCTACCTGCTTTTGAACAAGCTACCCACCAGTCTACTGTGGACAGTGAGTTGATATATTCCCTCTTTGACGAACGAGACGCTTGTTGTGAAAACAAAAAAGCACATAAAGTACTGTGTACTGCAGGTCTCAAACCTCACGCTGTAACTTGCACCATGTGGGGTCCTGAATTTTTCATTTTTTATCCATGTCTTGAATTCTTGAAGAGCGAGGAGCGCCTTTCTTTACCTCCGCTTTTCCTCGTTCAGTCCGCCCACGAAAAGAAAAGGTGTCAGAGGCTCACATGGGGTTTTCTGAACCGGGTGTGCCAAAGATCGTTGGCACACGAAGTTCTTGCGCCCGAACAGGAGAAGCATACTGGGCAGCGCCTGGGACAACAATACGTTTGAGCCTTTAAGTGAGTTGCATCGTGCTAGCTCTGTTCTCTCTACATTCTTATTACCATTCGACGTATCCTACGATTTACGCCACGGTAGTGGAGGCTAACCAAGAGAGTTCTACTTAAGTTGAGGACAACCCAGAGGGCTATGGAACGAAAAATGGTAGGGGTAACATTAAGAGATAGAAAGCGTGCAGAGTGGGTCAGAGAAATAACTCAAGTTACCGACATTCTAGTGGAAATTAAGAAGAAGAAATGGACATGGGCAGGACATGTAGTGCGAAGAGAGGATAACCGATGGTCGCTTAGGGTAACAAACTGGATTCCAAGGGAAGGAAAGCGTAGCAGGGGGAGGCAGAAAGTTAGGTGGGCGGATGAGATTAAGAAGTTCGCAGGGGTCAAGTGGATGCAGCTAGCACAGAACCGGGTTAAGTGGAGAAATATGGGAGAGGCCTTCGCCCTGCAGTGGGTATAATCAGGCTGATGATGATGATGATGATGATGATGATGATGATAATGATGATGATGATGATGAAAGACAATCACATCCTCGTGCTAAATCAAGACCACGTTATTCTTTATTTTAACAAATGAGCGCTCGCCGTACAGGAATAGCGTCTTCAACTGCCCCACCATATTCCCTCCGTATGCCCCAATACCAAACCATTCCATTATATGTTTCCTGAACGGTATATGCCGACGTGTAAACACTGCAATATCCCAGCAGACCTCCTTCTTATGATCTGGACTTGCCCACGACAACACACGCCAACACCAACACAGCATACCTGGGAGGCTTGTCTACGCAGCTTTGCCCTGGACAACCGACGAGCGCTTATCGGTCTCGCTCTAGAGGCTGCCAGATTCCAAGGAGTCTTGGCCGACCCCAAGATCTGGACCTTCGGCCCCATGACTGTTTTTAATAAATGTTTACCAACCAACCCTCCGCATGCCTATTCCCATATCATTGAAATGCCAAATTTTCCAGCTTGTAGGTAGCGGCGAGCACGATGAGCTGATTTACGCTAACTTTCTGAGCGTACTATAGATTGAGCTTGAGCACATGTTAAGACTGCCAACTTCCGCTGCTTGGATCCTCGTCCCCTAACGGAAGCGAATATCCTGGGGCCTTAAAATACACCCTCGTCTCAGAAGAAAGCAGTGAAGGCGCTCTGGAGATTTTGTGAAAATTCGGCCTAGTCAGAAAAAAAAAACTACAGAAGTACTAATGAACCACATAAAATGATGAAGTTACGACATAACTACTAATATTCTACCGCATTTTTATACGTTTTTTTTTTTCGCTTTTTTTTTCGATTGGGAGGGCTGAGTTCAGGCCGCGAACTTTCAGTGTGCTGTTGTGCCCTAGGAATGATGGACTGGGGCACTTGTGGAAGTAATTTCATATTCCCCTCTTCCTTGCCTTCTTCCCTGCATTCGCCTTCCCATGTGTAAGGTTGTAGCCAGCAGTGCGTTGCCTACCTAACTTCATTTCCATTTTTTGTCCCTTTCTCTTCCTCTCATGCTGAAAAAAATGCCCATACTTAACTTTCAGCCCATTGATCGCGAGCGTGAAACGATCCATTCATTTTCGGCTGAGCGTAATGTTTCGTGTAAGAGAGGCAGTACAAAAATATATATCATAGACAGCCGGGGTCCTCAGAATACGCTGTAAGATCAAAACTGATAAAAAAAAACGAAGAAGGATAGGCTTTTGTCAAGTTGCTGCGGATCGCATAAAAAGACATCAGCGTAATGTCATCCCGTTCGTTGCCCGCGAGGACATGAAACGAGTGAGCTGGTTGTCCCGTCCTCTCTGATCGACGGGGCAGAGAGGGAACCGCGGCTGTCAGGGTGTGCGCCTGGTTCGTTGTTCTATCCTTGGCGTTGTTTCAAATATAACCGCATGTGGTTGCCATTGACCTCGCAAAAGCCGAATCGAGCGTTTTCGTTGTAGGACGGCGTGTCGCTATCGGCACGCAATCTGAGTATTGTCGCAATTGCGGTTGCTGCAATCGCGACACTCATGTTGCGCAACCACCATTCGGTACTCCCTTTTTCTCCGTAGTTCAGCGGGCCCTGTGACGGCGAGTATTCAAGTAAACAACACGTCTACAGCGAAATGCAAGTTGAGGAGTGTCCCATATAGCGTCGCGTCGTGTCAACGTCACTGACACGCGAGAGCAGTGTTTCGAAGGATTTATGGTTGAGTAACAGCGAACAGAGAACGCGCCGATATCTCCACTTGTTGCCCTCGATGTATTCGGTATGACTGGCCGTTGATTAGCTACTCTGTATAGGGACATGTCATCTTCATTACAATGACGACGCGATAGCTTCCGAAGGCCATACTTGTCCACTAAGCATTGATTCTGTGTAGGCAACAGTTTCCACGAACTAATTTGATCAAAATGATATTCGCACAGCAACGATCTGGCTGTTTCGCTTGCAGTGTGCTCTTAATTAGTGCAACCACGAATTTCGGCAGCGATAGTGTTTAATTTGATTAACCGCGAACTTTAGAGGTGGTATAAGGCATCACACTAGAATCAAAGCACAGCAGTCTTGCCATCGGTGGGCGAACGCCTGGGCCAGGCCACGAAGGAAAGAGAAGTAGGGGGGGGGGGGGGGGGGGGGGGAGAAAGAGCTGTAAGAGGAATATATTAAAACAAACTGACAACATTCACGCTAGCTCTCGCTCATCTTTGCGACATACGCAAAAGTGCAAATTTTGTATGCTTTTTTTTATTCCCTGTTAACGTTACTGACATGTAGAGTTGTAAATTGTACTATAGAGGTGCCGTATTTTTTGGGAACCAATCTCTACTTTCATGGCTCATTTACAAACAAAACGATGCCCGCCGCATACACGAAGCCCGATAAGATATCCTTCACCAGCGAAGGCCTTCAAGGCCTTTCTTACATATCAAGGCCTATTATCTCTTCATTCTAAATAAATGAAGCAGTCCAGAGTCGTCTAGAGCCTGAGTAAAGCTTTGATGTGCGCTATGAGACGAAAAAAAAACGCATAAAATAAAAGCCCACTCATTATAGCAAACTTTTATGGTGTATACGTCCTTCGCGTGATGACGTTTTCCATTCGTGTCAACGCTCTAAAGGTTTCGCAATGTCCTAATACAAGATTAAAACGTGACGCCGCCGGATATAAGCAGACTGCGACCACGCCTCATTTTATTCTGCTTTTTTCTCCCCCTTTAGGCAAAAGTCACGCCATGGTCGCTCACGTCGCGAGGCTCATCATGGTGGACATTGCCCCAGTCATCTCCATGCGGTCGATCAGTGAAAGCGACAGCCCGCACCCCCGCCCACTGTCCATCTACTCGTTTTGAGACGCCTTAAAAAGGACGGTTCGCAAACTTCCATCAAAGAGGACAGCGATATGTTTCCTCTCGCTGTGGTAAAACGCTTTTAGCGCGCTAGGTGACCCCAGTGTACCGGCGGTACGAGAGAAACACGCTCGAAACGCTGCCCTGAGCAAACATTGACGATGTTCGGTTTCACGCGTTTCTCGCCTCTCGTTTGTCGTCCCGCAGCAGGCTGTTAACCCGTGGCGTCATCGTCGCGTGGACAAGGTCGTTGTCGCTTCTGCATTATTACTCCGGGGCCCACAGGAGGCTCGCTGTCGCTTTGAGTGGCCCCTGTTCGCACTTGAATCATTTAAGCAGAGGGCAGACCGAGTCGGGCAAGCGCCATCGAGACGGAGGAAGCGAGTGGCGACTACCTGGCCGCGGGCTCTCGAGTTGCGACGGCTGTGCTAACAGACCGAGTAATAAGGTTTCCAGGCTTATAGTGGGATTCACAGCCTGTTGAGGCAAGGTATTTCCAGCGAAAAATGAGCTCGCCTTCCGATATGAACCTATGAAGTGGACGGCCATAGCAGTATATTGGTCTTTCTTTTCACTGATTGCTTTGTACAGGCAGTAGCGGTGAAAAACGGAGCGTTTACGTTAACTCGAAAGCAGACAAGATTTCTCGAGCATTCACGGCATCGACAGCTGTTTCCTAAAGAGATGGTATGAGGTGCTTAGTATGGGAACATTGCATCACTGACGCAGCAGAGATCGATTAAGTCTGATAGCTAGTAACCGGTGAATCAGCGGTCGGCAGTCATCCAGGGGTCTATTCCAGCCCTTTCACTAAAGGTCAAGATATTGCTTCGCTGTAGAGTCAAGCGCTTCATTCCTCGACGCCAATATTACTTTGAGGTCGCGGAATGAGTGTGCATCGATCACATCTGGTACTACTATAGTGTATCTGCATATGCACATGCACCGCGATTGCAGCGCTCTCATTCGCAACTAGGTAAAGCGTTACCAGCTAGATTAGTGCCCTCTGTGCATCCCAGACGGCCCACAGCTGAGCCATGCATTACTGCTTGTTCCAACGTAAGCATCGGCGGCTGGTCAGCGGGTGATAAAGCTTTTCTCGTAACCAGGCGCAATGCTAAACTATGTCGCGGGTAGCGACAGAGTTTAAAACGCGAATCTAGTGGCGCTTTGGCGAATCGCGCTAGAGGGCGCTCTAATCACGCCTCATTTTGGTGCACGAGTATGTTTGCTTTTCTTTTATACTTCACAAGCGTTAATTATTTCCGAATAAAAAGCTTTACGCCAAAGGGTCACCTCGTAGGAAACGTCTGGGTCGGACAATTTTCGTGGCGCGCCACAACTTACGAATTCACAACTGAGTTTCACAAAGTGACATCAGTATACAAAGCTTTACAAAGTTACATCAGAGCTTTACAAAGTGACATGAGTATCATCCGTCGGTAACAGCTGACCGTTCAAGCAGATGGAACAGAGAAATCATATCCGATACTTTACCTAATTCTTAACAACATTCACATGATTTATATCAGGAAAATACATTTAGGATTTTTTAAATCACGTCCATCTTAGCTGGGACATGACATAAGAAGGCCGACAAAAACCTGCAACTTTCAAAACAAACTTTTCTTCTCGTTCTTTCTTAGCGGAGAAAAAGGTGAAACATCGAAATTTCTTAATGTGATTTCTAGTTTTTGTCAGTGTTCGCTTACGGTCTTTTATATTTTGCTTATAAAATCACTGCATTGAACCTCGATGAAAGCGCGTGTCGGCTTTCTAGCATTCTCTGCATATCCATAAAACATTGCCAACGACTACAGTTGCATTCCGACGCGACATGATGCGTACCCACAGCTACCATTCCTAACGCCCACTGGTGTGCAAACATTTAAAGTACATTCTCTTTCCGCTTTAAACTACGCTTACATCCAGTCTGAGTACGACGTACACTTTTCTAGCTTTCCCCAGTAGTAGACTTCTCAAGTAATGGTAAGGGCAACAAGCAACCGCGCTGTCGTCACCTGAGGCACAAATGAAGCTTTAAACAGATAGCAGTGGTATCGTAAAAGAAAAAGAAGTGATGTGGTAAGGGCAAAGCGAAGGGGCAAAAAGGGTAGGCGTCGTCATCTACTTCTTTTCTCACGTACGCGCACCCAGGACACACCTGCGCGCTCGCTGTAGTCAGCGCCGAGGCCCCCGACTGATCCCACGCTTAGACCTGCGAACGCACACCGAGTCACGTAATAACAAGCCGCGTCGCTACCGTCATTAACGAAAACACAAATACAAGCACCTGGCGAGCGCAACATGTCGCACGTTTCACGCAGTCATCGTTTGACGCTCCGCTCTGCGCTGTACGCATTACGACGACAAGCTCCATGGTATATCCCCTGACCCCCCGCCGAGACACACGCATTTGACATTCTCGACCTTCGCGCGCTCACTCTGTGTGTGACGTTATTTCTGCTGCTGCTGCCGCTGCCCCTACGTGCCGCGCCTATTGGTCCAGTTCTGCCCGGGCTGTGTTCCAACACGCAGGGGCAGTTGTTTGCGTCTAGTTAGGTCCACCCGGAGCTACAGAGTGGGCGACAGGATATGTATAGAGCCCTCAGTGAAAGGGCTAACCTCCTGGGCCATAGCATGGATGCTTTCGGAAAGGTGTGAGGTCAGATACACAGCAGCACATCGTACTAGGGAAAGGGAAGCGGTCAGGGTAACCAGGTGACATAAAGAATGAAAATTCTGACTGCGGAACAAGCTGCACCTGGAGGTCTTTCAGAAACCAAGAGAAAGCACGAGTTGAACACGCAATACTGAAAGCAAAAAGCCGATGGAAAGTCAATATATTGCCATGCGGCCACACGCCCTCCTTCCCTCATTCCCTATTTATGTGCCCTTTAATCTGTCACCCAGCTAATCAACCCGTTTAAGAATTGTAGTGAAGCCGCCCCATGCTTTGACAAGAAGAACGGTTTACAATCTGAGCATTTGTTCGTCGCTTTCTAAATTCCACTCGAGACGTTTCTAAACACTCCTCCTTCATGATGACGGATTGCCGTTGCGCATAACTACTTCTTCTGTTATATTGTAGTAGCAAAGGGTGAAGTCTCTTAGTATGAGTTATTGTCTCTTCTTTCGTGGCGTAACGCCTCATGAATAAAAAGAAAATTCATCTCACCCCCTCCACTGCTCCTGCCGAAATAGTGAGATAGTTTGATCGTACAGATATTCTGAATGGCAAACACATATACACCGAAGGATTTGTAGAGTAGTGATTGTCTGTCGAAGTACTCATGAGGGTAAGGTAGGGCCTGCTGTTAGACTGTGGACTTATTATTTTGCAACCTCAAACTATCTGTGACGGAAAGAACGTATTAATGCCCATAGCAATGGTAGTCACGATCGAATGGGCATGAACAGTTTGGTGCACAACCATGTGCTTGCCCGTCTGTTGCCCCATTCCTACTTCGACTATTCGACCTTTGAGGTGAAGTGCTCCTGTTCCCCTAGAACTCTAGAACAAAGTTATTGCAGAACGCATGTCATCAAGGTTATATGGCATGCCAAGGTCACAGTGTCCCAACGACGGAAAGTAACAAGGGGGCATAGGCTGTGCTGAAGAACACGGGAGAAAGAGGACACGTCACGTCGGAAGATTGGATGTAATAAGTGTGATTGTCCTAGCACTTGGAAAATTGTCTCGACAGCTGCCGTTATGCCGTTACACACGCTGAGCTCAAGCTCAAGCCGTCCAATGCCGTTCAGAAATTGCATGCATGCTCTATCTCTACTTTCTGTGTTTACTTTCTCCTTCAGGCTCCAACGACAAATAGCATCAATGAAACTCCAGAAACGTATGAACAAACACATCGAAGTGTGTTGAGAAAATGGGCTTTACGCAGGGCAAACAAGGTCGCAGCGGAGGCACTTAGTCCACAGAGCAGCAAGGTGTCCATAGTATAGGTTTGCTAGGGGTGGGGGGAGAGGGAGGGGCGTGTCTGTGTTTGCCTGCGTGTTATAGGACATGACGCGTATTCGCCTCCAGGCAGTGAACAATATCGGGTCACGTTGCGCCCGTCTTCGCCGAACCGTGGAAGGGTGGAAACGCTTGGCCGTCCCCCGTCAACCATAGTTTTCGGCTTTTTATTATTTTGGTTATTATTTCCCGACTCGCGTTGTCCTGGCTCGTTTCTTTTCCCGTAAGTTCTCGTTTATTCTCCCCTTCTTCTTCTGCCGTGATCCTCGCTTTACACGTCCGGCGTGTGGACGTAACCATGACGACCGTCCTCTATATAGAGTTTTCCAAGCCCCCACCCCTCTTCTTTCTCCCTGCCCGGACTTTCATCGCGGGATCAATATTTACGCCGCCCTGATTGCGATCTGGCTGCCAGTTCTTCCGTTCATTCCGTTCCTCTCGAGTTCTGCCCCTCCTTTCCTTTCAGCACTCCCCTCTTCCGTTCGTCTCTAACCTCACAAACTGTCCTTTTATTATAATTTTCCTCTTTTGCTTCCGCACTGACCTCTCTCTTCCTTGCTCTCTCTCACTCTATCTCTCTATCTGCATTGAGTCCCCCTCCTGTTTCGGAGAACACTTAGTACTTCCTGCCTCTGTCTTTCATCACATGAGTGTTAAATGGGGGTAGTAAAGCGTCCATCGCGTGTTCTTCAACCATATTAGCTTGTTTTCCTTCCTTGGGCAATGCTGCTAGCTGAGGAATACAGTTTTGTATAAATTTAGATGTCTTCCAACGATTATGAAATGTTTTGCGCTGGAGATAGGGCCACAGAAACCAAGTGCAAAAGAATACCCACCTCGTTAACTAGAATCCGTGTATACTGTTCTGCATCCGCCTGTGCCTTCGATGCTGTTCACGGTAATTATTAACTTATTCGCCTACTGTTTCACCAGCTCACTTATACAATCAAATAATAAATCAATCAGTTACTCCCGCTCTATTTTTGCAGCTTGCAATCACATGTGATAATATGTATAAACAAAATAATGCCACAGCGGAACACTACGTACACGGAAAACAAATTTCGGCATTGCATTCATTACTGAATAAGTCGCGGCGGAACAAGTCAATGTTAGTTATCATGTCAGGTTGCGACTCTCCTGCTGGGTTTGCTTGCTCATGAAGGAGGTTGAACGGAATGGAAGAGGGCTCCGACGAACGCACAAACTCCCTTCCATGGCGCCACATAGTATGCTCACACTCAAATTTATTCCTCTAATTCCAACAGGTTTTCGGTCACTGCAGCTTTGAATTATCGATAGTCATATTGATTTGTCTCGCCGCCTATAGGCACTGAACTTAAATTGTGTTTTTTGTTTTGTAAATAACTTGCGGGTTTGTATCTAGCTACGAGGGTAACTAGAAATAAGGCAGCCAATGGTTTAGCAGTGCTACATGCAGGCAGTCGCTCCAACAGCCCCAAAAAACGGTCGCACTGCGGCCCTATAACCTTATTGTGGACAATAACAAGCCCTCTTCTCCATAAACTGACTTAATCCAGCACTGCCCCGAGCGGTCGCACACATGCCTCTAACTATGTCTGTAATTGCATAATTGCATAGCTTGCCAACTCGTCCACGATTGGTCCTGTCAGTGGAATTTCTCCAGTCTTTTATCCGCTCAAGCTATTGTCGAAAAATTCTCAGCGACAGGTGGCTTGGCACTTCCGGGTCGTTTTGTGTCATTTTTGTCAGTTAATCCCGGAAAAGCTGCAGAACCTTCGTTAATGTATCCTCTGTTGATCCGCTCCCCGGTCGTGATATCCATAGGGAGCGAAAACACCGACCGCCACCGAAATGTCGGTCGCACTCTAATCCCCGGTTAATGAAGCTTATGCTCCCTCAGGACTGTGGACTTCACAAGCAGCTGTCGGATCAAAACCTGAATACGTAATGGGGTAGAAATAATCGCTCAGGGAGAACTATCCTAGAATAATCTCGAACGCTGCCGGCTGCCCTGGAACTCCAATGTTGCCTCGTATATGGGCGCAGCGTCGTGAGCGGAATATGACCATAAAAGTAAAAGACCAAAAAGACTTAGTGCGAACGAATTAAAGCCCGTAATCCTGCGGGACCTACACCGGAACACGCGAAGCTGAACAGCAGTCCGCAGATGTCTGAAAACGATGGCACTGAGTCGGAACGTTTGCTATAGGGCGCGAAACGGCGAGCGTTGCGTCGAAGTATATATGGGTCGACAGAAATCACGTGATATTATGTGCGCCCTGTACCCACCGTCTACGGCAGCTTAAGTTACTGAGCAAATCTACGCTGTAATAGGTCGTCACTGGAGTAAAGCTTTTTACTCTCTCGCGCGACGTTGTTAGCTATGCTCCTTCTTTTACAGCGCGAATGCTAAGCTTGTTGCATTTTATAATGATGCTTATCTAAAAGGCCAATTCCAAGTAACTATTATACATCGATCGGTAGAGTCGCCAATCAGTGTCCAGAACGTTACCATCAATAATAATAATAATAATAATAATAATAATAATAATAATAATAATAATAATAATAATAATAATAATAATAATAATAATAATAATAATAATAATAATAATAATAATAATAATAATAATAATAATAATTGATTTGGTTTGGTTTAGTTTGGTTTGGTTTGGTTTGGTTTGGTTTGCAGGGTTTAACGTCCCAAAGCAACTCAGGCTATGAGAGACGCCGTAGTGGAGGACTCCGGAAATTTCGACCACCTAGGGTTCTTTAGCGTGCACTGACATCGCGCAGCACACGGGCGCCTTGCTTTTCGCCTCTATCGAAAAGCAGCCACCGGCGGCGTTTTCAGAAGTTGTTCGTTCGACTCGGTCATTTACGAAGCGCATGCAGCAGTGAAGCGCCAGGTGACGCAGTAGTCACGTGCTTCTAGTTCAGTGCTTCATGACCCGCTCCCCGGCCTGCGTGCCGGGGGTTACCGGGGGCGGGAGATGAAGGGCTCCTTTTCGGTGGAAATAAAGTTTTCATTCATTCATTCATGGCGGTTATTTTCGTTTTTTTTTTTCCTCTTCCAAGTCTAAACTAGTTGCACAAAATACGAATGCGGAAAAGAAGCATTTCTCTTTGTTATCTTTCCGCGTTCGAAATCCACGCATGCAAATGCGAACAAATGAATGCGCTACTCGAAAGAAGGCTTGCACTCTGGAGTATTTCCACACAGCTATACAAAAAGCTTCGTTTGCCCTCTGGAATATGCTATTTAATTCTGCCTCCGCGGAATTGTACAGAACCAACTGAATAAGAAAGCGGATGGCAGCGGAAACTCCATAAAAGAAACGTCTACCGAAGCGTACAGGGCCACGCTTGTAGCTCTATAGGCAGGGGCGGCGACAGCATTTGCATTACCGACAACGCGTCCCTTCTGTGTATACTGCGCTCCCGAGAACGCGCCTTTCAAGGGAGCGCGGACACAGTAAGCAGCAGTATTTCACGTGCATAATAAAAGCATGCATTAAAATGCAGATTGATGGCCCACTCACCGGGACCAGGCGCTCCCACTTGTCCCCATTGAAATTCCAGTCTCTATTGTTCATGTTCCTCCGCCTTAATATCCTCAATCTAATTCTAACTACTTATTTTCATTTCCCTCTTTATGTAGAGCATCAAGTGATCGAAACTTTCACTGTGGATTCCGAGTTGCCATGTCTGCGCATGCGTGTACCATTATCTCGACCGAGCTGTCACGCTTTCAGCAAAATCAGATTATCGGCGACGATAGAAGTTAGAGCGATGTTCTGTGCGAACCGGATGCGTAAGTTTGGGCTTGGGAAATGACAAACTATACTCGGCGGGTTCGCAGAATAAAAAGCTTTATACACGACAATGCAAGCACAAGAAGACGACAGCGCCTCGCGTTATCTTTCTTTTGAGATGAAGTTGAAGTAGAACACGGCCTTAATTGTCCTCCAGGCTCGTTTCCACGTTCGTAATGTGGTTCCGCGCTCTTTGCGGGTTGTTAGTACGGTTTAGTTAGTCGTGCCTATGCGGCGAGTAGTCACTGGTGACATTCCAGGCGCCCGTCTTTTCAATACAGTATTATTTGGGAACTGCTACAAATACAACTCTACATTCCGTTTTAACCGTTGAGTCAAAGTGGGCACGATGTCATTCATACAAGTGAAGCCAATATAGAATAAACTAGGAAGGTGTCATAATTACATTAGATGTGGTAATGCAATAGCATGGGAACCTCATTACGACCTGCCCCGCGCGACCACTCATAGTACGATGCATTACCTAAAGCACAATATAGGGATGCACATACAGTGTACACACGCGCGCGCGCATGCCGGAATATTTTTCTCCTCTGGTAGTTGCTTTTCTGTATCTACCCTCTCTCACTAAGAAGTTTGGTTTGGTTTGGTTTTGGTTTGTGGGGTTTAACGTCCCGAAGCGACTCAGGCTATGAGAGACGCCGTAGTGGAGGACTCCGGATATTTTCGACCACCTGGGGTTATTTAACGTGCACTGAAATCGCACAGCACACGGGCGCCTTGCTTTTCGCCTCCATCGAAAAGCGTCCGCCGAGGCCGCGATTCGATCCCGCATCTTTGGGAACAGTAGTCGAGCGCCGTAACCACTGCGCCATGCGCAGTGAAAAAAGGCACTTTCATCTATGCACTGCGCCACGTGCCAACTGTGGCAGGCGGGAGCTGTGACCCTTTGATGCACCAATGTTTGCAGGTGACAGGTGGATCCTGTCACCAGCCACACCACGGGCTTTTGACCCACGGGAGCTTTTATTTGTACCGAGAAAGTTGACAAGTTGCTTGACATTCAACGTATATGACTTACATCCCTGCCTCAAGGGCAATGCAATGGCTCTCGGGAATCAGGTCCCTATATTCAAAGGAGTACGCTGCGCTGCTCCCTGATGCACATTTGCCGCTAAGTGCAGAAGAGACGAAGGAGCCTTTGCAGATGTGAGGTCGGAACACCGTCTCTACTGCTGTATGCTAGGCTCAAAAGGTTAAATGAAGGTCAGTCCTTAGAAACTGCCCGCTTTTGAAACTTTGGTCGTGAAGTAGTGTGCTTGCTCTAAAAAGTAGCATCCATGCAGAGTTTCTACGGAATGCTCATGGCATCCAAGATTTTATTAAATCCGCACCTGCTTCTGAGAGATGCTCTCGGCAGTTTTTATCAAGATGAGATTATTTATGAACTTAGCGATAGCATAAAATGCATTAATTTTAAAACTCTCACTTCACCAACCTGACAGACAGCAACGAGTGCTAAAGCTGAGTGACTGCTTCACCTTTGGGCTGCGCCGTATAGATGCATAGCTGCTCATTTGAAGGTTTGTTCTTTTATATAGATAGGTAAATTTGACGGAAACGTCTCAGATGAGTGCCGTGCGGCAGGAGTATCACCATCCAAACTATACAGCAAGGAGACTCATAGTCAAATTGTGTCTCGCAAACGGTTTGTGTGAAGGTAGGCACGCAGTAACTATAGCTTCAAGTGCATCTGGAGACTTGTGTCTCTGTACATTTTCTGCTGAAGTGTGCCTTCACGCTAAGGCCTTTCTTAGACGTCTAAGAATTCTTACGCGCATGCTAAATGGAGTCGACAAAGCTTATAACCAAAATGGCGGACACGCGGTTGCATTCTTTGTATCAGAATTTCGTAGTGAGTGGACGGGCCCTATCAAACCCAAAAGATGCAGAGTGATACAACAGAGGCGTCGATTTTTTCAAACGTCCATTTTACACGCGCTTCTTTTCAGCGGACATGCCAAGCCGCTTTCTAAGCTCTCGAGCGCCGTCATGTGCTCCTGGCGAATACCCTTTCTGCGATCAAGATGCCTCGGGGACGCGGTAATGCCAATAACGCCTGAAACGTCAACGGCAACTAGTGGTGTAAAGAACCCCGACTTCAAACCTCGATAAATTTGTAAGAATGCAACGACGCGGGTACCAAAGCGCATGTCCGCACCAAACACAAAGTGTGAGTTACCCTTGCTTAGCGCATTTGGCTTGAAGCGAAACCTCGCCGCAGCTGCTGTATACTTCGCGCAGCCTACGCGCGCGAGTAGAGCAGCTTAGACCAACAAACGAGGTGAGAGCTAGCAATTCACCCGAAAACCATCAACTACAGCATGATCTGAGGGTTCATTCTCTGAAATGTTAGCTACCAATTAGGCTCATAAACACGATTTGGCATTCCCACGTGGTCTGTCTTAATCGCAGAAAAAGGAAATGCCCAAAGATTTATGGTAGTATACCACGGGTACGTCAAAGTCTCCTATGCGCATTCATAGTTTGAAAACCGTGCCAGAGATGCTCCAGCGCAGTCTGCGGCGTTTCATTGTACGCTAGTTCGGACAGTATACATGGAAGAGGAAGCATGAAGACTATTAATTAAATTCCACTAGAGTTAGCTAATCAACTTTCATACGTTTTTGCTTAAGGCCCACAATTAGGTTGCGAAGCTGAATGCTGTCATCATCAAGGTGAGCTCACTATTTAAATTTTTATGATCTCCAGCAGTGTCGAACGTGTTACCCAAACCGTCTGTTAAATGTTTCGAAAAGCCTTCGAATTGGCTTTCCCTCTCGCCACATTCATAAATTGGCGCCAATTGGATGAAATACATACGTAGCATACGACTTTAATTGCGTGGAAGAGATTTAAGTATTTCAGTCACAATGCCGCGCGCAAATATGCCATTTCAGCAATAGGCACTGCGGCAAAACCCAACTTAGCGTGCTATCAAAAGAATTCTTTATTTCTATCAACAATGCTGGTAGTGAAATTTCATATACTGTATTCACCTTCTACGTTGAAGGGCTTCGATTTCGCAATATAATGCACAGCCCTAAAACCAAGAAGTTGAATATTTAAAACGGTGGTCTTTTTAGTGTAGTCTCGCTACCACGTATATAATGGATGGATTTCCGTATACAGTCCACCTGGGCAGGCTGCATGAGCGTGAATTTCACAACTTTTGAAGAGAAAATATGCATTGAATAGTTTTAAAAACACCGCATATTGGTCAGCAGAGCAATGCAATTTAACACACTTCGCCTTCTGACAAGTGACGAGAAAGAATTCTCACCAGGAGTAGGTCCCGAGTCTTCGTTGGTGCTCAGAGTAAAGGGAAATTCCGCTTGCGAGCGCTCCACCTGCAAAGAACAAATCAAATAGGTTAACTGTCTTGGGCGACAACCAGGCATCGTGATGACCGAAGCGAACTTGCTCCAACGGCTACATGAATAGAAGGTTAATGTGCTCCTTTAAATGTGTCTGCTGACATAGAAAACAAAGTTCCTAACCTTCTCTCTCGATGTTGGTGAGGCTACGGGCTCGTGCATAGATTCACCACTGTTAGCGAAGTCACGTGCTCGTTCATAGAGTCACCCTTAGTTAGCTTCAGAATAGGGTGACCCAATAGGTTAGCGGTATAGAATATCGGAGAGCCAATGCGCATGCGCGGAACGATGCCGTTGAAGGTGTAAAGGGTGTGGCTCGCTGCGGCTATACCGGCTCTATGTCAGTGCCAATCTTGTTCTTAACTGCCTATTGAAGTAGAAATAAAAAAAAAAAGTTCCTATTTAAAACATCGGTACAGGCCCATGTGTATAGCCTTCTTGGTCCTGAGCCAGATATGAATAAACTGAGCGAGAAAGAACGAGAAGGAGGAGCAGATGGATGCGAAATCCCAAAAAAATATTCGCAGATAACTACGCAGCTCTTAAACCGTTTTCGAGAGAGTCGTGCTCTCTCTAGAATCTCTTACATATAGAGAGGCAACGCTGGCCTGACCAAAAGGAGAATTCCTTGACCTCGGTTCGTAATCAAACACACAGGTAGGAGCAACAGAAGCTCCGTCATTGCAGCTTCGCTGCGCACGCAATGACGTCACCATGAATAGAACCGCTCACTGTTGTGCGGATGTATTATCTCATTTATTTCTGGGGTGTCTTTGTTCGGCTTTTAAAGAGAGCATCCCAAGTAATCAGAAATAGCAATCGAAAACTTGGCGATGGCCAAGCTTGCACTGCTCGCAATGCGACGGTTACAAAACACAACGAATTCCTGGGATGCGAGGCATTTCTAGGAAGAATTCCAAGCTTGAGAAGTTCGCGATCAGAATGTCGGGATGATTGCAAAGCTAAGCTGCACAGCGATTGTGTAGCGAAACAAAAAGAAACATCCCGACTACAATGCAGCGGGGCAGCGGTTATATACCATTTCGAAACCCGCGCACATGATTGCTTCCTCGGCTTGCGCGCGTCGCCAGTCCATGTAAAGTCACCGGCAATTTACTCACTATCAAATTGGAACACCGGCGATGGTATATATTGCTTGCGAAACATCTGACACGAAATACCACCCTCGATCTCAGCTTCTTCGAGCTCTAACTCGTCATGAAGAATACCAGCGATACGTAAGTGCACTTCAACTCTTGGTCAAAGATTACAACAATGCTGCAGAGCTTTGTTGCTTTTCAGCCAAATAAAGGAAAATCAAATTTTAGACGTCACTTTACTGCACATATTAACTTGCAACTGAGTGAGTAAGCTGCTGACCTCTCTTGCCTGCACGCTTGTTTCATCGCTTTTTAATTATATAGCATTGCAGTTTTATATTGTAATGGTTGTTGCATGATTAAGCGAACAGCACGAACTGGGACATGCATTTAAGAAGGAGAAACAGGCGAATACAGCGCGGTTCGCTTCAAGATGCTTAGCCAACTACCGGCCAAAATGCGTTAATGCCCTTGTAGCATCAATGCAGAACGACACGAATCAACTACATTTATACGCATAGGCAGAACTGCTGCGACGGCAAACTGTGCGTTACTCAAGTAAGTTAATTTGAAAAATATATGCTAAAACACAACAGCTGAGAATACGTTTAACTAGTTCTGCACCTGGTGAAACTTGAGTGTAAAAAAAAAAAAGATGAAAAATAAGACAAGCGCCTGAGTGCGCGTGCCTATGCACGCTGCAATCTTTTGATACCTTCAAGACTCTTTTCCATGTTTTTTTTTTTTCTTGCATCAACCAGCTTTCCTACTTTGCAGCCGGCAAAGCAACACCTCATCATTTTTTGTCCACAACGCAAAACAGATACACTTATTTCTGCTTCTTTATTTATTTATTGTCATGGAGAGCTTGCTTTGAATGCGCGAATTTCTACAATGTTCGGGACTTTTCGCGATGATGTAATGCACCTTCCACCTACAAAGTTCTTAGTCATGTTTTCATACTCTTAGCAGTAATTACTCCTCAGCATACACTTAGGCGGACCAATGCAGCTAAAATAGAAGGTAAAAAAGCAAGTACTCCTGAATGAATTCTACTCCACCTCTTGAATACAGTGGACTAATATTTGAACCCAATCCGCTGACAGCTCCGACCGCTTCAATCACGAACAATCATGTGTCATGTCATTCGTGTCATGTGAGCTCACATGTCACTGTCATCGCCGCCTCCGAGTTCCTTCCGTTGTCGACTGTGACATCCGCAAAGATGGTGCCCTGAGAAGGCTTGTCCGCGCGCTCGCCTTGTATGACCGCCACGAGATAATACGCCGCTCTCGCGTAGCAAAGTATGAGCAGAGCTGTTCAATACTCCCCAGGTAATCAGTATACTCTTGCCAATTATAGTGGCGAATTTATGGTACCCTCACAGATGTGAAGCATCAAACAGACTAACGATGAAGTTTCTTTCATCCCGAAATATTTGAAACCTCAACGCTGCCTGCCGTTCACATTAGAAGCCTTACTATCAAGCCCGTGAAGGCCGGGAACTTTTGGCTGAGACTGCCAGCCAGTACTGCACACATGACGCACGCACGGTACGTCGTCCACGCCCAAGTAAATCT
Organism: Amblyomma maculatum; assembly: GCF_055883805.1. NCBI lineage: Eukaryota > Metazoa > Arthropoda > Arachnida > Ixodida > Ixodidae > Amblyomma > Amblyomma maculatum. Next base: position 17,929,432 of record NC_139352.1, on the reverse strand, counting down.
CCCGGGCCTCAAGTTACACGGAAAGCATCCTGTGCCGAATAAATGGAGCCCCAAAGTGCCTGTTTTCAAATCCTGCTCCTTTTTTTTCCCCTCTTCGTGCTAGATGCCCTCTGCCCTTGACCCTAACGAGGCTGTCCCTCTTGCCGCGATGGACTTGAAACATATTCTCTCCGGGTTTCATTCCCTCTTCCTCGTCCCCTTCTTCATTTCCATTTTTTTTTCTTTCTCTCTCTTTTCAGTTTAACTTTGTTTTGTCTTGTCTATTCTGGGAACAATCTCATTTCGCCTTGATTTCGGCTCCACGTTCAATAATTTTCCTCCGAGAAAAAGAAAACCGCTCTCCTTAGCGATGTACACATAACATTCCTTCAAGGAGGTACAGTCCTTATACCTCGCCTCGGGTCACCGCTGCTCGCATAAATTCGCTCGGCCTCGCAAATGAGGCTATAATTTCAGATCTCGGACTCTAGGCTTAGCATTACACTTTACCCTAGTCTCCTCTCCATCCGCTTTTTTTTTTTTTTTTGTTCACTTCATTTGCGATCTTCCCGCTGCCACAACACTAGCCGCATGCACACAGAGAGCCCGATCTTGTAGGAAAGGAATGGACCCGACGATGTGGCGGCCTTCGGGCTGGGGAAGAAAGAAGAGAAAAAAAAAACAGAAAAGAACTAAAGAAAACGCGAGTTCACAAAAAAAAAAAAAAGGAGGCTCGTCCGTGAAGAAGATAGGATTTCTACCCCCCCCCCCCCCCCCGCCACAGTGTCATTTTCTTTCCCTTTTTTTTTTCCTTTTTATTCCTCCTGTCGGGACGAATTGCGCGCGTGAATGGAGATAGCTTCGTAAATGAACCTCACCCAGTTTTTTCCCTGTTCTTTTCGTTTTTAATTTTGCCCAACTCGCCGGACTACATTTTCATGCCAAAACCTTTGCTCTCGAGTTTTTGTTTTTGATTTCTGTTTTGGCATTCGGTGCGTCCATGCGTTCACGTGTGGTTAACGCACGCAAAGGGATGCCAGGACATACATTCGTAAAGCGGCTTTTGAGCCGAAGTAGCTGTGTTTCTGGCATGGGACGAGCGACGGAAGCGTGCATTATACACGTACCCCATCTCCCTTCATCCCTTTTCCCATCACTTCCTCTTTCTCCTCCCTTTCTGCGCAGCTCAGTTCCACTATCCCGGCTATGTACAGGGAGACCTCAGGTGCTCTCCTACTAACGCTCTCTTATGGGAATTCGTGCGCTGGACTGCCCTGACGCGAGGTTCATTTTTGCTGAGTTGTTTGTTTTAGCTAGTTTCTACACGCGTCTGCGTGTACCGTGACTGGTGTTTGCTCTCCGCTACAGATTTCCTTACGTCCCCGTTTTCTCCATTTTACTTCCCTTTTTTTTTTTCACCTCCTCCACTGAGATGGGGAGGAAATGTAGCAGACGCCTCGAACGGGGCTATAGACAGTTTGCTCTCGCATTCCAGTTACTCGACCAGTTTTCATTTTTACTTTCACACTCTCCGCTTTCTTCCCGAGGGAAGAGGACCTGGATGAGGGAAGAAGAGGGAGGGGGGGGAGCGCGTCGCTGCATTAGGGAAAACGATACGAAAAAGTAAACGAAGCCTGTGATAGCAGTGTATCTGGCCACCTCAGTAATGAAACTCAGAATGTAATAAGGGAGGAAGGAAGCTTTCCAGCCTTTTTCTTATTTCATGTTCCCTCTTCGCAAGAAGTAGATTGCCCGTGAACCCTGATACAGCCGGCAAATGTGGCGTGAATCTCTCCTCGCGTCAGGGACGCGATATTTCGAGAGATTCATTCTTGCACGTCCTTTCAAAACGTGGCTGAATTTTTTTTTTCGCGATGATAAGCCTACACTGAAAACCGGTAACTTTGAGGACAGATTTTTATGTTTATTCATTTCGTTCAGGAGAAATTGAGGGTCTGAATTAGTGCCAACCGCAATGAGTTGCCACGTTCCTCTACCGGTAATCGCTAGCAAGAAGCGATTACCGAGCCTGAACGATGCTTCCTTCCCCTCGAACTTTTATTTTGAGTCTCTAGTAATCAATTTTCTCTGGTTGAGATTAATAGCTTCTCGTATCAGCGTGCCGAGATATTAAACTGTAGCATGCAGGGCCACGGATATTCTGCATTAAATGTACGCTGAGGACGATGAGTAGCTATTTCTGATTACGCTCGCCATCTCAAGCCTATATTAACCTATGTTAGCACTGATACATTTCACGCTAGTACAGTATGGACACAAGTTTCACTAACACCCTCTAATGCTTCTTGAATTAATTAATTAATCAATTAATTAATTAATGAGGACCAGCTAGGCACCCTCCACGGTAGTAGTACGATATACAAGTATACGCTACGCGGCAGGCGCTTTTCGAAGTTTCATAAGAAAACAAAGTAGACGGACGACAAACCCAACAAGCACAAGGACATAGGAATACAGCCGTGTTTTCCTTCGCTGAAACCACTGCGGCACTGCAGGCTTGCCTCAATTATGCGATTTGTGCCGTTGGCAGTGGAGCACCGGCAACGATGGACACAGGACACAGAATTGGGCTTCGTGTTGGAGGTGGAATAGCAGGCCACTATTGGTCCCCTAGTTCATTCCTGATCTCCTCTGGTCTCGAGCCATTCATACAGTAGAGGCATTTGAATTAATGCAACTGTTTGCAGATCATTTAAGAAAGCACGCTGCCACGACGTACGTATCTGGGACACTTTAAAATAGTATAAACAACTAATTTTCGTGATCGTCTTTTATTCCCTGTGATGATACGTAAAACATTACATGTTCAATCATATGCACTGCCAACAAAATGTCATACTGAATAATAATAATAATAATAATAATAATAATAATAATAATAATAATAATAATAATAATAATAATAATAATAATAATAATAATAATAATAATAATAATAATAATAATAACAGTAAGGAAAAGGCGCAGTATCTGTCACACGTGTTTTTGTGGACACCTGACCCGCACCGTAAGGGAAGGGAAGAAGGTGGAAGTGAAAGTGGATAAAAAGGGGTGCCATAGTGGAAGCCTCCGGAGTAATTGCGACCACCTGGGGATCAACGAGTAACGAACCACGTACGCTCACACGATGCTGGTATTCCGAAGCTGTCTATCCACACAAGACTTGCTGCTTCAAATCTCAGAACTCCAACATCCCAGACATTACAAACGCACACGAGCACTGCTAGCCTTAAACCTTACTAAGGCGTTTGACAATGTCCAACCCACAGCCATACTGGACGCCTTATTCAATCTAGGCTACCTTGCGTCGCGCACGTATGCACGCGTGGCACCTCGGCTCCGTCAGTTTTTGGCAAGAGCCACGGACCAATTCGTCCAACTCCGCAAATTTGGCATCCATCGGACGCAGCAAGTTACCCGGCACACAGGGACACCACTTCAATCCCGGTGGGCAAATTTTTCACCACTTTAGAGCGGACTTTCACTCGCGCTCGGTGGCGCCGCCGCTAAGCCTAACGGCTGCGCCGGCGTGCGGCGGCACGGAAGCCACTCTCCGCATCAACATGGCGAACGCCCTGCCTCAACGCGGCTACGACCCGGACGCCATGACCTGGTCGACAGTTCCTCAAGCCGGGGAACCCAATTCGGCACCATCGGACCAGCTCCGGGACTCAAATCTCCTCCGTCTCGTTGAGAGCCGCTCTCAGCGCCGGAAAGCCAAGATGACGGCAGCAGCCAGGTTGACATCCGGCAAGTCAACCCCACCTCAGCACGACCGCGTCTCGCACACGGCCAAGGATCGCCAACCCAAGTCATCGTGGAGGCCCAGGCATCTCCACAAATTCCGCCCCGACGATTTTGTCGTGATCATCAAGCCCCGAACCGCTGTGGCCATCGGGACTGTCTTCCAATGTGGTGAGCTGGGCTTAGCCTTGCGTGCCTATCTCGGCGTGCAAATGGCGTCCGAACTCAGCTTCGTCGTTTCCCGCGAGCAAAATCTACTCATTGCGAGCACCAAAAACGAATACGTGGCGGACCGTCTGCTTGGTGATTTCACGATCAAATCAGCTCAAGGAGATGTGCCACTGCGAGGCCATCTCAAGCAAAATGGCGAAGAAATTTGCTACGGCGTCATCACTGTGGCAAATCACGAAACAGCGGAAACCCTGAAAGATGGTGTCCAGTGGAGACATGGTACTATCTTGGAAATTCGCAAATGTGGAACCTCCAATAAGGCTCGTCTTACTTTTGCCGGAAAAGTGAAGCCACGGACGGTGACCTACAACTCGGAAATTGTCCAAGTGCAGCCCTACCTGCGCACTATCCCAGCCTGCGGTGTGTGCGGCACCGTGGGCCACAGGGCAGACACATGCCCAAATCCATTTCAAGATAAGTGTGGCCTGTGTGGACTACAGGCTCCTTTAGTCGAGGGAGTGCGGGCCCCTCATGAGTGTAAGCTGAAATGTGCTGTTTGTGGTGGCGGCCATGCCACAAACTCCAGAGACTGTACCGCCAAGTACCGACTCGACACCAATACGACTGCCCAAAAGGGCGGCAAAACTGGCGCAACGGGCAAGAAGCCACGTCAACAGGATCACGTCACCGGCGGTGACGCCACCAATTCCAAGAAGCAAGCGCCTTCAAGCGGGCGTGACATCAAAGGCGACCAAGCGCCACCACCGCCCCCACACGGCGGATCGGGGAAGCAAGCCCACTCCCAACTCAAACAAGGCGAAAGCGGTGCCTGGGCAAATGCGGTCAAAAAAGGAAAACAGGTGAGCGGCTCGGGTAGGGTTGCCTCCTCCTCCCACCCCCCTTCTCCTCACGCTCGCTCGGCGGCCGACGCCGAGCTTCATAACCTGGTAGCTTCTCTCCGGGTCCAAAACGAGATGCTACTTGGCAAAATTGAAGCCCTAGAAACTAAAACTGCTCCTCCCCCACAACCTGCCCCCCAAGCAGAAGCCATGGAGAGCGATGCGGCGGCACCGGTGACCTCGGACTCCTCCGTGGCCATTCTTGAGGCCCGCCTTAACGACAAATTCGAAACCCTTATCGGGACGGCAATGGAGCGTATCATTGCCAAAGTCATGGAGGCCCTTCCTACCATGATCGCTCAACATGTCGCGAATCTCCCCCGCACGTCTCGCCGGGCCGCTCCTCTCAAAAACGTATCCAGCCGGCCCTCAAAATTTTCGCGTCGAGAAATTGACATCGAAAATGAGGAAGATAGCTGCCCCCTCCCAGGAGCTGATATTCAGCCTCGGGTTGATGGCTCCGGAGCATCTACCTTCCCTCCTCTAACCCCAAAACCTGAACATGGCGGGACAACCTCGGTGTAAGCGTTCCCCCTTATCTAAATTGGCCTCCCCCATTACTGTAACTCAATGGAATTGCCGAGGGCTACGGTCTCGCACTAAGCGGGCCGACCTTCGGCTTTTCCTCTCAACTTTCGAGCATATGCCCGCCGTGGTGGCCCTTCAGGAGCCAGGAAGAGGCGTCACCCTAATAAACTATACGACGTTTCAGCAGGACCCCTCGTCTTGTCTATGCGTTCATAAAGATTACACAGCAAATATGGTCGACTTGAACCTTCAACTTGGCTATTCCCATGTAATGGTGACTCTCCTCCCCCTCCGCAAGCTGGACCCACCACTGCACATTCTAAATGTCTACTGTCCACCTAAATTGCCGAATGTATCATTCTCGGACCTTTTCAGCCGTGCGCTGAAAGCTGCGGGTCGGGACCCCCTCTTGATTGTGGGCGATTTTAACGCCCCCAGTCGAGGCTGGGGGTACCGCCATGAAGAGAAACGGGGACGCAAGTTGGCGGAGCTTGCGTCTACGTTGGGCCTCACTCTTCACACAGACCCCGTCCACCCAACACGTATAGGTAACTCCGTGACTCGGGATACGTGTCCGGATTTAACCTTTACCCGCAACATTCAGTATGCTGACTGGGTCAACACTGAGGAAACACTCGGTAGCGACCACTGTATACTAAACACTACAATTCGGACCAGACCATTAGCAAAACCCACAACACAGGCTCGACTCCCAGACTGGTCCAAATTTAGGAAAAATTACAACACAGCTACATCTATACTCGAGCAAGGCTACCAGTCATGGTCCGAACAATTGGTTTCTAGCCTTCGCTCTACCGAAACTAAAATTCAGCTTTCCGAGGCGGTATCAGACGTGGATAACAACCTCCTCCACCTCTGGGAAGCGCGGCATTGCCTAGTCCGCCGGTGGCGCCGACAAAAGCATAACCGTAAACTTAAGGCTCGAATTTCCGAGCTCACAAAGCAGGCGGCCGAGTATGCGGCCCAGCTCGCAGACGCCAACTGGGTGGATCGTTGCAACACGGCGGCGCGGGAGATGTCCAGCAGGAACACCTGGCGGCTCTTCCGCGCTCTTATCGACCCAACGCAGACACACACAGAAACTGAGAAACATTTACAACGTGCCATAGACAGCTTTCAGGGCAACACAACTCAGCTAGCGCACAAGTTGCGGGACCAATACTTGTGCACTACCCAGGACCCCCGCGGACCGGCGCACTCTTATGCAGGTTCGGAGAACGCTGAGCTGGATCAGCCGTTCCAGCTCCACGATCTGCGGGCGGCCCTGGCGAAAATGAAACGTGGCACAGCCCCGGGTCGGGACAAAATTACAGTCAAATTACTAGCTAACTTACCCGATCCGGCCTACCAATCCTTATTGGATTACATCAATTCAATTTGGCTTGGGGTAGTGCCACTCCCCATCGATTGGAAGACTGCTCTGGTCACTTTCATTCCAAAAGCTGGCAAGGCTATCAGCACGGACAACCTTCGACCCATCTCTCTAACCTCTTCGACCCATCTCTCTAACCTCATGTGCGGGCAAACTAATGGAGACGATGGTGCGTGACAGGTTGTCCGAGTTCATGGAAAATCAACACATCTTCGCAGACTCCATGTTCGGATTTCGCCCGTACAGGTCCGCACAGGATGTTTTGCTACAACTTAATCGGGACGTTCTTGACCCGGTCGAATGCCCTCACAACGACAGGGTCATACTCGCCTTAGACTTGAAAGGAGCCTTCGACAATGTTACTCATGAGGTAATACTCACTCATCTTTCACAAACCGGTTGCGGACGCAACGCGTTTAGATACATTCGGCAATTTTTGACAGATCGCCAATCCTACATTAAAATCCAGGACACCGAACATGGCCCGTTCCAACTTGGAACCAGAGGAACACCACAGGGTGCAGTGCTGTCTCCTCTCTTATTCAATCTGGCTATGATGCACCTGCCGGCCCAGTTGGGTGCTGTCGCTGGTGTTCAGCATGCGCTGTATGCCGATGACATCACCCTGTGGGCCACGCAAGGTTCTCTTGGAGATATTGAGGCCAACCTGCAGCAAGCGGCAACCATAGTGGACCGTTATGCTCGCCGCTGCGGCCTTCAATGCTCCCCTCAAAAATCTGAATTTGTACACATACGCCCCTCACCAAAGTGTACGGCCAAAATTGAGCTCTTTTGAACGCACAGAAGTCCGGGTACTGGGGCTCTTTATTCATCAACATAGACGGTCGGACACTACCTTGGCGAAACTCCGTAAGGGGGGGACCAGGTGGGCCGCATGGTCCGCCGAATTTCTAACAAACGTGGGGGGTTGCGGTGCAAAGACGCCTTGCGGCTGGCGCATGCATTCGTGACCAGTCGAATCTTGTATTCGACTCCTTACCTCCACCTTCGGAAACAAGACGAGGATGCACTCGAAGTCGTCCTGCGCAAAATTTTTAAGAGAGCCCTCGATCTCCCCGTGAACACCTCCAACCAGCGTCTACTCGGCCTGGGCATGGTGAATACGTTCCTGGAAATCCGAGAGGCTCACTTAACCAACCAATACACACGTCTTTCTAAGACACTGTCGGGTCGCCGCCTCCTTGCCCGGCTACACATCCAACATACCACCCTTATGGAAGATCGTGTACGCCTCTCTTTCGAGTGGAGATGCGCCCTCCACGTACGCCCTTTTCCTAAAAACATGACACGTGAAGACCACAATGGCCGGCGCCTGGCGCGGGCGGAAGCCCTGGGCCGCCAATATGGGTCGAAACCCGGCATTTACTACGTGGACGCCTCCGGCCCCCACCACGGGGGATGGTACACGGCCGCAGTGGTCCACCAGTCTAAAACGGTTAACGGGCTTACATTTCGCGCCCGTGACATAACCCACGCGGAGGAGGTCGCCATTGCGTTGGCAGCTACCCACACTGATTCTAAAACAATTATCTCCGACCCGCGAGGGGCCTGTCGGAACGTCGAGCAAGGCTGGGCGCCATACCTAGCCTACCGACTACTTCAAAATTGCACCTACACCGGGGACCTCGCTTACCGGAAAATAGTATGGGCTCCTGCTCATATGGGTCTCGAGGGGAATGAGGCAGCCGACGCCGCCGCCCGCGCGCTCTCTTTCCGGGCTTCCCATCTCGACCCCCTAGATCAGGATCTCGAATTCGAACCCGCGTATTCTTTTAAAGACATTGTTCTTTATTATCAACCTTGTCATAGCCTTTACCCTCGCCCAAGTAAAGGTCGATCTAAGACGGAGGAGCGGCTTCTACTCCGTCTTTATACCAACACTCTGCTGTGCCCGGCAGCACTAAAGCATTTTAATCCCTCCTTCACGGGCAGCTGTCCGCACTGTGCGGAGAAGTCTTCGGACATCTACCACATGGTGTGGGCTTGCCCATCCAACCCAGCTATTACTCCTCACCCCAACCCCACTCGGGAGGACTGGGAGGCGACCCTGCTCGGCTGCTATGACCTGCAGGCCCAAAAGGCCTTGGTCGAGCGCGCCCCGGCAGCGGCCGACGCCACTGGGGTCCCATACTAGGGACCCCACCCAGTATTTGTAAGAGGTGGATTTTCATAGATCCGGCCGATGCATACATCTACCACTTTTTGATTCAATAAACGTTTGTCACCACCACCACCACATTCAATCTAGGAGCAGAGATTCGAACACATGTCTACATAGCAGCTTTCCTACGAGACCGCACAGCCTAAAAAAACTATGCCCTCTGGAGTCCCCCTCCTTCCCTCTGAGCAGCAGGGGTCAGTCTTATCCCCCCTACTCTTCAACATCACTCTCATCCCCATGGCTCGCAAGCTAGAGCGCATCCCAAACCTTTCCCACTCCTATGCAAGGACATTGCCTTATGGACCACCATGGGCAATGTCGAGACCATAGAAGAGACCCTTCAAGCAGGTGCGGACGCGGTAGTGGAGTGCACAGCATCTATAGGCATCGCGTGCTCCTCTGCCAAGTCTGAACTCTTGCTATTTCACCCTACCACGAGCCGCAACAGGCAAGAAAACCTCTCCATACACGTCGAGGTCAACGATCTCCCAGTACCAGAAGTTCAGAAGATACGCATCCTAGACATGTTTTTACGGAACAATGGACGCAACACGGAGACCATCTCCAAACTAACAATCACAACATATCAAACCATCCGACTGATTATAAGAATAGCCAACAAGTACCGAGGCATGCGTGAACATGCCCTGAGGCGGCTGATGCAAGTTTTCGTGATTAGTCGGACGGTTTACCCCCTTCCCTACCTCTAACTCACAAACGCAAAACAGGAAAAGATAGATGGACTAATAAGACAGGCATACAAGTCAGCCTTAAATCTCCAACAGGCTCCCACTACCCCTCGCTCCTAAGCATGGGAGTACACAATACACTACAAGAACTAACTGAAGCTCACCGCACGGCTCGGATAGACCGACTCTCCTCCACAAATCCTGGTAGACACACTCTTCCCTCTCTAAAGATTCAGCCGACAAGTCCACCCCCAACAACACCCACGCCATCCCAACACACACGAGGGACAAGCTCATAGTTCGCCATCTGCCCCAAAACGTACACCCAGTTCTAAGCCAGGCCAGACGCGAAGCTCGTGCCGAAGCTTTACATAAAGCTCATGCAAACTACAAAGACACGGTCCACGTGGACGTGGCAGAGTACATCCACAATTCTGCTTACGTCATCAGTGTAGCGTCGCATGACCTCAAGCACATAGCCTCGTGCTCGATCAAGACAACTTCACTTGAAGCCGAAGAAGCAGCCATAGCGCTTGCCATTTCCTCCTCCGCTGCCACATTCATTCTAGGCGACTCTAAAACAGCAGTCATGAATTTTGCACGGGGACATCTGCCCTCAGAAAAGTTCTCAATTGTTGCCCCCAAGAAACCTGGACCAGTTGAGATAGTTTGGGTGCCTGCCCATGCAGGTAACCCGGGCAACGAAGTGGCCCACTCTCTTGCTCGAGCGTACGTCAACCGGGCAGGGCACACCGTAGGCCATGGTAGCGATAGGGACCGGCTCATCACCTATCATGAAATAACGCTCCATTACAGGGAGCAAGACTTGTCTATCCCCCCCCCCCCCCCCCACACATCTCCTGCTCGAAGGAACAACAAACTGCCTGGAGACAGCTTCAGGTTCGCACATTCCCTTCACCAGCTTTGTTAGCCCTTATCAACCCAAGCCATTGCAAACCCGAATGCTTTCTTTGTGGGGCTCCGAGAGCCAGATTTGACCACATTTTATACCTCTGCCGAGAATTCCAACCACCATCTCGCGGGAACGTCACGGACAAAGAGGGTTGGGAGATCGCGGTCTCCAGTTCCGAACCGGCCTCGCAAAGGCGGCTAGTAGAGTGGGCTGGACAGGTCGCCGCACGTTATGGACTGTTGGCCACCACCCGGGATCAAGAGCCAGACCAACCCTACGACGTACCTCTTTTTTCAGGCTAATCAATAAAGTTGTCCCCTACCTACCTAACCAGGCTCAGAACTATGCAGTAAAAGCTCCGTATACCGCGAGTAGCAACTGATATCAGACCCACGCACCGAGACCTGCGTGCATACTGATCAGGCACACGGCTCGTCCATTTTCGAAACTTCATCAAGAGACACAAAGAACGAGCTCTTCCCACAGGCTCACAAATAGCCTCCGTACAAATTAAAGCCGTCGCTTCTTCACACTAACTATCGGTTATCTGCATACGAGCCACAGACACGCATACACACGCACTCGAAAAAAAAACATGTAAAAGCATTCGTATATATTAAAGATAACGAAATTTACGCCAAATAGAATACATTACGTCAAAGAATATTGCTCAACAGCAATGCCAGCAGAGATCATCGGAGAGATAGCGGCTGCAGGCAGCCTGATTCGATCTGCCAGACCGCGGCAGTAATAAACGCCGTACGGGTGTAATTCATCATTCAACTATAACGATGTTATTTCTTTTGCACTCTCTCTGTCCGCTGACACACTCCTGCGTCTTCCCTTCATGCTTCCGAGAAGCGATTTCTCTATCTCTGTCTCCCTAGGAGACGATCGGTAATTGTCCGCAAACAAAGGTTCGAAGCGCAGTATGGAGGCCCGTCGTCGCTTATCATTTGTCTGCCACGCGCCACGCGCTTTCTAGTAGACGCGTTCGGTGTGCGAAGGTTCGGGCACAGAGTGTTTGTTACCTGCGTTAGTTATAGGTGACGAAAGAGGCGAAGTTGAGGCGGGTTTCATTTATTTATTTATTTATTTATTTATTTATTTATTTATTTATTTATTTATTTCATTCTATTTATTTATTTATTTATTTATTTATTTATTTATTTATTTATTTATTTATTTGTTTATTTATTTATTTATTTATTTATTTATTTATTTATTTATTTATTTATTTATTTATTTATTTATTTATTTATTTATTTATTTATTAAGGCGAAAGCCTTTAATGCCTCACCGTTCGTCATGAAAAAAGTGGCCGCGCTTCGCGACGGAACCAGAAGTCGACCAAAAACACACTAACACCAATGAGGCTCAGCTAATTATTAATTGTGGTAGTGGTGGTAATAGCGAACGTACCTACCAAATTTGACAACGAAAATATAATTAGTTAATTAATTATCGATTATTATTCACATTGGACGTCAAAATTGTACGGAAGTCCATATAGTCGATGTGAAGTGACGTAGCTCATGAAATATCTTGGCGCGCCGAAGCGGGGCGGGGAAAGAATGCTTTCGCATTCTCACACGTAGGTGGTCCTAAGTGTGTCTACCGAATTTCATTCCTATCCTTACTACCTCCTCCTTAGAGCTATGATTTCTAATGATCACGCATTAACAAAGTTGTTTGCTGTAGTTTGTCCCGCTTCAAATGCTCAAACGGCAAGATAGTGACTTGATTAGGCTCGCGTTTCCACTATCCGTCGAATTCTTGCGCCAGAAGCGTTTAAAGAGGTTATGACAGACACTCTTCCTCTCGGTCTTCCCCCGCTAACTTTTCCCGTTGCTCTTGTCCTGGCCAGATGTCACGTGGTCATGGATGCAGACGCGCATGCTGAAATTGCGCAATCAAAGAAACTTGACATTTATAGCTGCAGAAAATTTCGAGCTCCAAGCCTCGGTCGCACATTTACTCTGCAGAAAGCTCATAAGAGAGGAACGATGGCTCGTTCATGGTGCTGGCCTTTGCTCGTCGGCATTGCTCCCTAACATCACACTTTGTCGCATCTGCATTAATGTTTTGTACCTAGCTGCCTAAAACTAATATTCTCCTATTGAGTGCTTACACCACAGACAGGAGCAACGGTGGCCCTTTTCGCCCCAGTAATAATACATAACACGAGCACAATTAATGCAGTCGCTAATGAACTTCGATAACCACGGCAGATAGGCAGGCAGGCGCTCTTTCCTTTTTCTTCATTTGTTTCCCTCACCGCGTGTAGGGTAGCCTACTGGGCCTCACCTAGTTAACCTCCCTGCCTTTCTATTCTATTCTCTCTTTTATTGCGAAAGCAATACTACTCGCACTTTTAAGCCTTCGAGTGACCCGGCTGCGGTTACGTCTTACCCACGTGACGCTGTGACGTCACACCCCACGTGACGCACGGGCTGGCAAAGCTGCCAACTTGGGTCTCTTGTTTCACATGGGACGGTTATGTCAGAATCAGCCTGCTAGGACCCTAGCATTCACGTTACCCCTATAGGCCACTACGGCACGTTCATATGGGTTGGTTAAAGCGGGGCTTTACATGCGGGCTTAGGGAGAAAAAAAAAAGAGAAGAAGAAAGCTCGGTCACCGCAGCTAATACTTTCGCTCAATATTTGGTTCAGCAGCGTTGAACCGTTGTAATTTTTTCTCTCTTTATCTCTCTAGAAAGAAAACTGGTGAAAAGTCCCCTTTCTACAGGAAGTTGATGGAACAAAATCCCTGGATTCGACAATAATCGGATCGGGCGAATAAATTCGCGTTCGCCCTCTTCTCAGTTTTAGTTTGCTCCTCCAACTTCGCACACGTATTAGGACGTTGGTCTTGTTGTAGGACGTATAGAGTCAGCGCTAATATCCTCCTACGCGGGCTATTTCAGGTTCAGCGAGGTGCCAAAGCAAACACAACCGCCCCTCTCACATCCGTTTCGTCCTGCCTATATACACTATACTGCGGTGGTCTTGTGCCCGCTATTGGCGAGCCAGGTAATTAGGCAGGTGCAAGCGCTGCTGTCCATCCCTCCTTTGGCAGATGCATGCAAATCTGGCATCGATCGAGCATCGATCGTCGTATTATTTCCGCGGACACAGCTTCACCACCATGGGGCTTCAGACCGATAATGGGCAGCTCGTTGGGGGCCTCAATTACGTCGTCGGCGCCGCCGGCGTGCCCAGTGGTCGCGAACGAGCGATTACTGGCCAGGTGCCCCCAACCGCAAAGCCTAAGCGACGACATGAGGAGGGGCGACCACGCAAAATTTGCATTCGCGGACAGAACTTTTGGGAAAAGTTTTGGGCCGCTCGTTTGCCTCAACCGCTGAAAAGTATACGTAACTTCTTTCTTCGGTAGAAATCTCGACAACAAGCAGGCGATAGCCACTGTTTTCCATTAATGATATTTTGTCATCAGAACGTTTGTATCGAGAAACGATTTTTTCTCTTCTTTTTTTCTTCTTTTCTGCGTCTGTGTTTCGATTAACTGATACTGGGTTGCTCTACACGAACGCTGAAACATTCAGTCCTTCCACACCCCTCCCTCCGCCCTTGCCTCTTTCCTTTTCTCATTTCATCATCTCTTTCCCCTCGTTGAGAGTAGCAAACCGGAACGTTCTTCTGGTTACCGCTCACCCTTACTCCAAATCTCTCTCTCTCTCTCTCTCTCTCTCTCTCTCTCTCTCTCTCTCTCTCTCTCTCTCTCTCTCTCTCTCTCTCTCTCTCTCTCTCTCTCTCTCTCTCTCGGCATTCGCGCTAATCGAAAAAAGGTTGAGAGATCTTGGCTGCTTGTAAAGTGCCCATAACGCCACTTTTTCAGTTTTGCGGCAGCAGTCAGCAGCAACTAAGATTGTGTGCTGAAAAGCCGCTCTTTCCAATGGTACAGTTTGTTTCATTGAAAGCATGCCCTGATTACCCTGAAAAGATTGAGCATGTAAAGCAAATAAACAGAAGATAAAAATGTCGGAACAACACGCCACTGCTGGTTTGTTTTCACCATTAGAAGCCGAACATTTAAATGGACATCACAGCGCAGAATATTTTGAAACAGAGTACTCCTTAATTACTGATGACTTCGCCAGCCACGCCCATGACTTGTACCTCTCCGTATGCTTAGATCACTAGTGTGTTTTATACTGTTCGCTGTCTCGTCTTAACTACATTTCGCTTATCTTGACGTCTACTCCGCTTGACTAGTAAGTTACCAGTCAAGAATGCAGCGGCGAACATCCTCAAAGGAAGCTCTCCAACCTATGGCATCAACAGAGAGGAACCGCCCAGATGCTGAGGCACCAAAGGATTCCCCCCTTCTCGTGCCAGCTGGTGGCAAAGCGCATTGCATTGGCGACCAGTGTTCAGTGCCTAGAAGAAAGGAAAGAAAGGAATAGCCCAGCCTGGGGAGATACAGGCAAAAGCTAATGCTCCATCTGGAGTGGAAGCAGCATCGAGAGCTTGCGCCATTGGCTGGAGGGACTCTTTTGAGGGCTATCTGCTACTGCATTCTTGACTTTTAGCCGACTATAGCTACTTACTAATATCCCTCGAAAACAAAAGTCATCAACATCTGTTCGTTATCGGCTGCAAACTGGGCAGCCGCAGTCACGATAACTACGTTCTTTTCCACCGCTGCTTTGCGATAACCTCAACTGCCTGTGCCGCCTCGTCCCCAAGTGCGCCACTTCAAGCGGCAGCTCTTCTAGTGACGTCAGATTTCCTCTCAATCTTCCAACTTCACAAATCCGCCCATGCCTGCGTCGGACTCGCGAAGGACGACTCGGAAAACGAACACCCCTTTTAAGCGCAGATAATCCGCGCCGCGCGGCGACCGCCCTTTTCCACTTATCCCGCTGAACTGAGCTCCTGGCAGAAACGGAACGCACCCCCTTAATTCTCCTAATTGTTTCCCAGACAGCCATAAAGCCACCCGCTATGCTCTCTGTGCCCTTTTAAAGCAGGAGAACGAGCCTTTTAAGCCCGCTCTGACGTAGACTCCTCGCTCGTCAGTCCGCTTGCCCGGCAAGTTCTGTGCAGCACCCCGGAAAGCGACAGCATCGTGAGTCTGTAATATACCGCCTAAGATGGCCCAACGTTGTGGCGTTCAGCCGTTGATTCCACGGTATCGGATTCGAATCAATGTCCGGTTACCCGCATTATTTCGTCTTTCTATTCATAACAAATCAATAGCACAGACTTAGCATAAGTTACGAAGGTGAGGAACTATCCGACATTCCATCCTTTAGGTGTTACGCTATGAAAGCTGGACACACTCTGAATAGAAACTGTTCGTCAACCCCTTTTAAACAGTGCTAAATTAACCAGCTTCCCTACTTCTGTCCAACTCCCAGCGTTAACTATTCGGTCGGGAAAGATACCAAGGATCGTAACACAAACCAGAAGACTATTACTATTTAATTGCCGTCAAGAAAAAAGAGAAAAGTGATTATGTATGCTGATCGATGTTGTGTAGTACAGCTCTTAAGCTATGTAAGTTTCATCGTATCGCCCTTCCGACAGACCGCATACATGGAGTTGCGAGACGTCAGCGGCTCTGCACAAAATTAAAGGGACGCGTAGCCAGTTGCACAAGTGCCCCCATAGTCTCGCGTGCCTTCGTCGGCTCGAGAAAAAGTTTTCCTTTGTAAACTTTTCGGGCTCCCTTTCCACCCTCTCCTCATCTCTAATAAGTATGAGGACGCTTCAGTTCCGTTCTTTTGTATCCTTCGGCCGCACTTGCATTAGGCACCCGTTCGCTTTTTCTTGACTTATTTTTTTTTTTTTTCGTTTTAATTTCGACGCACCCGACGACCCTGAAGCGCATGTCGCTGGCAAGCTCATTAGAATTCCGCACTGAGATGCGTCGTCAGCCATGCCTCGTGCATGGTGCGGCTCCCGATCCTAAAAACAAAACAAAAACGCATTTCAAAGAGAGATCTAGTAAAAAATAAGAGAAAGTAGCTGCTTCGGAGTTTTGAAAAGAATGTTGGAGCGGAAAGTGGAGCCGGAAATTCCATTGTTCACTCCCTTGTGAAGCCCTGTCGCGCGTTCTCTCCGGCTTTTGTGCTTTTGTTTTCTTCCTCCTCTCCAAAATTCTGTTATCATCCAGTCTTCCTCGTTGTCTGCTGCCTCATGCTTTTACGCCACTCTGTCTCGATAGATGGCGTGCGCGACAGTGCCGGTTCAGCGTCGCGCGCCGAAAGGCCGCCCGTTTTTGCTCCCCGCATTTTATTAGCAAAATAGCAGTTGCTTCTTTTGTTCCCTCTGTGGGCTGATTGTGCCGACTCTTGTTTCTAGTATGTTGTTGGTCTTGACTTGACGACAAAACCTGGCCAGCACTGGGCGAATAGCTTCCCCTTCATTGCAGTCGCCCCATCTTGTTTTACTTTATCAATATTTTATTGTCTTTATTCTATATTCGCAGCCATAAACACTCCTCAAAGAGAGTGTTTCAAGTGCGTTGCACCGGTTTCAAGGTCAAACGAGCGTTTTAGATGGAACTCTCTGCGCTGGAAAGTCGCAGACAGTGAACTCCGCTGCGGAACAGAGCCTTCTGTGCGAATTGACCGGGCTATTAAAATAGAGAAAATATAGAAGCGATCGATGCAACGATTAGAAATAAGTACCTTGACTGCTCGCCATGATTTCAGAGGGTGCAGGTAACAAGCGTTGTTGAAGTACCACACGACTTATGTAGTCGTATCAATTTACTTTACATCGAATAAATAACGATATTGTGCTATCGGCAACAAATGAAATGTGAACAAAAGAACACAAATAAAATGGAAAAAATGAACATAGCTTCTGGAAAAGAAATACACGCGATATTTTTTAAGGCTTCTAAACAGCAGTCTTCGCGCCTAAAAAGAGATAAGTTTCACAACCGGTAGCTTCACGGTCAAAGCCGCAGTCTAAAACAGGACTTCCGATTCTGACCATGCACTATAAACCTGCACAGGTTCCTCTGACTAGAATCCAACTTCTCGGAAGTCAACCTTTCAGCCAGCTAACGCGCTTGGTAATTTCGCCGGATCTCACCAGACGTCGGGTGGATGTCGAAAGAATCAGAAGAAGGCGTGACCTGAAGCATAATGCTAGGGTTTCCATAAGTCTGTGGTTGGTCATTTGGGACTGGATGAGCGTTAGATCAGATTACGTGGAACACATCTATTAAGTCTATCTATTTATAGATTCCTGCGCAAATGTAGGGCTCTCTCTTGATCCGATTTGGTTTTCACGGCAGCGTAGATAAACATCGGTTCAGGCCCCTATAGATTAGATTAGGCAGCCAGTATTCGTGACGTAACCATTGCCAATGTGGCTGATTGTTCACCGCTTGTCAGTGCAAGATTACGCGTAATGCTGCATGATGAGCTCGTTGTCAGCATGCAAGCCGGCCTACATTTTATCAGATGGAACGGTGACGGCCTGGCGTCGTTCTTCTATATGCTAGTTACGTTAGCGAACAAAAGCTTTCTGCCCTTTCAGGTGCTTGAATTAATCCCTTAACTGATCCGAACATCTGTATGCAAAAGCACGAAAGGAATGAATTAGCCAATGCTCCAATGTTATTCTAATGGGGTACCCGGAGTTTTACATAAAAATTTCGACAAGAGTGAGAGTTCTAAAAATGCATTGTGGTAAAGTGCTCCCAAAGGAAAAATGTTTTAATTTTTTTTTTGTGAACTAGATTGGAACTTATGACATTATAACCTAAAGGGTCACGTGTTCTAATTAAAAGTGCATTCTAGCCTCGACTGTCTGCGGTCAAAGTGCACTGACTGGCTGCGTTTCCGTGTCTTTACGGCAGGTATTGGTGACCCCTCTATTTCATATCTGGACCTCTTATAACTCATAAAAGCTCCGCTCTCAGTGAAAGTGTATAATCTTAGTAATCAACGTTAACGCACTCGTATATTTGTAAGATAAAAGTCAGTTCGCTCATCAGTATTTCTTTATAAAGAAGAAACCTGCCTGTATACGTCGATGCTGCTAGCGAAAAAAAAAAAAAAAGAAGGAACACACCGCGAATATTAAAGCGATAATTACCCCTTAGTATGACGAACAAGCGCTCTGTTTGCTAATCTTAAACCCATCTCGCTGGATCTATTCATACCCTCTGGACACTTTCAAACTTCGGTGCAGAAATACTACTCTGTTATGTGCCCAAACTTAGTGTTCCAGTTCATATCGGATCCAAGTGTACAATGGCTGCAATATTCTGTGGCATTACAACTCCTCCCTAGCCATATTCACATGTGCAAGCCAAGAAAACTAAAGAAAAGAAGACTAGAAAAAAAAAGAGAGGGGGGGATTGAAACAGGGAAACCTTCAGTGCGAATACGATCGAGTGCAGAGGGTAAAGCAGCAAGAAAAGCTTGCCTATACGGACTGCGTCTCTCCAAATGGATGGAATCAAAATAAATATGTCAGACAAGAACTCTACAAAAAAGATTTCACCTAGCGAAATCCTACAAAAGGACAGATGTGCACGGGTGCTCACCGGAACGGCAGTGCCGACGACCATTTCAACTTCGTTGCCTGCGTAAGTTCACCAAGACTAGAAGATGGATTGTAGGCGCTTTAGATAAATGCAGAATATCACGACGGCAGGCCCACTATCATATAACAAATAATAAACAACGAAGCGTCGCAACACCGGAAAAAAATAATCTGGGAATGCGCCTCTAGTGTGACTTTCCCTCGAGTAAAATAAAAAATCGCTCAAAAACAGCAAAAAGCGGCGACCTACCAACAAGAAGAAACCCTGGCGACGAAGAGCTAGGGGTGCTTGCTCAGCCTCCCAAACAATCACAGCCGCTCGGCAAGCTCAGCCTCGCTAGCGTTAGGAGGGCCGACTGTCCATACATCACGCAGGGCGGCGGGAGAGGGTGGACCAAGTCTGCGAACGTTAGGCGTGCTCGCAGACTCTCGAAAAATAAACCCGGATTCAAAATAACGCTAACGGTCGACGCGCCAGGCGCCGGTCTTGGAGAAAAACTGGCGGGGCGCGCGAAAAATAAGAGAGGGAAGATCGGGGTGAGGTGGGGAAGGCAACGAGTGTGATGACGGGCATCGCACGGTCCGTTATGCGCGAGGATATAAGGCGTTCATGGACGCTCTGCAGCTAGCTGTCCGGCCTGCACTTCTTTCCAAGCTGTTTACGGATTTGAGGCCCAGGGCACTGAGCGAAGGAGTCTAGGGAAGGAAATAAAATAAAAAAAATAGCGAGCGCGTATGGAATTTGCGGCGATGGGGATAAATGGCCAAGCTTATGCCTCCGCCCCGCGAAGATGGTTGAGGTCTCGAAAAGAAGAAACGCGTGCGGAATGCGCATCCCGCCTTGAGGGTATATCAACAATACAGTGGGGAGCGCTGGAATTTCTGCAGCAGCCTGGCAGGCGTAATGCATGGACTAATGATGGACGATAAGCATGGGCACTAAATCACGCAAGCACTGCATATACTGCCCTCTTGCAAGCGAATTGAGGAGTTCGTAAGAACGTTATCAGTGCATCGTATAATACAAGGACGAGAGGACGTCCTCGTCTTATGGGCTGCACTGAAAATGTCTAACCAACATGCCTAAGCTTCCGACGTCGCGACGTTTTAGCATTATGCTAAAAAAAAAAAAAAGAATAAAAAACTTTAGCCCTGGACACGAAGCTTGTGGTTTGTGACAGATGAGCTTGTTGCTGCCCCTAGATGCGGCGTTTCATAAAGTTTTTCCCAACAAGCCGTCCCTGTTGCGACCAATGTCACGCTCTGCACGACACCGGCGGCTTTTTCTTGGACGATGGCCTAACGGAAAGAACCGTCTGCAACAACGTGGTTTGCTAAGAGAGCACAACTCGAGGGAAATTTGGTGTCGACTCCGTACTAATAACGTAATGTTTTGACACAGACGTCCACTGGAGCGATGGTGGCGACCTCTTCAAGTTCAGTTCAAAAGCTCTTTAGGCCATCTAGAACTGTCTCCCTTTTGTATCCTGACCAAATCGGTTTGCCAAGAACGCATAACCTGAATACAACCACATTAGTACATGTTACTGCGCTGAACACCTGTATCAGTTCGTAAAAACTCGACTTTCAAGATTAACTCTTGTTTGGGCTAGTTGGTTCATGATTCCGCAAAAAAAAAAAAAAAAAAAAAGAATACGGCAAGAAGGGTGGAGTCAAAAGAGATACACAAATGACAGAAACAGTGCATTTGAGGCAGACAACAAAAATACACCTGCGCTCGTCCAATGTAGCTCGGCCACGCATTAACTCGACGGCAGTCGTCCAATCTTGTTCCCAATCATACTCGGCCTTTTTGCTCCGTGTGAAGGACGGTGAAAGGGGCAACTCTAGTGGGGTGGCTCGGCCAATGCACGTTCAACGCCGTTATAGCTCTGGCGCTAACTCCGAAAGGTAAGGGCAAACTCCGGCGTTATTTCTTTTTTTTTTTTCTAGCGCCTAACTTTTGCTGTAATATTCCGCGCACACTCTCCGTAGTTTTCGCCTCGGCGCCAAATTTCACAGCGGGTCGATGTATTGTTTCAGCGAAAATGAATTCGAAAACTTCCCCGCTTTGTGTTGTCAACCGGGCAGGTTTATACGGGCAACATTGCTTGCGTGACGACAACGCACGCACGGACGCTTTCCTTTTCCTGAAGGACAAAGATTCGGGCTTGCTTTTGGTCCTTCCGGACAGATAATTACCGACGATACCACAAGTAGTTGCCAATTTAGACAAACGCTTACACGATACGTTTTGTGGTAGTATGCGAAACATCATTGGACAGCATGCGTGACGTCATCTGTTGGTCCGAATCTAGTCTCGGTTCTTGTTTCCAGGTCTTTGCTCTTTTGATAAGCTTTTACACGGAATGCCGAAAAACTATTTTTTGTGCCTGAGGAAATAAATGTGATTTGGTTATTAGTGCAAAACGTTCAATAAACACTCGGAGTTGACCTTGAAGCGCAAGTATAACAACTACCTTAAGTCTTTCTGAGGCGCATGGTGAGCTGATATACCGTAATTTCACCACCAGGTATTCCGCGCTGTCTGTATTCAGTCAAACCTCAAGGACATACAGCGCGAACCTCACAGCAAGCAGGACGGCCGTGAAACGCTTTTTTCAAGAAGAACGCAGTGGCCAAATTGCAAGCTCGTCGCAACACGTCCTTCAAAAATCCTGCAATCTAATGTGAGAAATGAGCATTTCCACTAGATAAACGAAAGGGCCACGTACCTCCTTGTATGTAGTCTCTGTCCTAGCCTCCTTCAGGTCAGCGAATACATCCTACTGGCGGGTGATCCCTAAGCTTTCTTCATTCATAAAAAATAAACATGAAGGCAGAATGCATAAAGAAAGAGTCTTGATAACTGGTTCACTTTTATCTCACCGGGCTTTTCCCACTTTTCTTTACGATGGCAAAGGCTGTCCAGCAACTCCCACGGGACCTGGCATCGCTGTACGCGAACTTAATAAAGGATCCTGGCGGGCCTTGCAGCACTTCCGCTTTCGAAACCGCATCGCCACATATATGCCTGCCCGCAAAGTCTAAGGGAGCGCCGGAAAAAAGGACCTCCGAGCTTAGAGGGGAGAGCACGTGGATGGATGGAGAGCGAGAACTTATGCGGCCTCGACCGGCTGACCTAATTCCCCCCTCCACGCCCATCGCTGCCACGACGGCGGCTGCGCGACCCGACGTTACTCCCTCTTTCCGCATTTCGTTCCTCATTCCGCGAGACACGCTCTCCCTATTATCTCAGTGTCGTTAGAAACGTGCAGCGCTCAGGGATATAGCGCCAGCCTTTCGTCAAGCGGGTAGATGAGGACGCAACTCTGATTCACTGCGGCCTAATACGGTCAACCAATGGACGTGGTTTGTGCATCACTGAGCAGTGTTCTTTACATGGTTATATATTTACGGCTGAACGGACTGCTGTCCGTTGGAATCTACTGCAGTCCAGAAAGTTCACCGAATACTCTTTACCTGATAAAAGGTTTCCTACTATTATAAATTACTCGGGAGTATGAAAAAGAACTGAACAAGGGTAAATGGGGTACGCCTCAGTTCGCAGATAAGCCAACGTTTCGACAAATGGACTTGTCTTCGTCTGGACTTGTCTTTCGACAAGTCCACTTGTCGAAACGTTGGCTCATCTGCGAACTGAGGCGTACCCCATTTACCCTTGTTCAGTTCTTTTTCATACCGTGCAAACCATCTTCTTCCTTTCGTTCTACCTGAATCGGATAGGGGAGGCAACGAACGAATTATGTGTAAGGTGTTTGGCGATCGGGATTACTACATATGAATAAAAAAAGCTTTCAAGATACGGTATAGTATCCGCTAGTTTTAAAGCAATGTTCCCACAAAGCAGGGATACGCGTATAAGCAAACACTTAAGTGCAGGCTGGAATTTCGGAAACAAGGCTACGATGATGATCTGATGCTCAAAGAGGGCACCGTGACAGGTCGGGCAAAACATTTGTTCGTTGCTAAAATCGATTCTCGCGCTGTGCCCCTTTACACTCATGAGTCATCGGGAGCGAAAAACTGTCTTTATTGCTGCGAAAAGAACATTTATAATTGCTGTTTATCCTTATCCTTTCTCGAACCGAAAATATTGAATAAGACTCGCTGATCCCCGAGCGCAAATGTATAAAGGTGTAGTCTATCTTCGAAGACACACGGTGAATTGACATACCTGAGGGGTGTTTTGGTAAGGGTAATGGGGGAGTGTGTGTGTGTGTGTGGGGGGGGGGGGGGGAGAGAGTTTTGATTTTAATGAAATCGGGATGTTTTCTTATTCATTTAAGTAGCTTAGCCATTATAAGACATTTCGTTAAGGGAACAGAACTTTGTGTTTTGATGCGCTATTTTCCATGCCTCGTCCTGCTTACAAGCATTGCTCGTTTATTTATTATTCATTTGCTTTTTATTAACATGTACATGAAGAAAGAGATCGCAACGTGAGGAAGATCCCCGCTGCTCCAGCTCGCAAAAAAGAAGAAAACCGCATTACAAATGTAGCAAGATCAGGTGCAGTGAAATGCCCTTTACCGATGCTGCACCATGTATCCAGGGGAACGGATACGAACTACGGCCTGCTCAAACTCCTTCCCTTAAAATAAGTGTTGCACACTTCTGATCAAAGTGGCGTTAAAGTTCGACGGGTATGAAGCATCCAGGTAACATTTATCCGACCCACTGTTTTTGTTTTTGATGCACTAGCATTGTCCCATTACGAGAACAGGCAACGGCGTTCAGCGTTGTGCGAGCTTGCAAGATGGCGATAAAAATTATTGCGATGACAGAAAGATATGGTTGACGGCGTCAAGCGGCTGTATGACGTTCAAAGTGCACTGAGTACCCACAATGTATCATTGGATGCATCGACCCATCCCCTACCAGTCATCACCACTTCCTGACAATGCTATAGATGTCGTTCGTCTATATATACTCGCCGCTGGTGGACATCCAATCGATGTGGCATAACTTTTGTGGAGTTTAGTATCGAAACTGTGTTGCAACAATTCTCGTAAAGAACTCCCGGTGGTTTCATATACGATTTGTCATTGCATATAGCATGATTCTGCTAGCCAAGTATTAAGCTAGCTAGGGACAGGGATTCGAACCGATTGTATGGCTTCAAACCAAGGTTTTCCAGATTAGTGCTCTTGCGCGGCGCGTAAGGAGTGCCAGTGTACGTCTAACACACACACACACACACACACACACACACACACACACACACACACACACACACACACACACACACACACACACACACACACACACACACACACACACACACACACACACACACACACACACACACACACACACACACACACACACACACACACACACACACACACACACACACACACACACACACACACACACACACACACACACACACACACACACACACACACACACACACACACACACACACACACACACACACACACACACACACACACACACACACACACACACACACACACACACACACACACACACACACACACACACACACACACACACACACACACACACACACACACACACACACACACACACACACACACACACACACACACACACACACACACACACACACACACACACACACACACACACACACTGATTGCAGTAATAATACTATAGAAAGAACTTTACAGTTTTAATATATGCCAAAGGCCTCGCTCGTAAACTTTCATTTAATCCCCGAGAATGTGATGCCACGGAAGAGGTGCAGTGAGTAATACTTCGCATTCATACACGTAAGCGGTTTCAAGTGCTGTATCTACCTTGTATATATATATATATATATATATATATATATATATATATATATATATATATATATATATATATATATGTGTGTGTGTGTGTGTGTGTGTGTGTGTGTGTGTGTGTGTGTGTGTGTGTGTGTGTGTGTGTGTGTGTGTGTGTGTGTGTGTGTGTGTGTGTGTGTGTGTGTGTGTGTGTGTGTGTGTGTGTGTGTGTGTGTGTGTGTGTGTGTGTGTGTGTGTGTGTGTGTGTGTGTGTGTGTGTGTGTGTGTGTGTGTGTGTGTGTGTGTGTGTGTGTGTGTGTGTGTGTGTGTGTGTGTGTGTGTGTGTGTGTGTGTGTGTGTGTGTGTGTGTGTGTGTGTGTGTGTGTGTGTGTGTGTGTGTGTGTGTGTGTGTGTGTGTGTGTGTGTGTGTGTGTGTGTGTGTGTGTGTGTGTGTGTGTGTGTGTGTGTGTGTGTGTGTGTGTGTGTGTGTGTGTGTGTGTGTGTGTGTGTGTGTGTGTGTGTGTGTGTGTGTGTGTGTGTGTGTGTGTGTGTGTGTGTGTGTGTGTGTGTGTGTGTGTGTGTGTGTGTGTGTGTGTGTGTGTGTGTGTGTGTGTGTGTTAGACGTACACTGGCACTCCTTACGCGCCGCGCAAGAGCACTAATCTGGAAAACCTTGGTTTGAAGCCATACAATCGGTTCGAATCCCTGTCCCTAGCTAGCTTAATACTTGGCTAGCAGAATCATGCTATATGCAATGACAAATCGTATATGAAACCACCGGGAGTTCTTATATATATATATATATATATATATATATATATATATATATATATATATATATATATATATATATATATATATATATATATTTTCTTTTTTGGAATATAAATCTAGATTGCCTGCTTCGGAGCCCCAGGCGGTTCCTCTGCAGCGCTGCACGTATTTAATATGCACGGAGTCTGGTGGTGAGCACATCGAGAACGGGCTTGGGATCGATGTCTGGCCTCATGCACGTGGACAGCCGTGTCGGAGCGCTGAGGTTGACCCGATTGATTAAGAGGCCCGCTTGCTTACGGCCGTGTCAATAAGACGGCTGTGAAATGAATGAGCGGAGGGGAGGGGCGCTTCGGTGTTGTCCCTCGGAGAGGAAGGGCCACCTAGTGACCCTCTAGTGCTCATCATGTGTTACAGTGGCTGTTAGGTGCAGGGAGGAACGTGGACGAATGGGTGCAAAGGAAGTGAGCGTATGCCGGCGCATTTGCGCTTGTATGTCGAATTTCCTTGTGGGTTTTCGTGCAATTAATGAAGAAAGAGAGGCCAGAGAGTACTGAATTATGCATCGAGCTGTTCTACCAGAATAATAATTATCTTGAGTGAGTGAGTGAGTGAGTGAGTGAGTGAGTGAGTGAGTGAGTGAGTGAGTGAGTGAGTGAGTGAGTGAGTGAGTGAGTGAGTGAGTGAGTGAGTGAGTGAGTGAGTGAGTGAGTGAGTGAGTGAGTGAGTGAGTGAGTGAGTGAGTGAGTGAGTGAGTGAGTGAGTGAGTGAGTGAGTGAGTGAGTGAGTGAGTGAGTGAGTGAGTGAGTGAGTGCACGTGGCCTCTGCTTCCGCGCGCTAATTTCGTTTTCAGGTGGACCGCTCGGTCTCGAGAGCGCGGTGCTAGGCCTTCAAACTTCGCTCGATATTACGTTATGAGTGCACGACACGGCATGCTTTGTGCCTGCGCTGGGTCAAGCCGTCCACATGAATGCAAAATGTAATTGTCGCAGAAAACACGGCGTTGGTGTTTCAATTGTTGTAATACGAAAATCTTTATTGGTATACAGGGTCATGACGTCACTCAGCGCGGGAGCTTCGAACACCCCACAACGGTGACGTATAACGTGACGTAACGCGTGGGATGAAAGTGAATAAACCACGATACGTAATGCAAACGAAAGGTGGCTACATGCCTCAAATTACTGAACTTTTTAAACAGACTGATTACGCATGAAAAATTGTTTTAAGTTTCAGCCAGCATTCAAAACCGCCACCTTCTGTTTGTTAGCCTCTCACGCTACCGCCGAGGCAACACGTGGAAAGCCTGTACGGCTTGGAAACCTGCCGGTGTTTATATGTATTTTGTAGTCTTTCACATAAAATTGTATTATGCGACTAATACGTATGTGCGTAATTGGAGAGGACCATGGCCGCTCTCGACTTTTGTCCTTAAAAACCGTCTCATTTTTTATTTTTTGCCGTTAATCCCTGCTTTTACGCTCCACTAACGAAAAAATGACTAACAAATAATAAAGCACATTGCTGGTTATCCAGCAATAATGCCTCTCAAAGTAATGTTTTCATGGTGAATGTATTGCCAGTTTTCTCCCCACTCACATTGTAGCCATAAATGAAAAGAAAAAGATCGCGCACAAATCGAAGGTCAAATATTTGGACTGCTTTGCCGAAGGTCTGCTGCCTCGAAGGCACAGGGCACAACGCAGAAATTCAAAAATCGAGGAAGATGGGCCACTCAAGGGACCTTAAAGAATGCGGGATCGACCATACCTAAGTAAACAGTGGGATCACTGTTTCTTTGGTAACAAAGCGTCCGTAGGTTCAATACAAGGTTAGTAAAGTAATCGCGGTGCTAGAACTGCCAAGCCTAGAGAAATATCTAACGAACTGGCGTCCCAGGAACCGAAGGAAGGTCCCGTTGAACGCTATGTATGCTCAAAACTGTAGGCAAGATAGCGCATATATCGATTCGACAGCTTCCGTACGCACTGTCTGCTACAGCAGGAAAGCTAAAAAGAGAGAGAGAGCGTACCGAATCTGTCGAATCGATCCAAATGGGGGGAAAACATGGTCGTAGTGACCTTGGTGCGACGACGGCGTTTAAACAGTTCTTTCGCGTTTTTGAATCGAATCTCTACGGTCTTCAACGTCTTCTTATGCATGAACAAAGTTACATTCTCCCGTCAATCGCTTTCTTTCGGCATTGCATTTCTTCATCGTTTATTACTTTAAATTCAACTCCGAAGGCAATGGCGTGCACTGAGCGACCACAGAACGCCAACGAAAAATCAATACAACTGTCCGAAAGCAAATCGTTCATTCTTTATTCGTTTTTTGTTTGTTTGTTTTCTTTTGCCTTAGTTTTCGTATCTATTTTTTTCTGTGAGCTCTCACCCTGGCGAGCATTCAAAGAAAGAATGAATGTTGAACTGGCCTTGAAAACGTTGAAACTACATGGCATAATCTTGCTGTCAAAAATTGTACGCTTTAATTTAGCATAGGATAGTTCAAGGGCCCACAATATACGAAAGGTTGTATTTATGACCTACTTAGGTGATTGAAATAACGGAAATTTCTTGCACCAAGGCACTGCCATGCTGTGCGCTGTGCGGAAACTACCCTTCTCCTCCTCTCCGCGCGCGCATCTGCTGGGATGCAGCTTCCGCCCTCCTCTCTGTGGCGAGTGCTGCTGCGAAACACCTGTGGAACGGCGCAGCTGGTTCCGCCGGCTCGGCGGAGGAGCCGGCGGTCGGGCGGCCGACACGCTCGGCTCCGGCTGAACCGGTTGCCACGGTAACGGCGCATGCGCAGTAGGGGCCTTTTGGAGGCACCGGCGAAATGCGTAAACCTAGCCCAGTGTAGGTCAGCTTCTACCTATGCTAAGCTTTCGCACCAAAAGGTGGGTGAGGCGGACCGGATCTGCCGAATCGATTAAAATGAAAAAAAATCATGGATGTTTCAGCATGGCATGAACATAGTTATGCGAGCGAAAGCTGGGTTAAACATGGTTATGCATCATTCCACGATTCTTTTTCTTCATATCTTTAAGTTAGCTAGGTTTTGGGGAAAGGAAGGCGCAGTATACTTTTTGGGCGGACACCACGAAATTATAGACATCTGCACTGAATCAGGTCAAGGTCACGCCATCGTTTTGAAGGTCAAGCGGCCGGACAGGTTCACCTTGGCTGCTACATGTCGTAGTAAAGATTCGCTTCAAGGACATGGTCGTTTGCCCGTGCGATCTTGTGCAATGAAGGCGTTTAAACAGTTCCCTCGCGTTTTTGTATCGAATCACTATGGACCTCGAAGTCTTCTATCGCTTGAATAATGTTACATTTGCGAGACAAATGCTTTCTTTCAGCGTTGCCTTGCTTATTCGTTCGCCCCTTCAAAATTCGAACTTGGACTGCGAAATGGCGTGCGCTGAGCAACCACATCAAGCCAGCGAGCAATCAACTCAACTTTGCGAAAATAAATCATCCATTCTGATCTGCGTTTTTCTTTCCTCGTTTTTTTTTTTTTTGTATTTATTTTCTCTGTGAGCTCTCGTAGTGATCGCTGGCGAGCATTTAAAACGAAATCGAACGCGGAACTGGCCTTGAAAACGTTTAAACTATGTCGCGTAAGCTTGCCGTCAAAATTAATATTTTGATAAAGCCTAAAATGGGCACAAAGTCCCACGGAGCAAAAGGTTGCATTGATGATACTAAATAGTCGAAAATGCGGAAACGTGGTGTATGCCATGCTAGGGAGCGGAGAGTGTCGCCCGCTGTGCTTGAGGTTCTTCACGACATACGTCTCCAATCAGAGCGGTCGATGTGGTCTGTGTCTGGCAACAAACAGGGTATACTGCGGCCGTGACCGCTTCAGCCTGGCTCCGATCAATGAAAGTGGCGATGGTGTTGTTCGGGTCCGTGTTGACCAGCCAGCGTACAAAAACCCGGGGATCTGCAGCGGGCGCAACCCAGTTGAACAAAAAAAAACTACAGCAAATTTTATGTTATTGCGACAGAGTTTCTGTGCGGTTTTTGACGGGAAATCTGTTGTGACAACAGAACGTTCGGTAGTAACAACATAAATTTCTGTAGTTACAACAGAAAAGTGCTACAGAACTAAAACAACAAAAATATACTACAGAAAAACTACAGAACTACAGAAACGTACTACAGAACTGCAGAAAAATCTGACTTTTACGACAGAACTACAGATTATTTTGTCGTATTGTTTACACGTTTCTGTAGTTTTTTTCGACTGAGAATCAATACAACTTTGCAACTGATCACCTTTTGTAGTCGAAGAAATTGAAGAGACCTGACCATAAAGTTTTTAAGAGGAAATATACATGTCTACCAAGAGCTTCCACCAGCTCGCGTTAAATTAAAAAATTTTCCAAAAGTTCATTTATTTGCTGTCAAAACGGTAGCAGCCTTACTAAACAAATTTTCCGAGTTTCTCTATGCTTAGTATTTAATGCGGAACATGGAATGCGGAACATGGAACCGGGTTAAGTGGAGAAATATGGGAGAGGCCTTCGCCCTGCAGTGGGTATAATCAGGCTGATGATGATGGTGGTGGTGGTGGTGGTGGACACCTTGCGATAAGTTAGCATGTCCGCGGTAAAGCGCCCTCTAGGCGTTCCATCCTGGGCTATATTACATGCGGTTCGAATATCTCAGAGCAAATCGCATATAATCACTAACAAGTCATCTGTCTGCCAGATGTGTTTTAGCTAAGTAAGTTTTAGTTCTTCACAGTTCCGCAATGAAATCCAGTAGGTAGTTTGCTGCTCCCTTATGTGAGGCATCACAACGAGTACAGGCTTCGTTCGGTGAATTCTACAGGGTCTTGAATATTTGGGGGCTGGGATTTAAAAAATTCCTATGCAAAATCTACTAATCCATTCGAGCTGAAATAACGTTCACAAAGTAGCAAAATACAGTCTACGTTATCTGATAAGTGATTCAACATCGGTACTTGCCTAGATTTCTCGAAATCGAGAAAAAACTGCTCTCGGTGGCGTGCACAGTTTTCGCAGAAGAGAGTCGAAAAGCTAATTTAACATGATGCGTCATCTGTCGAGCAGTGTGACAAGCTCCATCCCGACCGTTGGCGCGCTTGCCTCGCTGCCCGACAGATGACGCACCATGTTAAAATAGATTTTCGACTCTCTTCTGCGAAAATTGTGCTCGCCGCTGAGAGCAGTTTTTTATCGATTTCGGAAAATCTAGGCAAGTACCGATGTTGAATCACTTATCAGATAACGTAGACGATATTTTGCTACTTTGTGAACGTTACTTCAGCTCGAATGGTGTAGTAGATTTTGCATAGGAATGTTTTAAATCCCAGCCCCCAAATATTCAATACCCTGTATGTCTGAGGCAGGCAGCTGTGATTCATATCGCAGGAGCGTCCCATCAGAAGCGAACATGCAAGTTTTGCAGGAAACTTTTTCTCGTCGGCCTACTCACACTGGTCTTGCCGACCGCTCCGCAAGTCACGGTTTCATATTGAGCCGTGCGATGGAAAAACAGAATCGAGACCGGAGGCCCTGAAAAGTGCAGAAGCCAGGCAGACTCATGAGCGCTTGGCCGCTAAGAATATGTTCGCTCAAAACACGGTAACCGGTCGCTGTTTTGAGGGTGAGTCGACCCAGACAGCGTGTTTAGGCAAAGAAAAAGCCCACATATCGAGGTGCCGGGAAATAAAAAAGAGAAAAACTCGTCGAACGGCGTCATTTCCCGTTCGCTACCTGGCGAGAGCCGAGGTTCAAAATCAAGGTCGTCACGATAAAACGTGACCTCTTAATGTCCCTCTCTTGTTCTCAATATGGATGACGCCAGCGTACACATGGGCTCAGAGGGTAATGATGTACGTGCGTGAAGATGCGACGCCGATTTTGTTTGGTTATATGGCCCTTCGATTACTTTTCTGGCTACTACATCATCGTTTGTCACGACTCTCCGCCCATTCCACTTTCGTTCAGTGCTTATGATTTCTTTATTACTCACATCCCGTAGTGTTGTCCAAAGAGAGTGAGTTTTCCGGGTTCTGAAATGTCTTGCGAGCTGCTTCTAGCTAGTTAATCTTCAAAAAGGGGAATCGAAGAGTGCTGGCTGTTTATACTGACCTTCATTTAAATGTATTCACTGAGAAGCATTTTTAAAAGACCGTCAAAAAATGCTTTTAGTATTATTATATTAGGCATTTTAAGCATACCTCGCACATGGGCTATTCGATTTCCGCTTTTAAAGTGACATGAATTGTCGCCGTCTCCTCGCTTTCATGAAAAACACAGCAAATCTGGAAGCATATTCTTTTACTTCAACTGAGACGGCCTACATTATCTTATCTGCTCTAGTCAAAAGTAAAAGAATTAGAGGCGTTAGGCTGCGCCTATACATTGTCTAGCAAAAACGGAACATGAGTTTCAATAAATGCTAGCGCCAATTCACTGAGAGCGTTTTGAATATGCAAAAACACGTTTTCTTAGTTCATATTTGAACCCAGGTGTGGCCCCTCATGACGAAACATAGCGTTATAAAGTTCCTCGTGTAAAGCAAGACGCGAAGGTGCCATCGAATATTATCCAGGACCTTTTATGATCATCAAATGACAATCAGTTCAGTCGTGTCCGACTCTTCGTGACCCTATGGACCATGTCACGCCACGCTTTCCGGTCTCTCGCTATCTTCCTAACATCACATAACTTCATCTGCAGTGCCTCGAGGATGCCATCTAACCATCGCGTTCGCTGCCTACCCCTTCTCCGGCGACCCTCAACCTTTCCCAACATCAAATCTTTCTCCAGCGACTTCTCTCTTCTCATCAGATGACCAAAGTAGCTGAGCTTTAACTTTAGAATTTGACCCTCCAATGAGCAGTCAGGGTTTATGGTCGACAATATGGACTGATTTGATCTTCTGGCAGTCCAAGGAACTCTCAAGAGTCTCCGCCAGCACCACAATTCAAACGCGTCAATTATTCGGCGGTCAGCCAGCCTTTTTCACAGTCCAACTCTCGCATCCATACATCACAACTGGAAAGACCATAGCACGAGTTATACGGATCTTGGTTGGCAAACTAATGTCTCTGCTCTTTACTAGGCGGTCAAGGCTAACCATTGCTCTCTTTCCCAGAAGCAGGCGTCTCCTAATTTCATGGCTGCAGTCTCCTTCCGAGATAATCTTGGAGCCCAAGAACAGAAAATCTGTCACAACTTCCACTTCTTGTCCATTGATGCTCCAGGACTTGATAGGGCAGGACGCCATGATCTTTGTCTTTTTAATGTTCAGCTTAAGCCCAAACTTCTCACTCTCTTCTTGTACGCGCAAATGACAATAGGGGTAAGACAAAATTGAAGAAATATTTGCTTAACGCTACAGACTAATAATTCACGAGACGTGTTTCGTACGTCTCTGTCCAGTAATGAACGTCGGAATGGCGTCAAGGTTTCACCCGCTCCTCAGTAATTGCAAGAAATGCAATGCCCCACGACGCAACCCTCAGCGGGCGACTG
Source organism: Amblyomma maculatum (assembly GCF_055883805.1). Classification (NCBI taxonomy): domain Eukaryota; kingdom Metazoa; phylum Arthropoda; class Arachnida; order Ixodida; family Ixodidae; genus Amblyomma; species Amblyomma maculatum. The sequence continues at coordinate 17,896,309 of NC_139352.1, read as the reverse complement.
TCTTAATGTCCGGGGCGTTACAGTGGCCACGCGCATAATACTGCCGCTCGTTCATTGAGACCAAAACTCGGTTGCTGCAAGGTCCTGCCCGCTTCGTTGACTCGCCGACGCCCCCATGGCGGTGGCCTGACAATGCTGCGGAGTCCGAGCACTGACCGAATATACGCGCCCTTCCCCGCGGAACCAGCAATTCGTCGCTGCGCACGAACAATGGTGGCGCCTTGAGATCAGAAATGTTTCTTAGTATTCTTTCTTACCTCACCTGCCTGTGGGCAGTGTGAAAAGGCGAGAGGAAAGAGAAGAAAGTGCAGTCCGAAGAAAATAAGGGCCAATGTTCCCGCCCAGACGTCCTCTCCGTCTTTTCCGCGGCCACTGCGTTCACGAGCGTCTCTCAGTCACATAACAGCGCACCAGGCCCGCGCACGCAGGCAATTGCCACTCTTTAACTCGTCCTCCAGGCACGCCCTTAGCAGTACGCTTATTCTTTTCTCGAATAAAACCGTGCAGTACTGAAAAAAGTTGAAGATAGCCAATAGGAGCAGCCTTGACCGCACAGTGGTCCTTTTTTTTTTTTTGTTTTTGCGATGACTGCTGCTTATGCAGATCATCGCATTTCCACGGCAATATGAAGGGCTTTGCGAAAGAGCACTGCGATTGCAATGACTTTTCTATTGTTTTCACAGCGACGTCTACACGTGCGACAGAATTTTTCTCGAAGGGCGCTGCCGTCGCCGTAACTGAAACAGGAACGTGCACTTCACTGCCGTTGAAAGAGCATTTTATGGGACGCATCTAGTACAGATTCTTTTTTGGCCAACATTCTGCTTCTTCACCGCCAGTCTAGTTCACCTTTGACACCACATCTAGTAACATTATTTGGTGCCGCTATCAATAATCACGCCATAAACAGCGGCACGCAAATTATAGAAATCTAGAATAGCGGATTAGAAAATGATTCGTTAAAAGCACGGACCCGGATGCGTCCCCTCTGAGTGAGCCCTGTGGTGAATTTGAATCGTGTGGTCACAACATCCACCTGTCGCTGCTCTTGAATCGGGAACCACGAGAAGCACATACCAGGGAGTGAAAGCGGGGAGGGATCAGCACGGCTTCCGCTGTCAATGTCATTTCTTCGTTCTTTTTGGACATAAGCGGACATTCCCCGAATTTCCAGTTTGCTGTTTTCATGCTATAGCCTCGCAAGGAATGTTCCCTGATGAAGGGCTGTCCGAGCTATGAAATATACTACCCCGTGGTGTCCTATATAACCGTGGCTCAGTGCGCTGGCTGGCACCATGGCCACTGCACTGTTTTACGGCTGCGCAGTGCGAGACGTTTGTGCCGCGGTGTCTGGATGAGGCTCTGCTGTGTCTGTGCTTTCTCCTTTCCTTTTCTTCGCTTTTTGTGTTCGAGGCGTGGACAGGAAACGACGCCCTGGCAGTGGCGATTTCACGCGGCTGGCTTTGTTTCGCCACGCCGCTGGCTAGCCGTTCCAGGACTGAGTGGAACAAAGAAAATAAAACTCATTTACTACCACTGCCGCCGCGATAGTTGCTGCGTTGATCTTCAGCTCTCCAGGACGGATTGTTCTTCGGAGGGGTGGAAAGCGCGCTGTCTGAATGATGTGACACGGAGTTCGAGTGCGGGTGTTTTGCAATGGTGGTCAGATGGTCGCTCACCGAAAATGCAAAGCGATGTCCAAAAAGTAATGCCGCTCTGATTTTTTTTTCTCGATCATACTTCATTCAAAACATGCTGCATTCACATATAGTATGTCAGCCTACCTAGTGGACCTATAATACTTTTTCAATGTCATCTTTCTCACCTCGTATGACTTTTCCTCCTTCAAGAAGCCAACAGAGGCGACAACGAGCGAACCCACACCATCCTGAAAACGAAGTGATTCCCAGATCTATCTGAACTTCATTGCCTACCATTGATCCTTATAGTCTGACTTAAGACCGTCTGATTTTTATCTGTGCACATCGCAGATTCATATTTTACAAGGACGCGAGCGCCAATCGCACCGTGAGGACAGGGTAGCCAGAAAAAAAAAAAAAAAAAAAAAAAAAACTTTGGAGATCCTTCAGTTCATCTTAGTACGACACGATAGCCTTAAAGATTTCTATGTCCGCTCGGGGGTCCCCAAGCGCGCGCTATTACTGACATAAACGATTTTTGTCTTAACACATTGTTTTTGAGTCCCAGTTGAACGAACGTGACTGGGCGCAGTATAAGGTAGCGACCGAATATATTCAGAGATGACCATGCATCTAATTTTTGTTTTAGGCGACGTCGCTATGTGCAACGCCATGGCTACGTCACGGCCCCTTTGACCAATCAGGATTTTTCGGTAATGCCGACGCCACTTTTTTTCTAAAAACGAGGTTTTAAAGCTGTCGCGCCCATATCTGGTATAAAGAAGCCATGCACGCACGTGTTCACCGGTGGCGCAATGTCATACGTCGCACAGATCACAGTAAGCATTATTATAGTTCCGGCAAATATACGACTGTAATATTTGTGAGCTTTATACATTTTGCACGAAGAGTGTCTGAAAACCATGTCATTATGTTTTGCAAACCCCTTGTACCTAAACTCGCGGCAAATATCGAAACGTCCACACGTGAATCAGGCTGTTCGATGTGGGCTACACAACCCTCAAATCCTGTTCATGCGTGCGCATTGACTTCGGTGTAGCATGTAAAGCTGAGAAGAGCTGGCGGAGATTCAGGGGGACAAGTGGCTAGGCAGAGTCAGACGGCAAACTGAGGCCAAGCCAGGGAAAGCCAAACCAAAAGACGGGCCAAGAGAGATAGATGGAGGACGGAACATGAAAGCAATAAGGTGAATACAAGAAAGTGAAAGAGCAGAAAAAAAATGTGAGCGCAGCTCATCAGCTGTTTCACCTTTTCGATAGATTGAGGCAGCGATTTCTAACAAGACGTGTATGTACAATTACAGACAACCTTTTCTTTTTCGCATGTATTCCTTCAAGAAACGCTCTACTTCTTCAAGCTTCTTTCATGACGCTCTTGGCTGTCATGAAAGAAGCTTTGTGGTCGGAAAAATAGTTATCGGGAGGTTGCGGGAAGCAGTGCGTGCGCCCATAGGAACGTTGCGCGACGAACAGATAGCGTTTCGGCAACCGGAGAGCACCCTCGCCGTCACGGGAGGACCCCCTCCTCCTCTTTCTGCATGACGGTGACGGTGTGCCATGGCGATGTGGAGGCGAAACGAAGAGGCGTCCGTGTGCCGTGCGATGTCAGCGCACGTTAAAGATCCCCAGGTGGTCGAAATTACTCCGTAGCCCTCCACTACGGCTCCTCTTCCTATCTTTCCACTTTCACTCCCATCTTCCTCCCTTCCCTTACGGCGCGGTTGCAGTGTCAACAGAACACGTGAGACAGTTACCACGCCTTTCCTTTCCAATAATTAAATCAATCTACGCAGTCACGTTGTCTTCACTAGCTAGCGGCGTCAGCGTAATCAGTCTGTCGCCTCGACACGTAGGCAACCCCTCCCCCCCCCCTTCTTTTCTCGTGTTCTCCGGTTGCTGCGCGCGCTCCTGCCCCCATCATTCGCCGCTGAGTGAAGAGCCGGTTCGAACTGAGGGGGGATGGGGAGCTGAAAGGGGGGGGGGGGGGGGGAGGCGTAGCTGGTTACGAGGCCGGCCGACGCCGACGTCGACGCGAAACCCAGGAACGAGCGCCAAAGAGCTGCGCTCTAAAAACCAAGGATGCAAGAAAGGAAGGGAAACCGTACGAGAGCGAGAAATAAACACTGTGGCTCTCGCCGAATGTTTTTAACTACTTTGTTGACTAGCTCGGCCATAACTCTCTGCTTGTTTTCTTTCTGCTGTTTTCATTCAGTACTTCAGAACTACAACTTGATGTTATAGCAAGAATACATGGCGATTACGATGTTCCCGGTCAAGAAAACACCTGATTTTTAGGAGCGTAAGCTCCACTCTGCATACATTATGTCAGAAGATTTGGACAACCCTGCAGTGGCCACAGGACTGGAGGAGGTCAGTTTACATCCCCATTCCAAATAAAGGCAGTGCCAAAGATTGTTCCAACTACCGCACGATCGCGCTTATTTCGCATGCTAGCAAGGTGATGTTGAAAATCCTGCAAGGTAGGCTGCAGCAGTATGTGGATCGGGAGCTTCCGGACGTGCAAGCTGGGTTTCGCAAGGGCAGAGGAACTAGAGACCAAATTACCAACCTTCGCTGGATCATGAAAAAAGCAAGAGAGTTCCAGAAACCCATCTACTTCTGCTTTATTGATTATGCGAAAGCGTTTGACTGCGTAGATCACAGCAGATTGTGGCAAGCTCTCCAAGAGATGGGAGTTCCAATTCACCTCATCTGTCTCCTCAGGAACCTTTATGAAGGGCAAGAGGCCACAGTCAGAACTGGGCATGGTCTTACTGATTGGTTTCCGATTGAGAAAGGGGTGAGGCAAGGCTGCATACTGTCGCCCTGCCTATTTAACCTATATGCAGAGTGCATCATGAGGAAGGCCGGTCTGGACGCGTCTTCAGCTGGAGTGAAGATTGCTGGAAAACGTATCAACAACCTTAGATATGCGGATGATACCACTTTAATGGCAGAAAGTGAAGTGGAACTCAAGAGACTTCTGATGCGCGTACAAGAAGAGAGTGAGAAGTTTGGGCTTAAACTGAACATTAAAAAAACAAAGATCATGGCGTCTTGCCCTATCAAGTCCTGGAGCATCAATGGACAAGAAGTGGAAGCTGTGACAGATTTTCTCTTCTTGGGCTCCAAGATTACCTCAGAAGGAGACTGCAGCCATGAAATTAGGAGACGCCTGCTTCTGGGAAAGAGAGCAATGGTTAGCCTTGACCGCCTAGTAAAGAGCAGAGACATTAGTCTGCCAACCAAGATCCGTATAACTCGTGCTATGGTCTTTCCAGTTGTGATGTATGGATGCGAGAGTTGGACTGTGAAAAAGGCTGACCGCCGAAGAATTGACGCGTTTGAATTGTGGTGCTGGCGGAGACTCTTGAGAGTTCCTTGGACTGCCAGAAGATCAAATCAGTCGATACTGTCGACCATAAACCCTGACTGCTCATTGGAGGGTCAAATTCTAAAGTTAAAGCTCAGCTACATTGGTCATCTGATGAGAAGAGAGGAGTCGCTGGAGAAAGATTTGATGTTGGGAAAGGTTGAGGGTCGCCGGAGAAGGGGTAGGCAGCGAACGCGATGGTTAGATGGCATCCTCGAGGCATCGCAGATGAAGTTATGTTATGTTAGGAAGATAGTTAGAGACCGGAAAGCGTGGCGTGACATGGTCGATAGGGTCACGAAGAGTCGGACACGACTGAACGACTGAATTGAAACTGAAGCTCCACTCTTCGGGTTCAAATCCAGGGAGAACTTGGTTCCGTCCGGGGGACGTTGAAGCTGAGCCAAGGTGAGATTAGAATTTCGAGCCTGCCTGACGGCAAGCCTCGCCTAGTGTGTTATGCTATAACAAGCTGGTGCATGACCACATGACTAGCCGACCACTTGGCCACCACGAATAACCCTTGAAGTATGATATCTGACCTTTAAAGGTGACCGGTTCTCAATAATTCCAGACATTATCTGATACGCACGCGACAACGTCATCTGAATGCATGATAGTCGCTAAACAATGACCTCGTTATTAGCAAAACCAAGCAAAACAGAGCTATCGCTCGTCGAACTAGGTTTAACCGCGTTTAACTACTACTATTTTTTTTTTTTGCATTGACTGTGTGTAGTTATTCCTCAGGAAAAAAAGCATGCAAGCATGAGTTCCCGGAAGGTTAGCGCTGAAAGACGGATAACAAACTGACGGCATGGCTCCGCGCTACTTATAGTGCCATAGACATCCAGAGCGCAGATCTTTGCGCCCGTTGTGCGTTCTGAATATCAGCGACAGTTCAGTTCAGGCGTTCAGTCGTGTCCGACTCTTCGTGACCCTATGGACCATGTCACGCCACGCTTTCCGGTCTCTCACTATCTTCTTAACATCACATAGCTTCATCTGCAATGCCTCGAGAATGCCATCTAACCATCGCGTTCGCTGCCTACCCCTTCTCCGGCGACCCTCAACCTTTCCCAACATCAAATCTTTCTCCAGCGACTCCTCTCTTCTCATCAGATGACCAAAATAGCTGAGCTTTAACTTTAGAATTTGACCCTCCAATGAGCAGTCAGGGTTTATGGTCGACAATATCGACTGATTTGATCTTCTGGCAGTCCAAGGAACTCTTAAGAGTCTTCGCCAGCACCACAATTCAAACGCGTCAATTCTTCGGCGGTCAGCCTTTTTCACAGTCCAACTCTGGCATCCATACATCACAACTGGAATATTTGTTGAAAACTACAGAAATTTTTTGGCAGCTGTCCTGCCAGAAATTTTCTGTTCTGCTATGTTTTCAATTTCTGAATTTTTTTGTAATTTTATTTATTTTCTGTTTACAACTGATTAAATATTTTTGTAAATTGACAAAAATTTTCTGTTATACGACGTTTTTTTTTTTGTTTTTCTTTTGTCGCAGTGAAAAGAATGATGCAAATATATCTTTTTTTTACTCGTCGTTCATTTCACGTTTTCTGTCTGTAACAACAATAAAACTGCGTTAGGCGCCAATTCCTTCCATGAACACTACTTTAAGGCGAAAGCCAACTACATCTTACGAATATCTCTCGGGGCTGGCAGTACTCGATGACACAAATAAGGTTGGCCTCGCGACAGCCGTTGCCTACCCACCGAAAAGAGGAAGTGGAAAAATGCCTAACAGATACCATTGTAGCAGGGAGTAAGCAACAACGGACCTCAATGTGGCGCCACTAGTTATCTTCTTTCGAATCGAAATTATTACGCAGCCGATCATCGGACAGCGTCTTCGGGGTTGTCATACCAGTTCGCTTTCTACTACGAATTTACCTACTATTCAAGTAAAAATCAATTTGCGGTAGAAAATAGAACAGACGGCAAAAATATATCGAATGGTTTGCCTTCCAATCAAGGTTTCGCTGGAAAACAGAAAATTACTGTTTTTTCCGTGAACGTATTTCGGTCAATGAAGTAGAACAGATATTCTCTGTCCTGGTACAGAAATTTTCTTTAACAATACCTGTAATTTAATGCACATTTTTTACAGTGTGTAGTTAGCTCTGCGTCCTGTTTTCAGTCAGTTGTCCCTGTCTTTATGCGCTAACCTTCCGGTAAATTTATGCACCAACTAGCCTGCAACTGCAAGAATGTCCTCGGTAAGAGCATGAGTTGGCACGACCGCATAGGCGCTTGTGTGCGCGCTCACCAAATCCGCAGCGTCCGTGTGCACCCAACCGTTACCGAAGGGCGGACTTGGACGTCATGCGAGCCACCACACGGGAAGTGGAGTCAAAAAGAGGCTATTCAGTATTCCACGCAACGTTTGTGTGTATCTTGCTGAGCGCTGACGTTTAGTTCCGTCTGTCCCGCTGGAAGCAGCGAACGCGTCCCAAAAGGCTCTGCTTCAGCAAAAACCGCGCGGCGATGCAAAAAGAGTAGGGCTGTGACCAAGTTGCGAAGGCAGCTGAGACCTCTCGGCGCCTGTCTTGGATCCGTGCCAGAGAGTGTTTCGCTAGATAGGCGGATAGAACTCCCCGAAGCATGCGAAGCCTGGTCTCGTAGCTTGCAACAGTGTGTCAGCGATATACTTCGGAAGAAGAAAAAAAAAATATCTGAACCATAGCGACCTTGGACTCGTAAATTAGAAGTATCTCTAGTCAAACCAGACAGCAAGAAGAATAGACATAACAGCCTTCGAAAGTGGTTGTCAAAAAGTCCATCTTTTTTTGCCCTCATGTAGCTAAAGGATTCCTTTCGTTTTACACGCACTCTTTTCGTGTGGATAATAAATGTGAATACTTGCAGGCGCACTAATTTGTATCGAGTAACAAACTGTGGTTTGGTTGGTTTTGGTTTATGGGGTTTAACGTCCCAAAGCAACTCAGGCTATGAGAGGCGCCGTAGTGGAGGACTCCGGAAATTTCGACCACCTGGGGTTCTTTAACCTGCACTGCCAACGCACAGCACACGGGCGCCTTGCTGTTCGCCTCCATCGAAAAGCGGCCGCCGAGGCCGAGATTCGATCCCGCATCCTTGGGAACAGTAGTCGAGCTCCGTAACCACTGCGCCACAACAAACTGTGGAATAACGTCAAGATGTGCATGTATGTCGTCGAGATCACTATATACCTCACCTAACGGGACGAACAGCTGATAAAAATGATCTGCGAAAGTACAACAACAAATAAAAACCACACTTGGTCTCCCGGGATTTCTCTGTTCCATCCACCTGGTTAAAGACTACAACAACTAGTAACTTGTTGCGGTGAGGTTTCACGCAAGTGCTGTCACCTCTTTGGACAATTGTAGACCGCGACTCGACTTGGAGGCGCGGATTAAATAAAAAATTGTGGTTCAACGCTGCTGAACGGAATATGTAGCAGAAGCATTAGGTGCGGGTGACCAAGCGTTCTTCTTCTTCTTCTACTACTACTTCCCCTTCTACTTCTCCTTCTTCTGCTTCTTCTTTTTCTTCTTCGCAATTAGACGCGGCTCTCGCGCATGCGCATAGCGGGCGGGGCACACTCACGCGAAATTCGGCTCTGACCCGCGTAGTGTAGGTTTACGCTACAAAATTCTACTTCCGCTTAAAAGCACGAAAGCTAAGGGTGCATTTTGTTTTATTTAGAAAATGCTTCATTGGATTAGGTACTTTTTCCTCGAGTCTGTACTTTTTATCTCGGTTTTTCTGCTCCAAATTCATTTTCTCAGTATTTTGCGACGCGTACTAAACGCATTCTAAAATTATCTCTTATTAAGATTTAAAAAAGTGCGCTCATCGCGCTCGTAAGTACTTTATTTTGAGCGGTCACGAACTCTGTGTGACTGGGAAGCGTCAGCACTATTTCTTTTAGTATATATATAATTAGGAATTGGTTGAAAAGGCGGTAAACTATCTTATGAAAATAAGCTGATGCGCTCGTGCAAAGTAACCGGTAGTTTTACACAAGCCTTCAGTCCGTACACAAATAAGAGAACAGCGCTTGACACACCAAGACCCTCGTCGGCGCACGTATACAAGCAGGAAACAGACTTACACCGCATTGATAGAAGCCCCCCCCCCCCCTTCCTCCCATACACACACGCACACACACACTGAAGCTAGTAACGTTGCACTGAAGTGGAAGAGTACACATTTATAAAAAGAGCACACTCAATTCGCGCTTACACGGCAAAATGTGACGACGTATTCTTTACGGATTATGCCAGGCAGTCGTAAAGAGAGTGCTGACTGGCAAGCCCCTTTCAACATCATCTTTCAACAGCACGCGCTGGTCTTCGTAAGAGGCCTTTTGCAGTGCTCTTAACGCCAACGCAGCGCTAATCTTTGACGCGCCTCACAGAGAAACGTCAGCTAATAGGAAAGGAGCTCGCAGAAATCCTTCCATCCCCATCGCCTTCAATGTCGAGCATTCGCAAATCCTTTCACTAGGGACTCACTCAGAGCAAGAACATGTTTGACCAGGCAGCAGGAGATGCTCCGGCGTTGGAACGTTGCTTTCGAAGTCTCAGCGCTTGCTTTATATGTGCGGTAATTAGGCTGTTACATTATTCGTGGCAAAGCGATATATGCGTTGAGTTAGGTTACGTCATTTCATCTTTACGAGCGGGAGCGAGAGCGCTGAAGCCGCGGAGTGGCGAAAAAGTTTTCTCCAAATGTAATGAAGCTGCATGTCATTTGTTCGTAACAAAATACATCTATGTTTCAGGTGTCAGTGGGCTGGTCTCTGCCATTAGCCACTCTGTGTTTTTTCGATAGAAAGTATATTTAGTTTTTTGGTTGGGGTAGGAGAGGGAAGGCAAAAACTGAGGTTTTAAAGAAGGTGCCTCCTTGTGCAGTATGCCTCTAAGAGAGATTGATCACAGTTAAGTGTATCAGTTATCCGCAGTTTACAATTACCGTATGAAATATACAGGGTTAACAGATTTCACACCCGATTCCAATCCTCAACATGCGCCCACCTGCGTTAGAGTTTGCAGCACTGTGATTACCCTCGCATAGAGAGCTCATTTTTGGATACCCGAAAAGCGAGAATAGTCATACAGATTTTTATTTTTTTTTTCTGCGGAGGATAAGAACACTTATTTGTTCCATGTTCATAAAGTATATTAGTCTTTATGCGCGGTTTAGGATGCTTTATTTTTGCGGTATTTTTTTTGTAAACCCCGCCATAATATCAGCCCCGGTTTGCAACTCTTGAGTGTCACTTTTTTTTTTTTAATCTTGTTTTGCAGCTATACATATATAGGTGTGTACGTTCTAGCGCACGAAAAATGTGATTATCTCTCTTATGTTAAACAAAATGTTAATTTTCTTCTTTTTCTTTTCAGGATGCATTGCTATCTACGTCAAAGTAATCAACCTCCTTTAAACAAAGTCGGGTACTCCTACAGTGCTCAAACTTTGATGAAAGTGTACAGCGAAATGAAAAGAGGTCTAGTTCCATTGAGTTCAAATAACTTTCTGATTTTTGCCGCAGATGACTAAACACGTGTTCATCGTTTAATTTACTTGCCACTCTAGATTGCGTACTCGCGTCACCAGTTGCATTGCAGTGACATCAAGTGCGACGGAACTCTCTGTTGACCAACCATGGATGGAGCATCGTGACGTCATTCCTGATGCCACTGCATGCCGGCCAATCAGCGCCCGACCGTGTTATGCCGCGAAAAAGAACCACAAAACGTGTAATTAACAGCTATACAGCTATCGCTGTAAAGCGGCTCAAGCAGACAACGATTTAATACAGAAAGTTGAACGCACACTTTTATTTATATACGACCTTGCATCCTCTACTGCTGTCTGAGCTAGTCTCGTCATTCGCTATTTTCTTTTTTCTTTTTTGCCTTGATTAACTGCGAGCTCAAAAAATGGAAATCTGTTTTCGCCAGGCACAAGGCCAGCTTTCTGCAAACGATAACAATGTATAGTTGGACCATGTGCAATTGAACAATCCTCATTACTCACTAAACATGTCGTAATCAATACAATATTATTGAGGATACACTTTTGCACTCTATAGATCATTGCGGATGCAGTAAATTTCCTCGTTTTCTTTCTGGGCCAGTATTTCTCTTTTTTTCTTTTTGTAATCCTGTCTCAATATATCTTTGTCATTGTATAATCTTCCGACTCGATCTTTACATTTATATCTTCGACCTTCGTAACTCGAACACGCGTGGCTAATCTCACAGAAAAAAAGAAACAAGGAAGTAGTGCAAGTGAAACTGAAATGGGATTATAGAGCTCCTCAGTTCAGTTCAGGCGTTCAGTCGTGTCCGACTCTTCGTGACCCTATGGACCATGTCACGCCACGCTTTCCGGTCTCTCACTATCTTCTTAACATCACATAGCTTCATCTGCAATGCCTCGAGAATGCCATCTAACCATCGCGTTCGCTGCCTACCCCTTCTCCGGCGACCCTCAACCTTTCCCAACATCAAATCTTTCTCCAGCGACTCCTCTCTTCTCATCAGATGACCAAAGTAGCTGAGCTTTAACTTTAGAATTTGACCCTCCAATGAGCAGTCAGGGTTTATGGTCGACAATATCGACTGATTTGATCTTCTGGCAGTCCAAGGAACTCTTAAGAGTCTTCGCCAGCACCACAATTCAAACGCGTCAATTCTTCGGCGGTCAGCCTTTTTCACAGTCCAACTCTCGCATCCATACATCACAACTGGAAAGACCATAGCACGGGTTATACGGATCTTGGTTGGTAGACTAATGTCTCTGCTCTTTACTAGGCGGTCAAGGCTAACCATTGCTCTCTTTCCCAGAAGCAGGCGTCTCCTAATTTCATGGCTGCAGTCTCCTTCCGAGGTAATCTTGGCGCCCAAGAACAGAAAATCTGTCACAGCTTCCACTTCTTGTCCATTGATGCTCCAGGACTTGATAGGGCAAGACGCCATGATCTTCGTCTTTTTAATGTTCAGTTTAAGCCCAAACTTCTCACTCTCTTCTTGCACGCGCATCACAAGTCTCTTGAGTTCCACTTCACTTTCTGCCATTAAAGTGGTATCATCCGCATATCTAAGGTTGTTGATACGTTTTCCAGCAATCTTCACTCCAGCTGAAGACTCGTCCAGACCGGCCTTCCTCATGATGCACTCTGCATATAGGTTAAATAGGCAGGGCGACAGTATGCAGCCTTGCCTCACTCCTTTCTCAATCGGAAACCAATCAGTAAGGCCATGCCCAGTTCTGACTGTGGCCTCTTGCCCTTCATAAAGGTTCCTGAGGAGACAGATGAGGTGAATTGGAACTCCCATCTCTTGGAGAGCTTGCCACAATCTGCTGTGATCTACGCAGTCAAACGCTTTCGCATAATCAATAAAGCAGAATATATAGAGCTCCTACCCAAGGTCAATCTAACCGGCTTCTGGTTTGCTTCACCCATCTTTTTTTTTTTCGTCTATCAGCTAACGCTGTTGCCTTTCGCATGGTCCTGCTTCCCTGTGTGTTTTATCAAAGTCATTCCTAGCGCGGGGAGACGTCAATCCTATGCACGTAGCATTAGCCGAATTTCAGCCGTCTCAATCACTAACTCCCTTTTCGACTCCAATCGCGTCACTTGGACTGGGAGAATACCGAGGAAAGGAATTCGCACCGAATCTGGCTCGTTCCCTGCCTTGGCTCTCAACGCCAATCTTGTTTAGTAAGGACAAGTTGAACTCTCTAAGCCGCTCTTTCTTTTGGATGCCTCAGTGCGCGTGTGTGTCACTCCTCTTTTTCATTTTTCGACGTTCCTTGCTTCATTCTTCACTTCATTCCAACTGGGTTTCTTTTCCTTTTTCCTGCGTTCTCCATTTATTTGCAGGCACCCAAATGGTTTATAGACGACATGTCTCAGCCTGTTCTGACTTTTTTTATGTTGTCTATTTACAACTTCCACCGTTTTCATTTCCCTTAATCGCTGAAATCTGGGATTCAATACTCTGACAGGTACCATGAACACCTTTGAAAATTCACAGGATAAAGTTGACCTTAACACAATCCATACCCTGCTGTCCGTTCCGACTTCCGGACAAGAAACAATTGGTGTCCTCTTCCTCACTTCCACCTTAAACCCTCTCCTTGGGCCACAAATTTAAATTTTTATTTTCTATTCTGACATTGTCATTGCTTTTTCACGTCTTTTTTTTTTTTTTTTTGACATCTTTCCCGACCTTTTCATTCCACTAGCCATAAAACGGTTCTACTTTTCGTTTCGTATTTATTAGCGAGACCAGATTTCCCACTTGGAACAGCAGTGAAGAACTGCAGCGAACACTCGTTTAGAAAAGACTGCAGCCAACTCACGGCCTGCTTGTTTGCACTTTATCCGGGCAACGTTGAACGAGGTCGTTTTTCCTCCCAACTTCAGTGGATCGGTCTATACTTCATACCGGAGCCCTTCCTGGGTCTCGGAATTGGAACAGATCGCCGTCCAGCCGAAAAAGCCGCATCCCCCCTTTACCTTCATGTTTCCAGCTCGAAAAAATGGGCTTCGTGTTTCCTTCACTATGATGCTATTTCCCGGCTACTATCTTGTGTTTTCTTCTAAAACTGACGGCAAAGTAGCAACCGTAGTTGGAGCACGGTTTTGAACCAAACGAGGTAAAGAAAGTTCAGAAATGAGTGTCACGAACGTGTAGAGGAACTCTTTCGAACTGTACGTGCATTTTGCTGTCTGCTGACGTTTTCTTTTTGCCCCGGGCGAAAGAACGGGTCGACGCGCCGGGGGCCATGATGGGCGCGTATGGTGTATATAAAAGCTTCCCCGCCGGCGGCCACTTCACTTTTCACCAATGGCCTGAACGTGACCCCCTTCTTTGTTTCATTTTATTTTTCCGGGTTTGTAGTCAGACAGCTATAGCAGCTCAGTCTGGAAGGAACGGTCTTCAAACCGCACAGCGCGTTCGCCAATCTGCAGCCCAAGGGCGCCCTACGCTCCGAGGCAGTGGATGAGGGCTGAGTCCGTCTAAGGTGCGACGGGAAACAATACAGCAAAACCAGGATTGGCTACGTCCGGAATATATGTAAGAGTTTCGGAAGATGGCGTCACAAGCAGACCGCCATTATTTGCAGAACAAAAGAATTGCAGTTGCTATCTCCCCCCAAAAGACAGTGTCCACTTCAATACTGTTCTCCTCTCCTGTTTCTTCTTTTTCTTTTTTTGCTCGCTTTTTATTGGTTTCACTAAGCTGCGGCCGGGAAGCAATCCCAGTAACGACAAGGAACGGTTTTACGACATGACGAGCTAGGCCTCGACAGCGAACTCGAGGCTGGATGCTGGAAAAATTCGCAGTCGTCTAAAGAAAATAAAGCAGAAAGCTAGAAAGATGCTCTTTTAGGCTATGCGCGAAGAGCACGTCAACGCTGCTGTCGGGTTTGCCAATTTTTCGCTTTCTTTTCGCCGGCGTTTTGCTCGCAGTTTAAGGACGTGGAAGGCAGCGTGGTTGATACCTTGTCTATAAGTGTTCTACATAGCGGTGTAGGGACGCATTTCAGTAAAACGTGATGCTGATTAAATTGGCTCTTGTGCTTAAAAATTTATTCCTACACAGAAAGAATGCAGAAAAGGTGTGGATATCCTCGCTTCGAGCTGTCCCTGCCACGATAAATTTTTAAGCAGGGAAACAGTGCGGGACATTTTTGAAAGGTTAAAAACGAAAGTGGTGCAAGATAAGGGCTTTTGCAGACAGCTCGATAAAAAAAAAAAATCACTAAAGACGAACGTAAGCGATAAGGAAGGCGGGCTAACCGTCGCCATGGCGATGCCAGGAAAACTGTGATTACAAACAATGCAGAGCAAGGCGCACAAGCATTGAAAATGTAATGCAATGCGGGAAGATTAGAACAATGGACTGGCGGAAAATAAAATAAGAAAGCAGAGTGAATGACTTCGCACTCGACATCCACGAAGCCCGCCACACGATGGCACCATGATAACGAAGCGTTTTATAGCACCTGAAGATGGGGAACCTTTCTAACGTCACAGATGAATTTGCCGGCTTCACTTTCCACTCAGCAAAGGTACCGCTCTGGAAGAGCTCCCAACGTATCACGTACATAACAACAAGGGCGTTATGTGCGTTATTTGTATAATTGCGTTTGAAGGGATCACTGCGATTAAGTGCGCCCTACCTTTGTAGAGTATACGAGTTTGTAAGCCTACTGCGAGACCGTCTTTTAACCGTTTGGTAACATCGTTTCGTCGATATTTAGTTTGTTATTATTGCTTTCTCACGCCAACCGACGTACAGAGAGGGGACGTGTCCAGCTGTCCGGGGCATGAAGCTACTAACATCTGTTGGCTATCAGTAAAGCGAAAACTACATAACTCGAAAGAGGGTTTCTAGTTTTGAGAAAACTATAAAGTTCAGAGACATATAGCACGCGAACATAGAGACCGTGATGTTCGACTCCTCAGGCTGCCACAAAAAGGACTGTAAAATGCACGCCAATTATTCCGACGACCACAGAACATGAATGAGATGAATCGAACATTCTAAATCTCCGCTTCTCGCTAAATTCAAAATATTTTGAATATCCAGCGCCCTGCAGCATGTTGTGGCTGACCTGGGAACTAGAAGATTTTCTAAGTAAATAAGTAAAGTAAATAAGGGGTGCTAAGTAAATAAGGGGCGCCAAAGGGAAATGGACTAGAAGCCGAGGCGATAGCTTGAAAACATGGCGCTCGTTTTTAAACCTTCAAGACGCGCTTTACATCACATAGATACAGCGTCGAAGCACTCAAGCAGCGAGACGTTAGAAACCAACGCTCCATGGGTTCAGTAGTCAGGCGTGGGGCCCCGTAAATCTCCACGAAATTGCAAAAAAGCAAGCACTTTTTTCACATTCAAGTCAGCACCGCACGCAACCAGACCAGTCGATAGACAAGGTGCAAGTCGCCGCCTTCCCCGCACGAGTGTTTGCGGCCAACAACGCGCACATGCGCTCGACTAAAATAGAGACAATAACGATCGTTTATTTCTTTTCCCCTTTTTAGCTTTTTAATGTTGTCTGTTTATCCTTAAGGCATTGTTTCCGGCGCACGCAATCACCGAAGGCTGCATATAAAGAGAAAGTGTCGTCCTTGGCGGACCCAGGAGCACAAGCCGCGCGGTATACACAGGCGGGGAAGCCGCTACGGGGCGCAACTTTTATGAACAATGTGGCTCTTCGCTTCTTGTTCCGCCGCTGACTCCTATAGACCCGAGGTCTGGATCTAAAAAAAAAAATCGATTCGCTCGCTTCAGATATTAATCACACACACTGCAGGCCGAGTTGATGGTTGCGTACTCGATCGTTAAGCTGTATACGTCCCACTTGCACTCGTAACCATTGTCCGTGCCCGTGCGCGCACATGTCCGAGGCGGGACACTTCGCTTTAAAAAAGTGACGAAAAGGGGAAGCGTATACCAAAAACAGCTCGCAAAAGGAAACATTCTCTTACAATAACAGCGTTTTCGGTTCTTCTCTTATATTTTTTTGTTTTCCTCTTTTTGTTTTTTCTTTCTTTTTTTTTAAAGCCGAAGGTTTGAAATTGCTAGTGTTGACATCCTAATAAATTGTACAAAAGAGCTAACTCAGAAAAACGTCCTGCAAGGAGGATCCAGACCGTTCTCTGTTGTTTGAGTAGTGTTGCCTTTTGTAGTGACTCCATTTTCAATCCGTTTGACTTCCACTTCGTGTGCTCTCGACGTATTTGTTTCTATCTATCTATCTATCTATCTATCTATCTATCTATCTATCTATCTATCTATCTATCTATCTATCTATCTATCTATCTATCTATCTATCTATCTATCTATCTATCTATCTATCTATCTATCTATCTATCTATCTATCTATCTATCTATCTATCTATCTATCTATCTATCTATCTATCTATCTATCTATCTATCTATCTATCTATCTATCTATCTATCTATCTATCTATCTATCTATCTATCTATCTATCTATCTATCTATCTATCTATCTATCTATCTATCTATCTATCTATCTATCTATCTATCTATCTATCTATCTATCTATCTATCTATCTATCTATCTATCTATCTATCTATCTATCTATCTATCTATCTATCTATCTATCTATCTATCTATCTATCTATCTATCTATCTATCTATCTATCTATCTATCTATCTATCTATCTATCTATCTATCTATCTATCTATCTATCTATCTATCTATCTATCTATCTATCTATCTATCTATCTATCTATCTATCTATCTATCTATCTATCTATCTATCTATCTATCTATCTATCTATCTATCTATCTATCTATCTATCTATCTATCTATCTATCTATCTATCTATCTATCTATCTATCTATCTATCTATCTATCTATCTATCTATCTATCTATCTATCTATCTATCTATCTATCTATCTATCTATCTATCTATCTATCTATCTATCTATCTATCTATCTATCTATCTATCTATCTATCTATCTATCTATCTATCTATCTATCTATCTATCTATCTATCTATCTATCTATCTATCTATCTATCTATCTATCTATCTATCTATCTATCTATCTATCTATCTATCTATCTATCTATCTATCTATCTATCTATCTATCTATCTATCTATCTATCTATCTATCTATCTATCTATCTATCTATCTATCTATCTATCTATCTATCTATCTATCTATCTATCTATCTATCTATCTATCTATCTATCTATCTATCTATCTATCTATCTATCTATCTATCTATCTATCTATCTATCTATCTATCTATCTCTCTCTCTCTCTCTCTCTCTCTCTGTCTGCAGTTTTAATCCCCACATCGTTCACGTTTCTTTTGCCTAGCCCGGACTTGAGGAAGGGGGCTTCGTTTACGGCAGCCGGTTTCGTGGTGGTGGTGGTAGTGGTTGATTTATTATTTTTTTAAATAATCAAAAAGAAGAAAAAGAGTGTTGCCGGCCGCGGCAACTGCTATCTAAAAAACTGAAGCACTTGAGCTGCGGCCGGCGGGAAGGAAAAGGGGATAGGGAGAGGATAGCAAGGGGAAGTAGAGAGGGGAGCGATAGGAAGAAAGGACAGGGGAGCTTTGTACATTATTGACAGAGTAAAGACAGTCAACGAGTTCGCATCGCTCGCGCGCAAGTGTCCGAGCACTGTCCACGAATGCCAGCGCGCGAGCGGCCCCTGCAATTATTTAGAAAATATATACACATAGTCGCGCGCACGTAGCGTCCTGTCGCAGACAGATCGCGCGCGCGACGCAATGCACCAGCTGCCGGGGTGGGGCGCCCGGCAGCATACGTACAAGGTAGCACACACGGAGCGTTCAGGTCACGCACGCACTACCTGGCGAAGAGCAAGCGAGGCTTCAAGCCCGCCCGCTCGATGAACGCACAGAGGCTCACCATTGCCCTGTCACGGGTGCGCGCACTGCCTCGCGGCCACAGGAGCGTCTCGATGCTGTCCGGGATGATTCCGAGCGCCCTATAAGCCGCGAGCATCTCGCGACGTGGCTCTGCGGATGCGGTACAGCGAAGCAGCATGTGCTCCAATGTCTCCACTGCACCGCAATCACCACACACGTCGCTCGACGATAGTCCGTGGCGCACCCGTCTTACCCCGGGCCACACGCAGCCGACGCGCACTCGGATGAGCATTGCACGCTGTAGGCGCGACAATGAGCGCGCGCCGACAGCAGGGATGCGCTCTCCTCGCGCGATGCGTGGGTCCGGGTGTTGCTGACGGAGGTGGTCATAGATTACCGCGCGCACGTCCTCCAGAGCGAGAAGTTCGTCGCTGGGAGGGAGTTGATGTGCGGCGGTGGCGAGTTCATCGGCTTGCTCATTGCCGTGTATGCCGCAATGGCCGGGCACCCACTGCGCGCGAATGCTGCACTTTCGTTCTGCGAGGTGCTCGAGGCGCTCGCGTATCGCGCACAGCAGCGGTGTGCCACGGCCGGGAGTCTGCAGGCGGCTGAGGGCGGCGCGGGAGTCACACAGCAGTGCACACCTGGGAGGTGGCGGAGCCATGGTGAGCAATAGGTCAAGGCCCAGGCGAAGGCCCAGTAGTTCCGCCGTGGTCGAAGAGCCCAGGTGTGTCACTCTTTGCTGGCGGTGCAACTGCAGGGCAGGGATGGTGGCCGCTGCGGCGAGCGAGCAGCTTTCTCTCGCCACGGAGCCGTCAGTGAAAACAAGCAGGTGGTCGCTTAGTTGCTCGTGTATGACGGCTCTGGCTAGCTGTTGCACCGCACAGAGTGGTGTGCTGCGTTTTCCCGCGATGCCGATGATCTCGCGCTGTACCTCCGTCGTGAGGGGCCAGGGGGAGCAGAGGCCGTAGGGGGGCGTGGCACGCGTCAGCTGGTCATACTCCTGCAGCGCCGCACCCATTCTAGAGCGTGGGAAGTTCCGAAGGCGCTGCAGGAGTTCGCTGCCGTCTGGTGCGCGCTGGGCGGCTTATTTGTACACAGCGTGGGCGGTAAGGTGGAGGTAGTCGCGGCCGTCTCTGTTTGCTGAAAGCACGGCCGTAAGGCTTCCGGCGGCTGGCCACTGTCGCGGGATTTGCCCGAAATAGTCGCTGCATCCTTTTCTTGATGCAACACTTGCCATGAGCTGCGGCTTGATTGAGCGCCAGCTTTTCATCAGTAGCGTCGCAGTCGCACTTTCTCTTTTCTCTAAAATAAATCTGTCGTCGGTCTCAGAGCGCCAGAATTTCTTTGATCGCTCCTGCTTCCTGAAAGAGAATTCAGACTCCAATCATACTCGACAACCTACTTTTTTTATTCCTTTAATCTTTTCAGTTGCCTTAAGGAGCCGCTGTCGCAGTTTTGGGTGAAGTTGTTATTAACTCGCATAAACTGCGAGCTTATCCCTCTCCTAGCAACAAAAAAAGGAATATATCGTTGTTATCAACGCTTCAGGAATGGTTGCGGCGACCATGGATTCAAGTTCGCATCTCGGAAGTAAATGTCGCATATTAACTGCCATCAGTATATGTAAAGGTCGGGAAGGATTTACGGAGCAGCTCTTCCGTACGCTGCAATATACACTACGGCTGAGCTGTGAATGTATAACTTAGAGGCAAGAAATGCATGAGCTCTCAGTGTTTTAACACTAATCTTAGCGCAGAGACTGGAAGAGCGAAGAATGGATAAATTAAATAAAAACTGTGTCATGTCGCACCTCAATAGACCACTGTGCTCACTGCCCCACGATGATAAGATGGTCACACTGGCTTACCGCATTCCTGTTTTCGAACAACAACCTACTAAATCGATATTAAAAACAAAATAAAGTGTACAGCTGGCATTACCCGGTCGGAAAAACCTACAGAAAAAAATCTGTTCTTACGACAGAATTTCTGTTCTGTTTTGGCAGAAAATCTGTTGTGACAACAGAACTTTCTCTAGTTACAACATAAAAGTACCACAGAACTACAGACAACAGAAAACTACTGCAGAAAAACTACAGAACTACAGAAAGCTACTACAGAACTACAGGAAAATCTGACGTTTACGACAGAACTACAGAATATTCTGTCGTATTTTTGACATGTAGTTTTTTTCGACTGGGTAGTCCTTTTTTTTTATTTGGCCCAGATTATGCTTAGAACCTATCTGCCCACAAACGAGATGCACCAGTTTTGATATGCCCGCACGGTGCGTCGGTTCCCGCGACTAGGGACAACATACCAGCCCAGCATGTCGGGAAGTCATTCATCGTAGAAGCACGGGAGTCTACCTGAAAGTCTGCGCCTGTTACACGATTAGGCCTCAGTGACGTCCCAGGTGCTAATAAACAAACGAGCGTAAGCTGTAATGGCTGAACATCCAATATTGCTGTGTTCAACCGCTCTCTCGTCATTTCATCGCATCCGAATGAAGTAGGCGCCGACAAGCGAAAGATGGTCAGAGCCGCCTTCTGGCAAGCATGGAGCATTGCAGTGGGAAGCATTCAGCACGACACGAGGCTAAATAGAGCCTCACTGAACTTGCGATCAGTAAGGGGCTCTCAGCTAGAGCGACATGCGCACTCGGCTTGCACTTTCGGAATACATAACACCCGCATCTTTCACGTGTAGAGCGAGATGGGGAATGGGGGAGCTCTGCGTAGACCAAGGTATACTTCTGATTTCCTTCAAGCATCCGTTTTTTTTTTTTTTTTTTTTTTTTTTTTTGGGGGGGGGGGGGGGAGCGCATTATTCAGAAACAGCATACGCCCCCTTCTACCCTCATTGCGGCCACTGAACCCATCACAGGGCAGGATTTATCAAGTGCCGACAGCCTCTTGAGGATGAGAAGATGCGCTCGAGAGAGCACCGCTTAAAGCCAACGACCAGCGGCAGTATCGCTGGCTCTAGTTTCCAGTGTTTTAAAGTTCACAACGATGAGGGAGGGTGGTATGCACAACAGCTTCACAAGTATCGCAAAGTGCGTGTTCTTTTTGTATGCCCTTAAAAGCGCACGCTTGAAAGCGTAGCTCGCCACCGCGCCCTAGCTCAAATGCGCTTCACCGGTCGCTGCAGCTCTCCGTCCGTACAGTTTACTCTTGATTTCTTCATCCTGCATTTCACCCTCCTTCTTTGTTCTTTCTTCCCCATGCCTAAAGCAGCGAATCTGCCAACGCACATCGCTTACACACCTGTACTTAAGTCGTGAATTACTTGCCCACCTCGTACATACTCGCTTCTTCTTCTATCTCCTCTCCGTCGCTATTCCAAAAATGGGTCGCTAGAGGCAGCGATATGAAACCGCTTTGCACACGCCAAGTCAGTTTCGGGTCACGGAATGTTCTTCTCTGCTCTGCTATACGCACACGTGCACCGCGGCTCCCGCGCAGACTCAGCAGCGTCGGCAAGAATGGTGTCTGCGCCACAGCTCGACTCGTAAGTGATTCGGGTATAGTGGAGTGTACTACAAGGCCTTCGCGACTCAGACACGCGTTCCTATTCTACCACCCCATGAGAGCGAAGCACGAGATCCCGTCTTTTAATGCACGTTCATTCACATTCCAACCACTTATGGGTCGACGACGGTTATGTTCCATCTTTCTTTCGCGTACAGCGCCCCCACCGCTCGTCTTTCTTTTTTTTTTTTTTTAATGTTTTGCAGAGTCGTGCCATATATGAGAGCAGAGCGCAGAACCATTACGCCTCGAGGCTAGGAAAACTGCGTACCTAGCGAGCGCTTCACCCGGCAAAGTATGCGAACCTCTCTTCTGCGTTTTTTTATCGTTACTGTAATTATTACCGCCGGTATCATTCCTCCTCGTCGTTCTTGAAATCAAGCGAGCATGGTAATCTGTTCTTCGTGTCTTCTATTTTTTTTTTTTCTCGCTTTGTACTAGAGACCCGAGAGCTTGCTTCCATTCCTCACAATGGAATGTTCAGTCAACGACTTGGCTCGCGCGTTATAACGTGCCTTCCATATTGCGCCGCGGCACGCTTATTCGCCGGCTCTTTTTCCTCCCTTTATAGCGTAGTCTTCGTAATAACGAGAGAGTTCGTAATAACGAGGGAGAATGCCGCCGCGGATTGCGACGGCGTGATCGTGTTTATATCGCGCTTTGCTTTGACAGCTCCAACGCGTGTACAGTACACGAGCAAAGGCTCGCTAGGGTGTCGTACAGTGTATGCGCGGCAAAGGCTTGTGCTCAGCCATCGCTAAGCGACTCGGATGCCATCCGTCTCGCTTGTTCTGCACTAAATATAGACCGGCGTGTACGCATTCTTCTCGAACTTGGTACTCATGAATAACGTGCGGACACCGAGAGAATATTGTCCCTGCGTTTTACGTTTTTCTTCGTGACATTTGGACAAACAAATGGGGTCGTCTTCATTCACCATAAATTTTTTGGCATGGCGGTTGTCTTCGTGGAAGGAGTGAAAGTGTTGTGTAAATATGCAGTGAGAGTGTAGGCGTGAGGGGTGTGAAATCCTTTCGTTTTGCCGGGGCCGACTGCAACAATCAAAATGGTGCCTGATACGTGCTGCCCTGTTAATTTTGTTTCGTGGGTTGCAAATCCAATACCTGCGATCAGCATATAAAGCCACCATCGATTCCGCAGCCGGCCTTGCATCGTTACTACATTTTCAATTATGTTACGCATGTGTCAGAACATACTGGACGGGATAGCAGATAATTTTGAGCGCATATCACTACCGCCTACAGCGCGTTTCCAGTGCGCATGCGCAGATCGTCCTGAGCGCGCCAGGTGGCGCCAGGTTCCGACCAGCTACGGGCCCACCCGCCCCGTCGGGACAATTTACGAAGGCACATGGGACAAGCAGTACACACTCTAGACGGTGGCAGTATGCGCTATGCTGAAAGTCTTCATTGTCTACCGCAAGTATTGTGGGGGACATATAAGGGAACCGTGCAAGCTGCATGGATAGCGTTTAAAGGCTGAAGCTTATACGCAACGTCACCTCAATGCTCTCATCATGCTGGAAAGTATCGAAGTCTGGCCTGACAAGTATTGAAAAGAAACAAAAGAAACCACGGTCACACAGATCTCTGCATAAAAAAAAAATATCTTTTTTTTGGTGGGCGGGGTAGGAGGTGGGAGGGGGGGGGGGGGAGCGATCAAAAGGATTGGTGCGACGGAACTTTCCCTAGCCAATTTATTGCAGTTTTAATTCTATTCAATTAACTCCAATTCAGATTATATTCTCATTCGAGCCACCCGTCTCAAGAAGGAAAACAACTCGCTCAAGTCTGAACAAATCGCGTTTCAGTCATTTTCGTGTAATGTCCTCGCTCGAATGCGCGGCATGCCACAGGTGTTAGTACCCTCGCTGCCGTCGCGACTGACGAATATTCATGATACCACCATCCACAGCTCACGTTCGAGTCCACGGGCAAAAGGCTCCGACGAAGCTAAATATGGAACCAGTAGGTTCGTGCCGCAGTAATTTCCTTAACGATGGCAACTCGCAGCAGCCCGGGAAATAAAACGTAAAAAAGGGGGTCCTTAGAAAGTGAGCGGAGAGTATGTGTTGAATGACCTTCAATTCTCTCCGTGAATGAGTGTGCGGTCCGAGCAGGTAACCTTCCGTCGCGTTTCACGGCCCCTCCGTTTTTATGCGATTCGCCGCCTCCATTCACGAAAGTCCGGCCGCTAGCATTGATGTAGCGCAGTGGAGACCACAGGCAGGGGAAATAAAACTGAAAGTAGTGCGCCGTGCATTCATATGCAGCAAAGCAGAGCACTCGTCGGCACGTATAGCGAGTATACGAAGTCCATTACATCGAGCGCACGACGTATTTGCCGGTGAGGTTTCTTTTTATTATCTCGTTTTACGCTTCTTTAACCTTGATCCACTGGCGCGCGCGTGTTCGACGACATGCATAATGAGGCGACGAGAATGTAACATACGTATGCCGCTGCTATTCGGGCTGGAAGGTAAAAAACGGGAGCGTGCACTCAAACAGCTATTTCGGCGTGGTTCCATCGCTTTGAATACACCACTCTCTGTTTGCATATATGTGCAGGTACGTGTGACCATTTAATTAAAGCTATATCGCACGGAGCCGCCAAAAGGCGCTTTACAATAGCCTCCATCCTCTTTCATCGCAGATCTCCAGCATAAGAGAGGCTTCTAATTATGTAAAGTCTGTACCTAATTAGGCCAACGTTTTATTTAATTTTGGAAGCCGAGCGCGGTGAGGTTAGGTTTGTTTCATTCTGAATCGCTCAGTGGTGGAAAGGTCAATGACAATAGTTGCAAAATATGGAGTTGCAAAGCTTGAAGTATATATAGTCTTCGTTGAAAGTAATCAGTTCGCGCTTATCTGCCCGTTTTAACTCGCTGTCGGCGTTGTATGCACGCGTCTGGCGGGTGGTAGTTGGGCAGGTGGCATGTACGGGAACTGCATGCTTGGTTGGTGGATTGTACGAGGTCGCGCTTTGAGGTGGGAGGATAAAATGGGAATCCAGCCTTCCAGGACACTTGAATCCCTATCGCCAAGGCAACACAAACCATAGGCCCGGAATTGGTACTGCTTTGGTAAGGTCCGTTCCAACATAGGGCCAGTGGATTGCCAACATAGTAACAAGATTGAGCCGATGGTTTGCTCCGCCTGGTAAGTGTGACGCGCTGCCCCCTGGGTTATGCAGGTAGCTCGCACAAAAGTCAAGGCGGGGTTTCATACCTATGTACGGTTGCTTTCAGCATAATGTGGTAGATTATTACTATTGTGTTCTAATGAATGCGTGCGATATAACAGAGGCACAAATTAAGGAATAAGTGCTAATAAGGCAGCACAACGGTGGCCCTGGCGCCAACTACAGCCATGCCAGAGCCCAGCAGCGCGAAATATATATCACAGTTATTATTTTTTTTAATTTCAAATTTGTATAGATACATCGCTGCGTTGCGAGACTGTTGCTGCTGGGGGCTCCGTGTTAACGGAATCACGAAGGAAAAGCACAGGATTAGCTGGAATAGACATATATCGCTATCACGGTGACTATTATCGTGAACGATGACTCTCTTGGCGACAAACACTATATAGTACATTCCGGTTCCTGTTACAGCACCTTTCAGTCTCATTCAAGCAGTGACGGAAAATAGGAGTAAATAACGGGTGCGATTAACGAGCGAAGGAGACAAAGAAAGCAAGAGAAATGGCGGATCTGTAGAGGATACCGGCAGCACATATAGCCACCGCCGACGCATGCATATGCATGCACTGCACTGCAGGCGTCACGTGCGACCTTGGCGCCGCATTAGCGGCGTACGTGCGGCAAACGAGCCGTCCGACGTGAGAACACGCAGCGTAATGCAGCCACTGCTGCTGCTCGTAAAAAGAAAAGTATCTGAAGAAAAGGAGGCGATACATGAACGAGGATATGGCGCAAAGCCCTAGCTTATCATGCATAAGAAGTTTCCATGATTCATAGCTGTATCAGCTCATCGCGCTGGAACCCTTGGGCGAAGCCCATGTATGAATGGCTGTAGCAGCGAATTTTCTTTGAGTGTGCGCAAAATATTAGTCCACAGTTGTACGGTACACCCAGCAAGACGAAAAACCTTCCTCAGTAGTGACCGGGCCACTTTCCGATCCACCAGCAGTGTGGCTTTCCCTGCCGCGAGCCAGCTGGAGCCGCCTGCTAACACCCGCTGAACCCCACTGACCCCTGTGGATATTCTTGGGGGATAAGGGCACATAAAAGTTCAGAAGTGCAAGTTAATCACTTTGTGCCACGATTTTAGTTCCGTGTTTTTTACCGTTATATTTTAATGTTTTTACTTACCTTTTTGGCTATGTATATATCTGTTTTTACCGGTTTTACTTTCCGTCCCGGCCTCTTACACCGTGGTTTTTATCGCTTTTAGGCTTTTCGGCCTTTCACCTTTTTTATCGTTTTTATCGTTTTTACTCTTGGACGTGACTACACTGTTTCGGTGATTGTGCAGGATCGCATTTGCCCCCCCCCCCCCCCCCCCCCCTCTTTGTACCTTATATATGTGTCCTGCTTGGGAATAAAATTTCAGTTGTTAGTCAGCGCCTGTGCCTTTGTCTCCGTTCCTTCGTGTTTCGTCCCGTTCCTTGCGCTGTTTTATTTTATTAGGCACATAAAAGTTACTTAGCGTGAGCTTATTCTAACAAAAATCTATCGAAGTGCGCCACCTGCTTTTCCTTTAGCAAATCACGCCTTATGAGACATTCGATGTGAATTCGATATTACATGTCACATGTTCGTTACATCCGGTCACGTTGCATGCACGCATCTTCGTATAGCCGAGGTTACGTGTTCGTCATATCCGCTAACACGTGGTATGCATTCGTTCGAAGGCCCCGCCGTGGTGGCACAATGGTTAGGGGGCTCGAGTGCTGGGTCTAAGGACGCGGGATCGAATCCCGACCGCGGCGGCCGCTTTTCGACGGAGTCAAAAAGCAAGGCGCCCATGTAAAGTGCGATGTCAGTGCACGTTAAAGAACCCCGAATGGTCGAGATTTCCGGAGCACTCCACTACGGCGTCTCTTATAGCCTGAGTCGCTTTGAGACGTTAAACCCCATAAGCCAAAGCCAACCTCATCCGGAGGACACTTAAGCACCGCCTTTAAGAGTATGACGTCATGTCGTATAGGCTACCACCCAACGTATAAAGCCCCGCCTTGACCAAGTCGTAAGAACGTGTTGGCGTGGCCTATATGACACCATACCTGACTGGGCATTCAAGACCACTGCAAGGTTGATTCTTATTCCACCTTCGCACCTCAAAAATGAGCAAGCCGCGGGGTGGCAGCTCCTCGCAACTTCCTGACATCATGTGGTCTCTCTAAGTGGCGCAAACCATCGGGGAATCAATGCCCGGCCTTGTAAGCTGCCGGCTACCGCCTGTCATGTAGTACGCTTGCATCTTCGCTATAATCAAGGTCACGTATCTTCACTATACCCGAGGATCCGAGGTGATGCCTTCTTTATATCCAAGCTCATGGGACGATCCAGGAATAACGCGAAACCCTTTCCTTCTCATCTTCTTCCTCCTCCTCGCAAATAAACGGAGTAGAGCTAACGTTCTAAAGAAAAACATTGTATTCTATATAGTGCTCCTTACACTGGTGCCTGCGCACATGCACGTTTTAAAAGGAGCTTTTGTTTTTTGTCATTGCTACTGCACAGATTTAGTGCTTGCCTACAGAATTTGTGCCGAGTATACGCTAGGCGCTTCCCCCTGTATTCCTGACCATTATGCATTATTCGTTCGCATACCTATCTCTGGCATATTTTCCTTCCGCACTTCTATCTTTTTCTTCACCCTCTCTCTATTCCAGCGTTATTAATGGCAATTTTCTTCAGAGTCGGCGGCGTCTTACCCAATCTAGCGTGCAAGCAAACAGCTGTTGTGCAACAGGGGCAAGATAAGGAACAAAATGTCCGCCCGCAGCATGCGAGAGGCCTCAGTAAAAGTGCCGTTTATGACCACGGCGTATTGACTTGGCCATCGAGAAAAATGGCAATTCATGGCACACTGTATGCGAAACAATGGTTTTTGCGCAGACACACAGTGTACATTTGATGTGTTCCTGGGCGTCATAACTCTCCAAATATGGAAGTAGAAAAGGAAGGGGAGAGGTTAGTGTGAGCAGCTTAATTCTATGGATGCTCTACTGGTAATAAAAAGAAAGCGTCTTTTCCCACAGTGAGAAAAACCACCGATGACAGGATTGAATTTGTTATAATCCTTAAATTCGGAAACGATAAAGAGCACAGGAAAGTAGGAAAAGAGCAAAAAGGCAGTTGCCACTCAAAATGACACAGCCTCAGACTAGTTCCAGAGACAAGGAGTGAAAAGATCCAGAAAGACCGAAGAGATAAGTAGAAGTCTATCCGACGGGTTATGCCGCCCGAATTATTCCTTGTTTTCATATAGCCGTGAGCTGACAGAACAGACCACGATTATTTATTTTGGATTCACATCTCCCTCCCTCTCTCTCCTCCGCCCCTCTCTCTCTGCCTTTCTGTCGGTAGCCAAGGTCGACAGAAGCGGGCTATCAGAGCTCTGGGAGATGGTGTGTTTTGCGAAAACTTAAGACGAAGGGTACTATACTACAGTATGCTATGTATTGAATACATATGTTTTCATTGTGGCTACCATCGGCAGGTAGACCCCGCTCCTAGCAGACAGCGTCGAACTTCTAATGTTTTCTTTTAACCTGTCATGTCATAGGGACCATCCTACCGTGAATATCTGCCAAATTTCTCACCTCGTCATCACGGATAACTTTATGCCATCTTCGGTATGCACACCTCTTACATCGGAGTCATTTTACGACCAGTTGTACCAGCGCCGGCCAGGTACCGAAGAAGATAAGGTGGCTCCAGCATGACAGAACGTTTTATGCTTCATTCCGGGCGAAGTGCAACCACATTCATTCGTCGACCGCCGTCAATTCATTAAATTCACAATTCATTAAATG
Source organism: Amblyomma maculatum (assembly GCF_055883805.1). Classification (NCBI taxonomy): domain Eukaryota; kingdom Metazoa; phylum Arthropoda; class Arachnida; order Ixodida; family Ixodidae; genus Amblyomma; species Amblyomma maculatum. The sequence continues at coordinate 17,867,302 of NC_139352.1, read as the reverse complement.
CGGTACAGTCATCTGCTAGAAGGCCTCCGCATTTCTGGTGACCAGGGCGCGCAACCAAGACGCAATTTTCTGTTTTACACATCACACTTGTCAAACAATGTTCCTCCATTTCCCGCTAAAAATTCCAGCGGAAACATCATTAAATGGGGCTCAAAGTGGGCAGCACCATAGACAAATACAAAATTGTGGGTAGCAACACAGTTGCGGTCACGGAAAACTTCCCTAGAGAGAAAGCATGGGACGCTGCTGTGAACGCAACGCACGGCACCACCGCAAAGCCGAAGCCTACGCTCCCATCCGCCCATCGACGAAGGCGGCGCCAACGCACGAAGACCGCTACACCGCGAACCAGCGCCAACGGATTCTACGTTACAGCTCTTCAGCGATACCGCAAAGTCGACCTCGATGTTTCCTTTTCCCAGTTCGAACACGAAGCGAAGCAGGTTCTCTGTGTGCCAGGTGTTCGCAACGTCCTGTGGTAAGTTTCCGCGAACGGCAGCCCGACGACGATGACGAAGGTTATAGTACGCTTGTATATACCTGCTTACGAGATGCGCCAGGACGTGATGACCTATATAATATGTCGCATGTTAAGGAAAAAAGCAAATATATCTTCTTGGCTCGTTCGATCTCTTCTTCCCATACATGAAAGCCCAATAAAAAAAAATAAGGATCGAGTGCTAGACACTCAAACAATCTTCCTCCTAAATCCCTTTCGCGAATCGCAATCACAACCTTTCATCAAAAAAGAAAAAAAAAATTCACTCATTACATTATATTTTCTGCGTAGCTCGTGCGTTTTTCCATAGATGTACAACCTTAAAGATGCTCAGATATATCCTGCCCCTACGAGAGGAAAACAAGATCGAAAGAGTGCGCTGCCAAGAGATGGATAACGGCTCATACAAATCAGCTCAAGATACTTGTTTACCGCGCTAACCACTATCCCCGTATTTTTCGCCGAATAACTAAGCACGAATGGAGCTTCACCTTTGTTCATTAAAAAGAGACTTAGAACTTCGTTTCCAGTTGGAGAGCCTCGTATCTGTGAGCTTAATGTCCACAATTAGGTCATGCAATGAACGAAGGTGGCGTCGTGCAAGGAGACCTTGAGTAAGCTGCGAATTGTCATTTGACTTCCCGACACGCAACATTCAGAGCAGCCTTTCGGAGCCAGCACTTTGCCGCGTTCCAACTGATGACTTTCTCCAGACCGCGCGTAAGCATGTGAATCGCGTATGAAATTTAACTCGTCCAAGTGGCTACAACCGTTCGATACAAACTACATCTCTTCTCTCCGACCAGGTATAACTGACAAGCTTAATCTCGCTACTTACATTTTTTTTTTGTTTACCGCTCCAACATGCTTTTTCATCCGGTAAAGGTAGTACGTGTAGTGAGCCGAACCACAGCCTTGTAGGTCGCGGCAGGAAGTGCCACGTGATCAAAATACAAGAACCACTATTTAAGCTTAAGCGGAGCCGAAGATAAGTCGTTCGCGATTGATTCATGTGGCATTGAGTTTACACAGCACAAGAGTGGTTTGTTTCTTTCCATGGATTCACATTTCAGATCAGCAGCGGTACTTTCTCAAACCACCGCATAGAGAGGGCGATACACGAAGTAGCCATCTTTGCTTTGCACGGCGGAGCTCTAATTAGTTCAGTCAAAACTCTCTTAACTCGAACAATCGGTTTATCGAGACGGCGCTTACGTCCCCGCCAAAGCCAACCGTAATGACCGAAAAGGCTCTCCTTGACCCGACCTTCTCGTAATTAAAGCTAGTCGCCCCACCCCCGCGCCACAGTTCTCCTTGTTTGAATCACTTACTGCAAACGAGTCAGCCGTACGTTTGCAGTGTGTGATTATTCAGGGCCATGGTACACCAGGAAGATTTACATGACGGCCCGTATATTGTTTCGATTTCGTTCGTGCGAGGACGATACATTTTTTTTCTTAATTTTTTTAATTGAAGTTCTACATTCACACGCAGCAGCGACAAAGAGCATCTCTCGTTATTCAGCCGCGACCAAGCGCTCCGTGCCAAAGCACACCGTCGGCGTCACCCACGCGTCACCTGCTTTTAACGCAAGGCCGTAGCCCTTCTCCTCTCCCCCTCTGCTCGTCGTCTATATGGGCACGCGTCAGGAAGCAAGACACGCATCCCCCTCTTCCTCACCCGTTTGCACTCCCTTGCCCATATCCTTCGCCTCACTGTATACTTCGAAATTCGTGGGCGGGGCAGCGTCTGCAAGCAGCAGTCGCGAGCCTGGGCGCGCGTGTAGGCACACCGGCTTCCTTCGGCGGCGAGCCTTTGGGCCGATGCAAAAGGAAAAGAATCGCGTGTCGCCCGCGTACGCGAGACCATATAACGACATGCGAGACCCGCATCGCCTTCACTATTGGGAGTGCCCTGCCCCGAAACCATATACTACGCATACTGTATACTGCTGGTGCCGTGTGTTTGCACGTCACAGGTGCACTTTGCGAGCAAAGAAATGGGGGATAAGCGCACGTATGTGCACGCGTGTGCTTTCTTCGTCTCTGCGGAGGGTCATCTGCTTGACGTCTATGCGCATATTATGCGCCCTTGATAGCATCCATCGCGTTTATGTCTGGATGTGGGTCTCACGGGCAGCAGTTAGAGACGAGGGATTTCTGAGTTAACGACCTTTCTGTCGGGCCTGGAAAGTGCTGTCCCAGTTGTACAGGCAGCGTATGTCTCGGGGAGGGGTCACGTTTGTGCATAAATGACTGAGAAAGTGGTCTGGCAAAACAGGAAACTGAACCGGACTAAGCTTTCACGTTTGCGGCGTATCGTTTCAAGGCCAATGAAATGCCGCCCAGGCCATTCAGGACAAAACAACAGCAAAAGGAAGGGAACATTTATTTTTGCCGCAATGAACGCCACATGGTTATACGGTCGACTGTACTGCGTGTCTGGGGGTAAGAGATTGAGGTATTATTTCTGCTGAAGAAGCGTTAGAGGTCCCGACAACCTGAAAACCCGGAGTCTGCGCGGTGAGAGAAAAATCACAAGCATGGCGCTGGCAGGCGGTAGCTGGCAGGTGATAGGGACTGCCATTGATTTGTTTTCAGGTTGAGTGACGTCACGAGACACCATGACGTCGCGGCCAAGATGGCAAGAACTGCGAACTCAGACAGCTCCTTCGAGGTGATAGATTGAGATGGGAATCCAACTGATCTTTCCCATAATATGGTAGGTTACCACTACCTAGCGAAGAGTATTTGTGAGATAATAAAGTCGCAATTAAGTAATCAGTGATCAAGCGAGTAACAAATTGCGTGTGTGCGAACATACGCAGGGGACCCAAAGACGGGATAATTTGGCGTTGTCGCATCGTACCCTTAAAAGCGCAACCTAAAACTGCCCCAGATTTTTTGTGTGTGAGTTTCTCAAAGGCAGACTGGCTCAAAAGAGCAACCGAGGCCCTTTGCTAAAACGTGAGCACAGGTGGAACGTATGGACTTAATTCCTTCTTGCGCAACGTCAATCGACCGGTAACACCGGTGAACATGACTTCTTGGCACGTTCATTGTTAGATTAGCGTTCAGTATCAGATGAGGGTTTCGAGGCCTAAACACAAGCATCGAGTCATCAAAAAAATGAGAATGGTTCAACGCTGCTGAACCGAATTTGACGCGAAAGCATTAGCTGCGGGTTACCGAACGTTCTTCTTTCTTCTTCTTCGTCTCCGTCTTCTTCGTGGCTGTTAAAGGTCATTCGTGACCACGCGACGGGCCTAAACGTGGCGTTGTTGCTTTCGCAACAAAACACAACAAGACACTTCTGTCCACGTTTGCCGCGTTTCAGGAAAGGATAACGTCCTGATAAACTTCGCTTTTCTTTTTCCTTTTTCGAAGGCTTCAAAGCTACCGTAGACACAAATACTCGCACAGCTGAAAGGTAAAACTGCGCGAATGAAACGGAACAGGAGGCTAAAGGAACAACAAAGACAACATGTCTCTCGTCCCGTTTCATTCGCGCAGTTTCACCTTTTATCTGCAATGAACCAAGTAGGCCGCAAAACTGCTCTACAAATACAGCGCCGTTGAAATCTATTAGCACTCGATACTTGCCCCATTAGCTGCCTCAATATACTCCGCGAGGCTAAATAGCCAGCCCCAAGACGTACATTTGGCAAATAGATATGAGCGTGTTCTATTCGCAAACAATGCAAACATGTAAAACCAGCTGGGTTACAAGCGCGAGTTGAATGCAGCTTACTTCGCAAGTGGGTATAGGTATACGCCCGAGCAAGCAGCATTTAATAAGCGAAGGGCGCGCCCGAACGGCAGATATGGACCGAGTCTACTCGTGCGAAATTTCTCAACGCCAGCAAGCTGCTATCCATAGGACGGGACTTTGCTTGTGGAGGATGCCCCGATTTGGAGATTTCAAACCAGGAAATGATTATCATTAGCCTAGGAGCAGCCATATGGTCAGAAGTGGAAAGCTGACAGCTGTCGAGCGTACTACGCAGTGTTACATTTGGTGGTCGCGTGCTCAACCCACCGCTGACGCCAGTTGTTAGGTTTGGGGTCGCGAGCTCCGGGGCAGCGTACCGCTGCGGCGCGCGGCCCCTCGGTAGCGTTGGCCTGGCGGCTCCGTGGACGGCGGACGGCATCAAAGGTGCCAGCAAAGACGAGGCGTCTTTTAACGAAACAACCTTTACTGTAACATCAGGAAGAAACGGGCAGTGAAGCTGACCCGGAGAGATTACAGACACTCTCACACAGCTGGTGTCTAGCGTCGTGCCAACGGCGCGTCAAAGTAGTCTCTGTCCCAGCGGAGTCGGCCGCTGCTTTTTATAGTTTTTCCAGTTCACGGGGAAAGGGTAAACCCTCACAGGAAAGGGAGAGCCAAACATGTTGGTTCACGACGAATGACTCAATCGCAGGTGTTCCGACCTCATCTCCTCCACCTCCTGCAGACAGGAGAGGGCGACGCACTTTCCCTCGAGCTCCAGGCTTGACCAGCTTTTGCACACACACGCACGCACAGTAACACGCTGAGACTTGTCGGCGGGAGGAAGCGTTGCGCGGCCGATGAACGGCGTCGAAATGGCCGATCCGCTCGCGGTTCTGCCTGTTGCTATGCGGTGGCCGCGTCAGTTGTCCCACTTCTCGGTGGAGAAACGTAACAGACTGCCCCGCCGGGGAAGGGAGATCCCGAAGGGCAGGGGACTGCATCCGCTGTCCGGAGGGATCGGGATGTTGCTGCTAGCCGGGATCATCCGACTCTGTTTCTCTTGAGCCAGTCAGCCTGAAGAATTCCTCGGCAAGTCCGGGTTTCCAAGGCACTCTGCAACTTGTCTTCAGGAGAGTTTGCTGACAACCCACAACGTCACAACCACGCTAAAGACTCAACCGTTCAGCCAGCAAGCACGGCACAAACTTCACTAAGTTTTGCCAGACTATTTCCCTCTTATGCCCCCATCTACATTAAAGGGCAGCTCAGCAGCACTTGGAACGCGTCCACAAATTTGAAAATCGCATTTTCAAAACAGCACTTCAAACAAAGATACTACAATACAAATTTTCAAAATCCTATGTCAGGAAGAAAAACACCAACTAGTGAATAAAGGCTTCTTCTCAAGTTATGGGCTTCGACTTAAGCCATCGGCATTACCGTTGAGATCACCCTTTTCACTAAAGCTTCGGCTGTCCGTTTCACGGAACAACCGTACCTTCCTGTTTCTGTGCAAAGAAACGCATGAGCATAAGTCACTAGCTTTGCTAAACAACCTATCCCTCTCTTTACGCTTGGCGCACCAGTCACGCATTTTCTGGGCACGGGCGCATTTCTGCCTTTGGGATAGTCGCTTTCTTTGGAGCGATAGCTTCAACTTGTTCCATTCTTTCTCGCGCCTGCCTTTCCGCTTTTTTCTGCGGCAGTACTGGAACACACGCTTTCTGCTTTCTTTTTGCAGTCTTTGGAGTTTGCTCTCCTTACGATTGTAGCATTCTTCCTCGCGCCTGCCTTTCCGCGTTTTTCGTCGGCAGCACTGGAATACTAGCCTTCTGCTTTCTTTCTGCAATCGTTTGAGTTTGCTCTCCTTACGATGGCAGCATTCTTTCTCGCGCCTGCCTTTCCGCGTTTTTCGGTGGCAGGACTTGAATACTCTAGTCCTACTTTCTTTCGGCGCGAGCTCTGGCAAGCTAGCGGTAACCGTTCTAGCGGTAACCGGAGCTAGTAGGGTACCGGTGTCGTCAAAGTGGTCAAAGTGCGGCGCCGCGTCTGATTCGCGGCCAGCAGCGCATGACTCACTTTCTGTCAAGTTCGAACAACAACCGCTAATGCCAGTCCCCAAGCTAGGCATTTCCTCTGGCGGCGCCGCGGCTGCATCGCTTGACTCACTTTCATTCAAATCCGAACAACCGCTCATGCCAGCCCTCAAGCTAGGCATTTCCTCTGGCGGCTCGCCACTCACGTTACACGGGTCCTCTGATGAGCCGCATCGCTCAGCGTTAACCGGCGCACGATCAAGCTCCTTCGACAGCTGGGGCGCTTCGGATTGCGTGAGGGTCATGTATGCCACGTCCGCGTTCGCACTGGGGTTGCTTTCGCGAATACAACCTAGCGTGGTATCAGGGCACGAACGATTCTGACTCTGCTCTGGTCGCTCGCTGTCGCCTTCGCAAGTCTCGCTCTCTACAGCGGACGCACACTCCTCGTCGGTCTGCCCTGGCTGATCACAACTCGCGGGCTGCGCAGTTTCCCTGATCGGCACTTCGTTTTTCTGCGTGCCCTGCTCTACGATGAAGCTGATTTCGGAAACCGAAATTCTGTCATTTCCTAGCTGGTTTCCTTCTCCGCCACGCTCTACACAAGCTTCTGCACTGAGAGGCGGTTCAGCTATTACCAGTTCCCCACTCTCATGTGATGGAACTGTATCTCCTACAGCTACTTGGGTCGGCATGCAGTTCACCTCGCTTAACGGCGTCACTTCGGACTTCTCGCCGATTAAGCCTGTGCTAACCGTCTCAGCTAGTGGCTCGACCAAGGTAACACGATGCTCTTCTGTTACAGCCTCGGTCGGCTCGCTACTGCGGTCACATTGCTCGGCCGCTTCCCCAAGCTGTTTCTCACAGTCCGATGCAAGTTCGATTTGCTCCGGAACTTCCGCACTGTCTAGCCATTCGCTTACAGCGGCTTTCAACTGATAGGCCAAATCAAAGTATGCCTCGTTACAATGTTTCTCGCTCTCATATCTCTTCCGAAGATCCTGAGGCGTTATCTGATATCGTATCAGCAATGACTCTTTTAGTTCATCGTAATTTTTCAAGCGGTCGCCAACCAATCGCTTGATTTCTTCCGACGCTTCAGCGGAGAGAAGAGCTACCAACTTCAGCGCCCAACTACCTCGCTCGAAGCGTTTACCTCTACAGACATTCTCGAAGTCTGCCAAATAACCTGCCATATCCTCGGCGATGAGGAACGGTGGCGGACCATCTCGCGGTATTGAACCGTTACACTGAATGGCATTGCAAGCTTTAATCCTTTCCACGCTCATTCTATGTGCTGATATCTCCAGCTGCATCAGTTTCCTTACGCGGGCGTCCTCTTTCTCGAAACGTTCCCTACGTTCGCGCATCTCTTTCTCGTGACGTTCGCTACGTTCACGCATCTCTTTCTCGTGACGTTCTCTACGTTCACGAATCTCTTTCTCGTGACGTTCACGTTCCTCTTGACGTTCGTCAATGATCTCAAGGCATTCCAAAAGCTCGTCATCTTCAGCTTCCAACTCAAGAATAGCCTTTAACACTTCTAGTTTTCTGAGTTTGTCTGACAAATTCAGACCCAACTCCTCCGCAAGCTCCAGCAATTTCGGTTTGCGCAACGACTTCAAATCCAAATTCATGGCTGTTCCGAGTGCTGCCTTCTCTACTGCCCACTATTGCCTTGCTGCAATTAACCCAGCAACAACGACAACACAATTACCAGCTCTGTTCTCTACTTAACAAAAGCCTGGCAAAACTCAGTAGAAGAAAGTCCCGCACTCACCAAACCTCGCAGCCAAGAATCCAACGCAGTCGTTCCGCTGCAGGCAACCAGTCATCACACAGGGCTCGTTGCACTGCTCCCGCCTTTTCCGCTGAGCTGCTTTGATTCACGAGTCACGCCTCGGACATCTCCGCTCTTCCCACCAGATGTTGCACTTCGGTCAGGCCTGGCTCGTTTCACCGACCACGGTCACTGCTTGGTCGTCCTCGTCTCTCCGCTTTCCGCTGTTCACCAGTTGTTGGACGACGGTATCGCCTGGCTCGTCCCTCCAACCACGGTTACGGCTTGGTCGTCGTCGTCCCACCGCTCACGATTACGGCTTGGTCGTCCCACCGATGCCTACCAGTTGTTACATTTGGTGGTCGCGTGCGCCTGAGTATCGCACCGCTGCCACCAATTGTTACGTTTGCGGGTCGTGTGCTCCGGGGCAGCGTACCGCTGCGGCGCGCGGCCCCTCGGTAGCGTTGGCCTGGCGGCTCCGTGGACGGCGGACGGCATCAAAGGTGCCAGCAAAGACGAGGCGTCTTTTAACGAAACAACCTTTACTGTAACATCAGGAAGAAACGGGCAGTGAAGCTGACCCGGAGAGATTACAGACACTCTCACACAGCTGGTGTCTAGCGTCGTGCCAACGGCGCGTCAAAGTAGTCTCTGTCCCAGCGGAGTCGGCCGCTGCTTTTTATAGTTTTTCCAGTTCACGGGGAAAGGGTAAACCCTCACAGGAAAGGGAGAGCCAAACATGTTGGTTCACGACGAATGACTCAATCGCAGGTGTTCCGACCTCATCTCCTCCACCTCCTGCAGACAGGAGAGGGCGACGCACTTTCCCTCGAGCTCCAGGCTTGACCAGCTTTTGCACACACACGCACGCACAGTAACACGCTGAGACTTGTCGGCGGGAGGAAGCGTTGCGCGGCCGATGAACGGCGTCGAAATGGCCGATCCGCTCGCGGTTCTGCCTGTTGCTATGCGGTGGCCGCGTCAGTTGTCCCACTTCTCGGTGGAGAAACGTAACAGCAGCTACAGCTGCCTTACGCTTGAAATGGGGATCATTTTTTTTTTTTTTTTTACTTAAATCTATCGGTGATTTCAATCGGTTAGGCCTATCATCTACCCGCATTGTATTATTGCCGAGGTTGGTGCGGCGAACTGAGTCATCCTAGTTAACCTCAGACGCCGTGCCCCAGAGAGTTGTTAGTACTGCGTAACAGCCTCTTAACAAAACAATATCTTTCTTCAACAGCATATAGGTTTAGAAAAACTGCATTAAAGTGAAGATGACTAAAAAGCAGTACAGCTCTCCCGCCAAGCATATAGTTAAGAACGCACAGATAGATGTCGTTCCCTATAGCTGCAGACTTTCGCTCAGAGCAGTTTTTGGCTTCGTTACTTCAACGAACTTTACCACATCTTCTTGATGTTCTCCATTTTTAAATTCGTACGACCAATAAGACAGGTTCGGTTGCGACGCCTGAATGACAGCGGCATTGACGGAATTACAGCTATAAGGCTGCGTTCATTCATGGAACGACTCCATTCGCGGAACGACCTGCCGCAAGGACAACTACGTGAATCCGTTCACCGACGACTTTTCAGAGTCCCCTCGTACAGCGTTAAGGAGGAAGTGCGAGCTTCGCGCTGTCTGGCCTGAGCGAAAGTGTACGGAGAATTATAACCGCCATAAGTCTCGTAGAACGTTACCTGCAGCAGACACTAGCGTCAGCGTTTCCAGCTTAGACCACGTTGCGAGCTTTATCCGTTGTTATTCTTCTTTCTTTAGAACTGTGTTCTTGAGCTCTGCCATAAAGCCGAGTCGGCAGACAAATGTGCAGACGTCGGGAAAAATACATCCACTTCGGGGTGACGCTAGCTTTCTTCATCCCCCCCCCCCCCCCCCTTCTTTGCTACTCGGAACAGCGTTGTAAACCATGCAAAACGATGCGGCGTGACATTTCCAGTTACCGTATGATGTACCAATCTTTTGGTTCTTTTATGCAAGAATAATCCTTTCAGTGAGTTCAAATACGTAAACAGATCCGGTAACCAAACGAGAAGGCATACCATATCCATGTCACGTTCAGCGTACTTTTAGGACGCGCGTTTGTCTTATGAATGAAAGCGCATCACTGTGAGGCAGCCGAGGAAGATGAAATTTTTGTTCGCGTATGTACAGGTTCATCGAGCAAATAACAATAATAATAATTGGTTCACAGGAAGGGAAAGGCGCAGTATCTGTCGCACCTGCTATGTGGACACCTGAACCGCGCCGTAAGGGAAGGGATGAAGGTGGGAGTGAAAGTGGAGCCGTAGTGGAGGGCTACGGAGTAATTTGGACCACCTGGGGATCTTTAACGTGCGCTGACATCGCACAGCACACGAACGCCACTTCGTTTCGCCTCCAACGAAACGCAGCCACCGAGGTCGGGTTCGAACCCGGGAACTCCGGCACAGTAGTCGGGCGTCTTACCACTGTGCCACCCCGGCGGGGCATCGAGCGAATAACACTTCAGAAATGTGTTAGCCTTGACGCCATCAGACCAAACGTTTGGTTATATGTCTGGCGAGGATACAGCTTGCGCCTATACCGATATTTTCCACAGAGAAAGTTGAGTGACAATAGCGCGGAAAACACCCGGCCAAGTATTTGCATATCTACTACATGTTCGCTCAATGGCTATCTTGTATAAGTGTAGGTAAATTACAACCCCACTTAATGTTCCTCCAAAGCAAAGCTCCGATCTCGGCAAGATCAGCGCTGTCGCGGAGCTATTATGACTCCATTCTAAACTATACACCACTCCCTGGCGGCATAATAAAGTATCTTTTTGTTTTTTAGCGTTTTCCTTCTATCTGGCAGCAAGACCTAGACAGCATGCCGGTTTTTCGTCGTTGTCGTTTTCTTGCAGGCAAAGACGTAATTACCTGCGGTCGCGCACGGCGGGTAACAGGCCCCCCGCCGCCCATAATTCGGGTATTCTTTAAGAGGCTCTACGCAGACTCTCGGAGTAATATCGTAAAACCGTGCCGCGAAAACATGGCGTACAGTCTCAAGCGTATCTTTAACATCCGAGAGGAAACTACGTGGTGTGGTAAACCACCTTGACGATCCGTCTCGCGAACACCGCATGCTGCATTTTGGAAGGCGTGCACATTTCACGAAGATTTTTACACGGCAGAACAATATATTATTGGACGGCGGTTCGGTTGTCATGGTAACTGGCTATCGTGAGTGGCTGTCTCGCGGACCACTCACAAGCCGATCTCACGCGCAGATCTCGGCAGCTTGAGCAGGAAAGCTTTCTTTGTTTACTTCTTTCTTGCTTTCATTTATTTGTTTATCCTTTCTTTTCTTATTTTTTTATTTATTTCAGATGATTGTGTGCACATAAACTGAAAGGGCTCAGTTTTTTTTTTCTTTTTTTTTTTCAAGCATTTTGATAACATTTCATGAAATCGCACGGAAAAATGCCTAGAAAATGCCAGAGGGACTATGCCACACCGACAGCAGATATTTGCGTTTATTAAGTTCCGGTTGTTGTCGACATCTCTTTTATTTCTTCGTTTATTCCAAAGTTTGTTCATATCCACAAGGCTAAGCCTATCATTCACTCTCAACAAGAAGACATTGGTACGTGTGCACGGCTCTGACGCGCGCAATTTTTAAATAAATTAAATATGCGTTCAAATCTGCATGCGCTTCTTAATCGGATTAAAAAAACCCGACACGAAACCAGGCATCTCACCGATTTTACTATCAGAAAAATGCTCATTACAATCGCGGAATTACGGTATGTTTTTACTCGTAAGTTGAATCTGGGATGGAAAGAAAGGAACCCATATGCGTTCGCATTTGTGCAGGGGTTTGTGTCAAAAGCTGAGTTTGAATCATTGCTGTAAACGTCACGGAGGTAGGTATACGTAAACAGTGGCGCAATCATAAAGCCTTTCCTCCTACCATTCTCTTTCTATAGTCGACGCAGCCGGTTCTCAATTTGAAGGCACATAATTAGCCTTGGGGCCGTTTTAACAAATTTTCATTGAGAAATGACGGGCGTAGTGCTTTAAATCGGCCTGTGTGCCGGAAATCATGGTTTACTATAGGAAGACCTCTTGAATGAAGAACACACAGCTTAATTGTCCGGCATTTGAAAAGCACTGACGTGCTACTCTCTCTCTACGAAAAGGGTTTGGGGGGATGAAACCATTAAGAGAAAGGTGAGAAAATTGCTTGCGTAAAAGAATGAAAACAGAATAAAGGTATGCAGACGCTGAACTGAGCTCAGAACGCTTGAAAAGAGAACGCAAGACTCTCCTAAGATTAGTGAAGAATTACACCGCCCTGGTGATCGGCAGATGGAAAATTCAATGCACGACGAATACATATCAAGAGGGAATAATGACCGTTTTCGTTGTTTTTCATTAATGAAATGCTTTCAGGCAGCGGACATAATTTTATTCCCAACTGTACGGCGACGGTAAGGCAAGAACGGTAACATCCCAAGCTATATAATAACGGGTACGTTCGTTGATACGTGCTTCATGTGCTTGTCTTCCGCGCTGTAGATCAAGAATGGCACATTGCCAATTTGCCCATCAGTTTAGTTCCCTACTGTAGGATCTGCAAGTTACAATGTAACTATAAGTTGTATTTGCTTAGCCTGGGGCACACTTTGGGAGACACCTTGTTGTGCTTCCTTTCTTTTCCTATTTCCGGTTCATCTCTTGTTGATAAGAGCTCGCAACACAATTGTGGAAAGAGTATAGCACGTAATGTGGTCGACAAGACCATGTTATTTTCTGTTCAGAACACTCCGATTTCATTGATGCACCTCACGTATAAATACATTATTTGAATTGGCGATCGACATGATGAGAGCAAGTGCACAAACACAAAACCAGAACTTTCGGAACTTCAATACAAAGCAATGTGAAGGTTCGCAGGAATCTTCGTTTATAAGGATTTGTGAAGGTTAGCAAGGTGTGAAGGTTTATCGGAATGACCTTGTTATTTCATATGACTGCACCTTTGCGACGTTAAAAATTCGCCTTTTAGGATTTTAAGACAATTACCTTTATTACTTCAGGAAGAAAGCTATCTTATTCTGGTCATTTAAGCCATATGTAAACTACAGGCAGAAAAACTAGTCTAAAAACCTTAACCCCGGCTTCAGTTGTATAATTCATATTATTGGCTTGGCTGAACCGAAACTGGAGCTTTCATTAAGCTTGGTAAAACAATATAGAACAGGGGGACGTTTTAGCTTCTTCTATACCTCGAAAATCAAGAAATCTGTCAACAGATGTCGAGGTAATCAAAAAGCCATTTCGCAATTTCAGGCAATACATATCATTAGTTCAACTGTATTTCTCTTTCTTGTCCCAGGAAAAGTCCATCTGTTTACCTTACTACAAATATTAAACTATGCAAATTACAGAATCTGCACGATCCTACTTGCAAGGGAACAATTGCGCCTGCAAACGCAGGGTACAAGGATACACGCGAAAGATCGCATACGCCCACGCTGCTGGCGCACGGACTATGTGACGACGAAGCGGCCTTTTAGAGGCAAGGTCAACTCGACAATAAACTTTCCAAGAAACAGCACCAAATGTCGCGAGCGCTTCACGTGTCCACATGCGTTCGCGCTTTATTCCATGATACTCTTCGCATTGTTTTAATGGATTCGATCGTACTGAATGTTATGCTCCCGACTTGGGGCGTGTGGTTGTCTGGAGCCTTTCGACGAATCCGCGGACCACGCTTATTTCGAGCGTATTCATCTTTCCTTTTCTTACGACATGAAAGAAGGACAAAATAAGGTACAGGATGTTCTGCAGCAATCGCAGAAAATCAGGTAAACGTAATAAGTAGGCATGTAATTTAGGCGTGTGTTATTTCTTGCACAGCTGCCATGACGAATATAGTACGCGATACGCAGATTAGGTTTCGATGTGAAAGAATAAGGCCAAGTTTGACGACAGTTGCACATTGACCTAAGTGTATAATCAAAGGAGAGCTACTTACAGGATGAGTGAACCTCTTTCCGAAGGCAACTGCCGAGGAGCGAAGAGCTGAAACAGTACTTCAACTGTGCTTTTCGAGTCCACCTGTGTAGTCGCTGTTCGTCGCTGGCGCAAAGTTAACCACTTTGATTTTCCTCGTCGAATGCTGTCGCCTTAGGTTTCGTTTAAGTCACAATATAGAGGAAGTTTGTGGCAGTCGGCGCTAGATTAAACTTTCGGATTCCGGGCACTTTCACTCACAGAAAAAACTGGGTCGAAGAGTAAGAGGATATCGGAAAGTCGTTTTCTTTTCCCAGCCGCAGACGACGGCAATCCCCAGAGTTGCAGACAACAGGAATCACTCGCGCGCACACGCAGACGACACACACGGGTAACCGCAGACGACGGCGGCGAACAGCACGGCGAGCCGCGCGCACCCTCCGTCAGAAAAATAAAAAAAGAGAAAACGATAGCAGCAGCACCTGGCAACAGGTGTGTGCAGACGACGCTTTTCGGGCGCCCGGAACAACTCGTTGCCCAAAAAACGCACGCGCTCACGGTCGGGGTCGATCGAAAATTCGACGCTCGCGCACTCTTACAACGCGGCGTGCCCTAAACTACACTCAACTAAAGCTGATCGCGCACCGGGTAGTTGCAACAAGTTGGGAGTCCGCGTGTGCGCCAAGCCAGCGGAGCCTTGTGCGCGCGGCCACCGCCGCTACAGCCGCGGGACCGAAGAAATGCGTCGGCCGAGCGCTTGGAGCCGCTGCCATCCGTGCAGAGGCGCGATGCTCCCCACGCATGCGCGCTTTCCCCGCCGGCGCCGCTTCCACGCCCCGGCCGCGTGCACCGTCTGAATAAACTACGCGTACAACGCACACACACAACACCATAAACGGCGCGCACTATTTCTCCCCCACTGCTCCAAAGCCTCCGCCCACATTGTGACGAAAGGGTGACGTCAGGAAGGTAGACGAGCTTAGAAGTAGAATGAGAGCCTGGAAGAGCCGCGAAGAAAAAAAAAAAACGAGAAAAGAGAAACGAGACACGTAAGGAACCCCAGAACAACTGATCTCGCTCTGCAAATTAAAGGCCGTTGTTGTGTATACCATTAAAATATTATCACGGAATGATTGGAAATGCTTGATCATGCTAGCTTTCTGGCGTATACAAATTTTGTAGAGAAACAAGAACAAGTACTCCACCTCCATCTCTTCTTCTCTCAGATACGGTCTCTCCGTTCTTCCATTCAGGCAGTAAGGAGTCAACTAGCGGCACCTGGCGGCGACCAATCGAAACCTTGGTTTCGCTTTCGCCGCGTCGTCTGCTAGCAGCGAGTGTTGGCGCTCGCATCGCGCTGGCTAAAACAAAGTTTGGCAGACATTCACTTCAATAGAGCTACTTCCAAAATGAGACATTTTGTCACGGAGTAGCAGAGTGTAAGATGGATGCCTTGTCCATTTGCTTTTTCTTGAATTGAGTATCGCATTTTGCTTGTACGCACAAGCTAGAAGCGGGGCTGCCGTCAATATCATATTTTGCATTTTGTCTACTAACGGGTCATTCCAAGCCCCCCGTTGAAGCACTGGGCAACAACCGGCACCATGTCGTCCTGGGAAGTACATTAATTAATCAGAGCGTCCGATATGTAGCGCCTATATTTAGGTACCACCTGCATGTCCAGATAATACCTGCATTTTTGTAGACCTATAATGTGCATACCGCCCTATAGCAAAGTGAAAATTAATTTCTGCACAGCCGTTCAAACTCTAGTGTTAGGGGGAATTCAGACTGCATGCGACTAGGTTTACCGCTTGCGGCGTCACCAGTGGCGAGCGGCGCAGCACACTGAGCGCTAGTCGCACTATTTTATTCTCTAGCTTCCGCGTCGTCTGCCACCTGCCCTTTTAGGAAAGCCGCCGTGGCCTCTAACCGGTCGCCCTTGCCTGCCCACGGTGAAGAGTACGGGAGCGTGATCCGACGACGGCAAAGGCTGCCAAATTGCGATCCCACTTGAACGGGCCTTTGCGGCACCCCTCCCGTACTCTTGTCCTCTTTTTCTTTTTTTTATCTCCCTTCGTGCGGCGCTGTCGGTCGCGGGCAGGTGCACCAACGTCGCCTTTGTGATGAACCGTTCTCGGCAAGTGCCGCGGTCACTGATACATATGTTTTTGTTTTTCTGTCTCCCGATCACGACGTCCTTCGTGTTCGATCGCTTTCTGTGGGGATACAGCCGTGGTTCGAACATTTATTCTCCTCTGGTCCGTGATGTAGCCGCTGTGAGGTGCGCTTGAGCAAGCCTTTAAATGCGCCGGCGTCGCTTGTACTTGCCGCCGCAAGGGTCTTTGTGGTAACGCTATGCCATCTGCTGGTTTTTTCTAGCCAGGCGGTTGTTACTAAGGGCGTTCTAGAACGGAAACGTATTTTTCTATCTTGTGAGGCTATTATGTGCATGGTATTCTGGCGTGTGTGGTACGGTAACTTCGTCTGTCGTGTTTTAAAGCCCCGAAGTTCACCTTGGGCTATGTGAAACGACCTATAGTGCAGGGCTCCGGATTAATTTCGACCCCCTTGCATTCGCTAGCACGCCCCTAGCACGCACATCGCACATCACACCAGCCTGTTTGCATTTCGCCTCTACCGAAATGCGGCCGCCGTGTCCTGATTGATATTCGGCGACCTTAACGACTGCACACAAGGTCATGGCCGCAGAAACACAACTGGCCCCACCTTTTAAGCAGCCCTTCTTGGTATGGTATGGTATGGTATGGTATGGTATGGTATGGTATGGTATGGTATGGTATGGTATGGTATGGTATGGGTATATGGCGTTAGTGCCATGAAGCTCCACGCAAGCTATTAAAAGCGCCCTGGTGAGGGATTTGGAATAACTTCAGTCAACTATGGTTCGTAAGGGGAAGTCCTTAGAATTGAGAAAGAACGCGTTGCCACTGCGATCGAACCACGCTGCTTGACACCAGGAGTACTTCATCAAAAGACGCCAGGATGAAATTCGGCTTGGCTAGGCAAGCGGTAGCAGGGGTCTCTTGCTTTTTCTCATGATAGTATACACTTCCAAGTGTCTTGGTCTATGTGTAGTGTCCTCTATTAATAGATGGCAAGGTTTGCAGCAGGCAATTTCCGAAATGCGCCGTACTTTCATTAGGCTATATATGGCAAGCATATCCTGCTAAAAACTTGATAACTTTTGTTATTTACATTCCTTTTCTTTAATTGTCATTGTACTTAAGGTAAGGTGTCATTGAGTTTTCACAGCAAATAATTATGCATTGGTTAATAAGTTGGTCCGGGCTTGTCGGTGATTCATCACAGTAATGGCAGCGCAAAAGCAGCGGGGACATAAAAGACGACACGCAGGACCGGAGTAGCCCTTTTCTCTTTCCACAAAAGATAGTTATGCGAAAGACTTGATTCTTTAATGACTCTTCGCATTAAGCTTCCGTGGTAAATCGCTGGCACTTTGTTGACTTATATCAAAGTGTTACCGGAAGTACGAAAAGATTCATCTGGGTAATATGTAAATTGAGCCAAAAGCCATTCACACCGACGAAGGAAATTTATTTCTGGCTGTTGATCAATGTGAAATAATAATGTAATCGTGAAAATACACAATTAGAAAGTAAAATAAATGTCAACCGGTGGAATCCGAACCCACCAACTCCGAATTTCGCCTCCGGTGATCTCATCGACGGAGCCATGACGGCGGCTGTTCAAACATTCATTTTCCCGTGTATTTATGTTAAACGTAATTAATCATCGAGATTGTTCTCCCGCGCCACCCACGATCATAGCGGAGAACATGATCTAACGGAGTGGCTGGCGTTGTGTAATAACCCTCTTAGAGAAATATACAGACACCTAATTTTTGGGTTCGTGTTTTATCCTTTGCAGTGATGCCTAACGAATTACTGCACACGGATCACCACGTCATATTCGCCTTCTACCGCTGAATAGTTTTTAATGGAATTTCTTTTCTCGCCTGCTTCGGTTCCAGTTTCAACAGCCGAACGATGGCTGTGACGTCAAAGTAGCCTTGTATGCATGAGCCCGAAGCAAGAGGGTCAAGTAGAGGGGAGCCGGTTGTCTGGCTAAGCCTGCCCGACCCGTCTTGGTTTACATGAACTCGTTTCTGTCGGGTAGAGATCGCTGCTAAACCGTGGATCCAGCAAGTGAACCAGGTGCTGGCGAGAGAGGAGGAATAGGAGGAATGCTCAGACGAACAGCTCACGGTCCCGTCCCCGACCCACAAGAAGACAAGAGAGGAGGCGCCGGCCCAACGCGTCAGCGTGAGTCGGGCTGGCAGGATCCGAACCGTCCCGACGGTCGTCTAGCTCGATCCCCTAGCGTATACATTTGCCCGGCAGCCTGTTTTCATCCCGACAGGCCCACCCGACCCGACTTTGTCGGTCTCATGTAGACCCCCTGAGTGAAGTCTGGGTCATGTGAGGGATGAAAATAGCGCGATATAATCATTCCTGAGTCATTTCAACCCACTACGATGATAAAGCCAGCCTGCTTGAAGAACAGTAATCACTACAAGTTACGAATCAGCGATTATATCGCATTTTTTTTTTTCATACCGCTCGTCAAGACTTGTTTGTGACGTCATATCCATCTCTCGGCTGCTGAAACCGAAACTGGTGAGAAAAGAAAAATCAATTATAAATTATTTAGCGGCCGTAGGCGAGAACTGAGTGCCTATCGATATATGCACAGGAATGGCTTACGCATCATTAACAAGAAGAAAAATACCACCAAAATTTGGTGTCTCTACTCCTTTAGCTACCTATAACATCAAGACTGCCAGATCTTCGGTCCTCGATAGGCTAATCAGCAAACAGACGTAGGGAAAAATGAGGCGCTTGTTTTGAGATGCATGCAAATGTAGCCAACAGCCACTGAGACTAATGAAAGCATAGGGGCATGGGGTTGTTTTACTTCTACTTTCAAATAGTTTATCTCCACTATTACAGTACTATTTTTCATTGATCCACACCCACAAAATATCCCATATGCTTTCCTTGATGTCGATGGCTATCGGCTCTAGTTGCATACGTTTCACAACAAGCGCCTCATTTTAACTACGTTTGTAAGCTGATTTCATCTGGGATATAACATAACCTCTTGCACATCACTTCTTCTAACCGTTCTGGAGAATAACGCATAAACGCTATTGTAGTGCTTTTCTTACACGCATGAAACGAACGACACATGTTCAACTTTGGTTAGTCGATCAAGCTACTAGGTTGCTGCTGGCGTGGGTTTCGTATCCAGCACGAGACACTTTGGCATTTCTGTCTTCTCATGCATAACTTCTTTCGGGCAGGACGTACAAGCACCATTTAAGCATGGTGTTCGACTGAGACTGCATTGAACAGAAAATAAAGTTGCCGCCCCCCAAGAACACCGTGTGCAGCCATCATAATTCCAGAACTCGCTTACGGTAAGCCCAGCTCCAAGGCGCTATCTATCGCTCGCTATAAGGAGTTATGCTAACGCACGGAAGGCGGCTTGAATTGGTGCCAGAGTTTCTCGCCCCAAATTGTTGTCAGCCCTGACCTTCAGAACAACGGCTACGGCAACAACGACGAAAAAAGAAAAAAAGAGGAAGCTAATGAGGCTCGAATAATCGCTTGCCTTCTCCGCTCGGCCCTGCACGTACGCATACACTCGCTCAAAAACCAGAATCGCCCTTTCTGTGCTCATCTGCGCATCCTCTCCCGCCCCCCTCTCCAACGCCGAGACCTCGGCGGTCACGAATCAAGCCTAGTGGCGCTCCCTCCGTGAGCGGCGATCAGCGTCACGTTGACCGGCTCATCTGTATCGCCCAAAACACTGGATGAGGTGCCCTGACTTTTGTAGCCTCCGCCCTAGATAATGCGTTACGGGGAAAACAAGAAATCAGGATCGTGAACAAACCAGGTTCTTTGCTCTATTTGTCTTCTTTTACAGTTTTCATTCTCTCTTTCAGTCTTCCCGTCTTGCTGATTTATTCCTTAGTGTGTTTATTTCTTTTTGACTGCTCTGTTCTCTTGAGCACGGAGATGCCAGCTGTAACGCGTGACGTGTGGTCATCTCCCTCTCTTTCATTTTCTCTCTCCTCTCGTGTACTTTAAAGAAAAAAAAGCAGGGCGTTATATCTGTCGTTGCTTCTGCGTGAGCAATTAGGTAAATGCGCGTGGTGATCTTTTGAGCATGCGCGAGTGTTGTGGCCTTTGCCTGCGCGTGTGTGCAGGGCACGTTCGCGATGCGTCATACGGGGTCGATTGTTCTCCACTGATGCGGCGGGTCGCCCCGTCAACTCGGTAACAGAGCCAAGCAGAGATCGGTTGATTGGTTTCTCGGGTCGCAGTCGACGCTCCATTCGTAGCGTAGTGATTATGTATATCCTTTGTCAACAGTCGGTTAGGGTCTTATTGTTTGCTTCTAAACCATGGTATAATTTATTGTCACAAAGTTTACAGCCCAGCCGGTGCACTCCCAAGCTGTTTAAGTAGATTATTTTAGCATTCGCGAAAATCCTAATGCGAATCAAATCTTTATTTCCATGTGTATGTAAATACATGAAAGGGCTGCGGAAAAATGCCGCCCTTTGGCAGCCTGACTTGCGCGCTAACCCAGCCATTTTGACGGCAGCGGGTTAATAATGTAAAAGAATATTGCACGAAAAAATAGCACGCATTGCAGGAATGACGCAAACCAGTGCGATGAGAGAAAAAAAAAACACGTTTACAGCAATACCACAGAAAGAAAATATTTAATATCACTCATCGCATAGTACAAATATTCAACTTCACGATAGGAAGGTGCGTGTATAGTTATGCCATTAATTAAATAGTCAAATAAAACTGAAAGCAACATATCCCTAAACATCCGATTTCGACCAATCACAATCGCCGTGTTTTTATACATGGGCCCTATGGGAAGTTTCGGACCTGATAATATTAAAGATCTGGCGCGCGACGGTCACGTGCGACCTGCGCTTGTACAGCGGACGTCAATTCGGTACGGTTCTTTATTTCATAGCTAATAATCCGAAGTGATCAGCGAACAATGGGCGCTCAACTTCAGTGCAACAAAATATAATGCGACTCAGTCGTGTTATTAGAAAACTGGTTGTTGCGTCCGGGGCAATCATAAACGAGTCCTTCTTGCCGTGCCCATAATGTCTGGTGAAAGCAGCTAATATAGGGCACGTAACTCACGAATATAGTGAAGAAGCCAAAAAGCTGCAGGCGCGGTCAATAGCTAACCGCAGTTATCTATTGGTGGCTCTACCGTCTTATTAAGATGCCTCGGCTCGCCATAGGCCCTGCTGAAAATTTCCCTATGAGCTGATCGTGTGGAATTATGAGTACATGGATTTTATATCATATGGAAGAATATATGAAAATCGGTACGTTCTCCGTATCTTTTCCATATATTTTTCATATCGTCATAAGAAGTCCGTATATTTTCACGCATGCGCAACGAGGTTCAGGTTGTTGCTAACTATAGATGAGATTAGCCTTGCTGGTTCTGTCGGAATGTGTTCCACAGTAGAGCCACTTAATAATAAGTAGTGTTGACAGGTCGATCACACATAATCACAAGCAACAGATAACACTCACTACTTCTGTCAACATCTTGATTTCAAATCCGAGTCCAGCAGAAAGTTAGAAGAAGGCGTGAAACCTTCTTTCTACAATACTGGTTCTGTATGCTGCATTCTCCATGCGTTCTATATGCTGTCCCTATGATCCACACGGAAAGCAAAAAATTATGGGACTCATCATATGGAAAGTTTCATTATAGAAGGCATGAAATTGATTTCGAAGTGTTGTTTCTGAACTGGCGCGATCAAAAAGCACTAGCCTGCACTTCTGTGGGCCACAGTATGGGAGCGATAGCGTCGTTACGCCCCCAGAGGCACCCGGGTCCTTGTCCTGTCCGCTTGGCTCACGAACTTATTGCCCAAGGTCGCCATGCATGGTCGTGGCATCCGTGGTGACGAACGTCTCCGAAAATAACTGACCATTACGTGTTCCTCCTCACCTTCATCACCCTGCCCCGCGTATCCCGACGGTCTCTATACTGCAGCGTACACAGCGCTCCTCCTCAACAGCTTCGCTCGGGAAACGTGACACGAGCCCACGACTTTAACGGCCACCGCGCACGAATGGGTTACATGAGATACGCAGGCGACGTATGCGCACGGGGCGTGTATGCGGTTTCCTGTTCTTACATCACCCTTCTTTTCCTCTCTCTCTCTCTCGGATGAATCTTGAGGGCGCACGGGTTGGCTTCCGTCCCTAAGTTTCACAAAAACTGGCCTTCCGAATTTAGGTTCCGGTTCCTCATTCGTTATGCATGTTGCACCAGTTCCGGATGTTACGCAATAGCCGAACGGCGGCGTGACGAGGGGTGAATATTAAAAAGCAAAAAAACGAAAAAGGAGCACTCAACTAGGTTGCTGCAGTGGAGCCGGAAGAGAAAAAACTTGCGATCGAAAGGATTTCCGGGGAACTGGAACGAAGCCAGTCACGCCATGACTTTTCTTCTTTCTTCTTTTTTTTCTCAATTAAATTAAAAAGAGAATACAGTGGCTTCCTATGTAAGATGCGCTATCTTTCATCCCTGCACCGTTAGCATATCACCACAGTTAGATCCGCATATTTTCTGTAAAGTTTTCTCTAAGGACCCATGGAGTTTGGTCATAATGACGTCGAAGCAGCAGTCTGAAGGCGACTTCACAATTGAAATGCCTGTTCTCGGATGAGAGCGGTGATGCCATGTTCAAGCGCCAGACTGTCACGGAAAGTGACGCTCATGTTTTAGGAATCGACGTAGTCATTGTTTGGGGTGCATACGCCTTTTCTTGAAACGTATTGATCTCTGGCGAGTCCCTTGCGTTAGCCCGGAGAACCTGATGCTTACGACTCCGATTCATTCATTTTCTATTCTTACCTACTAGACGCACATGCTCCTGTTGCAAACTCCATCTGTGTCGTCAGACTGACTCAGAAATACTCGCTTATAGATTAACGCCCGGGAACTGTATGCAGACATAGACTGATCCGAACATCCCAGATTCGAACCCGGCCACGGCTGCCGCGTTTTGATGGAGGCGAAACAAAAGGCTTCCGTGCGCTTTGCGATGCCATTGCGCATTAAGACCACCAGGCGGTGTTGTTGCTGCGCGTCTAGGAAGCACGAAAAGAAAATGCACGGGCCTGCCAACTGGCTCTACAGCTGAGTCACCCCCGTTGCCTGGTGCGAACATAGTATAATTTGAAACAAAGAGAGAGAGAGAGAGAGAGAGAGAGAGAGAGAGAGAGAGGTGCGATTTGCAACACCCTCATATATATACCATCGAAGCGGCGGCAAGTGCAACCTGGGCATGCACAACCGATACCAAAAGCCCGGTGGCAAAGCAGCCTCCGCCGCAGAGGGCGAAGGCCGCTTGGCTCCTACCACCGTAGGGCAGGGCAGCAACCACCCACTCATACGATAGCAAAAGATAAAATGAAATAAAATCCAAATGATACGTTACGAAACATTATACAAAAATAATGCGAAGTGATGTAAAAATGTGACCTCGACAGGTCACGTGATCAATAGGCCACGTGGTCGATGACACTGGGCACTGTATTGATTTGCAATGACGTCATTTAATATGAACGTCGACCAAGGAATATTCAGTATTTCTGGCACTATGGTGCTTTACAGCGAACCTTGCGAAAGAACCACTGGTTCTAAATCACCCTTACTTGTGCTCAATGCCAGCACTCACGGGGGTCATCTGTAAAGTCTTTTCTGGCAACCGGCGGCCGAAAGGGCCGAATGTCTCCTACCAATGAGCTGATCGAAGTGGGGCTCCGAAAACACCTGGTCCCCCAAAGGGCGCAGACACATCAGCCTTAATCCCGGATTAAGCGAGCCACTCGGTACGCGGGCGAAATTTATTAGAACCTTCATCCTGCCCTTTGCATGCCGTGCGTGTAAGAGCCAAGAACAAGAGACGACAGCAGCCCCGTCTATCTTCGATCTTCTCGTCGTAAGGCATGTGCACGTTTGGGTATTTTCTTTTCGTTTAAGTTGTTGAGAAGAGGGCTTTCATTTTCTAAATGGCACCTCTTTTCAAGTCAGGCTTTCTTAGTTAGGCTTTCTCAGTATAGAGCCTGCTAAATATAAACCTCTTTTCTTGCTGCCCCTTTTTAGCTCGATGCAGCGTGTATACCGTACTACGCAAAAAAAAAAAAAAAAAAAAAAAAAAGAAAAGATAGGACAGCCCCGGTGTTAATCGAAGCGTTAAAGGTCCATGATTTTCTCATTTTTACCACGCTAGTAAAACTCAGAAGCGCTCCAGTTGTAGGAAACACACTTGTTCGCTGAGCTAAGCGCGGCTTAGACTGAGCTAAGCTTTATACTTGGCATCAACGGATGTGCTTAACATTCCGGGATTAAGGACCCTTTTTTAGCTCTTCTAAATATTCTTTCAAGCAATAGTTTAGGCCTTCTTATCGCTTCCTTACTCATTAAATCGAAACAGAGCAATCATTTTTTTTTAAATCTTAACTCGTGGCTATATTGGACACCGTGCTTAATCAGTAACTGCGCATTGACACGTTCGCGTTGACTTACATGCATATGCGGCGTTCGCCTGCGAAGCTCAGGCATGCAAATTAAGTTCACGGGTTCTATACCGGTTGCAACAGCTGCATTATATATATATATATATATATATATATATATATATATATATATATATATATATATATATATATATATATATATATATATATATATATATATATATATGTGTGTGTGTGTGTGTGTGTGTGTGTGTGTGTGTGTGTGTGTGTGTGTGTGTGTGTGTGTGTGTGTGTGTGTGTGTGTGTGTGTGTGTGTGTGTGTGTGTGTGTGTGTGTGTGTGTGTGCGTGCGTGCGTGCGTGCGTGCGTGCGTGCGTGCGTGCGTGCGTGCGTGCGTGTGTGTGTGTGTGTGTGTGTGTGTGTGTGTGCATATAGGAGAGTGCGTCACTTAACAAGCTACAAGATTATGTTATCGCCTAAGAGAAATGACAGAGATATAAAGGCACGTCGCAAAATTGCATATCCGATCAATAAGTGCCCATCCACATTACCTGCCAACTGCAACCTGTCAGAGGCACATGTACAGAACGGTCCATTGTTAAAGGGAACGCACGATCACTTGACCTACACACTCCGCAAAGCGCTGCCACCGACAACTGGCGAGAATGGGCGGCACAGTGTGCATGCTAGGGAAGAGCAGCCGGCGGTGTTTACTGCGCATTTTTTGCCATTGGTTTTCACCGGCTCTCGCGGGAGAGCTTTTAAAAGCGCTGCTGCCACGCAGTCTCATGTTCCCTTTAACAGTGGACCGCCATGTACGTGATCTTTCAAGGCTGCGAGGCATCAAACGATCGAGTTCGACGTCGCCGACGCCGCTGTACAGTTTGTTCCAACGTGGGAGTACTGACGCCCTCACGTTAAAAAAGAAAGGGTGGAAAGTTATGGCTTTTCAATCCGAATGATGACGTATTAGGTGGCTTGAGATCGCAAGGAATTTGACACTGTAGGCCATCTAAGCGCTCTCCTAACAGGGTATAGCATTCGCCTCGCATTCGGGAGTGACTGGGATGCGACAGGTGAAAATGTTGTGCCCGTTGGTAGCGGATGCACTCTCTCCCTCTGTCCACCTGCGTCCTTACTGCTGGATGCGCTGTAGCCTCTAGGCAAAGATTCTGTCCAGAGAGACGCTGATGACATTACTGAGTCGCGTTTTCGAGGAACGAGATAAAAATGGATTAGTCGGCGCATGAATGTCAGTGGAGCGATATTTAAAGGCACCTGTTCAAAAACCCTGATGGTCGTAAAAAATTCTGTGCTCTCCACTTTGCCTCCGAACTGAGTACAGTGTCTTCTATATGGCAAGTAGATGATACTATAAAGAACAGACAAATAACGCGGGGGAAAAAATCAGTTCAAAAGAACACTGCAAATAGTATACCGATGTTTATAACCTGCAGATTTCGGTGGAGGCGAAAAGCAAGACGCCCGTGTGCTGTGCGATGTCAGCGCACGTTAAAGAACCCCAGGTGGTCGAAATTTCCGGAGTCCTCCACTACGGCGTCTCTCATAGCCTGAGTCGCTTTGGGACGTTAAACCCCACAAACCAACCAACCAACCAACCAACCAACCAACCAACCAACCAACGATAACCTGCAGTATAATTTTTTTTTTCCATGCAATAAATAGATAAATTTGCAAAAAAAAAAAAAAATACGTACAATAGTGAACTCATTGAGGATAACACAGCTATAATGTTTCGGGCAAGATTTCATGTTTACAAAGTAGTAAAAATGCCTTTGAATCGCAATGTCCATAGAAGCCTTACGTGGTTATAGCTACGTGAATGCCGAAAACCGAAAACATTACTGATAAATTGAACGCCAAGTAATTATCCAGCAGACAACATTCTTTCCGCACCTGCAGCAATTACAATCAAGCTCATAGTTGTCGCGGTATTCCGTTTCTTGCCATATATCATTTCAGCAACGAATGATCTGATTGAAAGCGAGCCGCTCTTATAAAGTCACCAAACGTTCTATACGTCTTCATCATTACAGTTAAGGGCTCGTTACCGACAGAAACAGCAAGGACAAGTTGAAGTCGAAGCATGGTCGGTACAGCCTTAACAAATTTTAATTCCGCCGTCCCAAAGCCATTCTTTTCTGAACCACGCCTCTCCGGTGTGTCTTGCAAGCCTCGATTAATTTAATGAGCGCGGCCTTTGAAGTTGCTCGCTCGCCCTAATCACGACGGCCTTCTTAATGAGCATACGCGAGTCAAACATCTGCCCTCACTGGTTATATTATGTCCTTTTTTTTTCACTTTTGCGCAGTGAGTTCTAGAATTTTTATTTCCACTTCTCTGTATTTCTTGCTTGTCTCGTTAAATAATTTGCTCTATTCTGGCACTGGTTATATCAAGGAAAAACCGCCACAGCCGCCAACGACAGCTCTGGCTCCGAAACTAATCACAGTCGCAAAAGAAATCAGCATCTCACTGTTCCTCTTTATTAAACAAGCGAGGTATGGAATAAAAATTCGAATATTTTACATTTGTCTTTTCATTCTATGTGAGGGGCAGCCAATAAACCAGTTAGGCATTCAAATTTGACGTTAAAATTAAAAGCAGGACACTTAATTGCTCATTACACGTGACAATGCGTTACCATAGCCCGCTGTCTATAAACACCCATATCACAGCAATCGTAGTGAGACTCGCTTCTATGGACACTTTTGCACGAGCTAGTCGATAGTGCGACTCCCGTTCGATGACTAAGGCGCATATTGCAATCAGTAATCCTGTGCAAATTCTCACTCAGATTCGCGATCGCAGTCAGTGCCGCCTTTGTGCGACAGTTCGGAGACCAAAAATCTTTGATCCAGGCACCACTACCACCTCGTGTGACAGGGCACCACACAAGGAAGACACCTCAACGGAGTCGTCGTACTATCGCGTAATATAGGCAGCTTTAGGATATAGGTTCGAACAAGAGAACGCTCACCACATACAGCTGCATTATTCGCCCTTACATCAAAGAATTCTGCGAACGCACATTGGCACTTCCGCTCAACCTTTCACCGATAGTGTCACCATGCTACAAAGCTCGGTCATAGTACACGTTTGCTGTCACTAACCTAGCGGAGGCGCACTAGCTTGCACGTGCACCGGGGAACCTGGGCGCATGCCGCGCTTTCGCAGTTTCAGGCGTGCATGCTAACTCTCTCTGTCTAACACACTGTACTGGAGAGCTGTAGAGTGTACTGGAAAAGTACAGGATGATTCAGATTTTTCCGCACATGCTGGCGTGCCCTCGTCTCTTCAGCGGAATCAAAAGCTTAAAACATGCTATGGCAATAGCTCGCATCATGAACACCTAGACGACGCACATATACTAGGACACGCATGAATGCTTATGTCTATAGCTCTCTGTTAATGCTGTAACCTATGCCCATCGCCATCGCATGCTTCGGAAGTAAAGGCCTAGGCCAGTCCCTCCCAAAACATTAGAAGTCTTCCTTGAGCACTAACTTTGATTTATACAAGCCCGGCCTCTTCGTGGAAAAGGCCGGCACACCTCAGCCTAAAGGTACGCACACGTTCACACACCTCTAACTGGACATGTTTCTTTGTGGAAAGGAAGTTAACACCAACGAAGCATGAGCAAAATACATACTCGTTATGCTGACGCTGAACATGCCCGTTGCGTTGTACTTTGGTCTGTACTTAATTTGAACTGGAAAGTTTAATAAATAATTAATTAATTAATTAATTAATTAATTAATTAATTAATTGATTGATTGATTGATTGATTGATTGATTGATTGATTGATTGATTTATTGATTGATTGATTGATTGATTGATTGATTGATTGATTGATTGATTGATTGATTGATTGATTGATTGAAGGCGCAAGGTCGCTGTGGAGAAAAAGGGAAAGAACGTTAGTCACATATTGAGGTCCGAGTCTATGTCCATTTTTCTATGGCTGACAAGATCAGAACGGCTGTAAGTTCAGAATCGTTTTCTTTGCATGTTTCGATGCCATTTCCTGACGGCTGCTAGAAAAGATCTCATATTGCCATCTTATTGCCGCTTCTTTGTTTTCCTAACATTGCAATCTCCGTAATCATCATCATCACCATCAGTACTATGTCCCCTGCAGAGCGAAGGCCTCTCCCAGATTCCTCCAATTAACCCGGCCCTGTGCGAGCAGCATCCACTTGACCGCTCAAAACTTCTTTACCTCATCCTCCCACCTAACTTTCTCAGCGGAGCCCTGGAATAGGGGCACCGACCCTGTGAGAAGGCGGAAGATGGAACTCTTCTGCTACTAGCACAAGACCCTCCTAGAGAAACTAACGTATTTCCTATCCTATCCTATCCTATCATCATGCTACGCTTTCCTTCCCTTATAACCCAATTTGTTGCCTTAGCGACCATCTGTTATCCTTTGTGCGCACTACCTGTCCTGCCCCTGCCGATTACTTCTTCATGAATTGACTAAAATGTCATTAACTCGATTTATTTCTTTTACCCATTCTTCACGCTTTCCATCTCTTAACGTTACACTTACAATCTTCCGCTCTACAGCTCTCTGCTTATTCCTCAACTTATGTAGCGCCTGTCCTGAGTTTACATATTCGCCAACACCTTCCAGTGCTTCGCTACATATTGCAAACTGTTCTTCCTTTCAGAGGCTGTTGAACAGTATTTTATTCTTCCGTATATTAATTTTTAGGTCTATCTTCCTGGTTTTCATGTCGAGGTCATCACTCATCAATCACTCTTTCTGATTCGTCGCCTGACTTTTTCAGCAAGGCAAGGCCGTCAGCGAATCTCCGATTACTGAGGTATTCTCAATTAGCCCTTATCCTTAAGGACCCAAACTGCTACCATTCAGTCTCTGAATACTTCCTGTGAGCAAGCTGTGAATACTACTGGAGAGATCGTGTCTCCTTCCTAACACCTTTCTTTAATAGAATTTTATTACTTTCTTTTTGCAGAACTATGGTTGCTGTGCAGCCATTATAGATATATTCCAGCATACTTTCACGCATGGCTCATCTACACCTTGATTTCGAATGCCTGCATGACTGCTAATGTTTCGATTGTGTGAAATGCTTTCTCGTAATATATGAATGCTATATATAGGAGCTGTATATATTTAAAGCCTTTTTATATCACCTGGTTCGTTTTATGGATATGATCGACGATAAAGTGTCATTTCTGAAAACGTGCTTGATCCTTTAGTGGATTGAAGTCTAAGGCTCCCCTGATTCTGTTAGTGACAGCCTTAATAAATACGTACATCGTTTCGTACGTAACGGATAGATATAGGTCATTAGTTTGTAATATTAAAATGTTACTTTACGTTAGGTTTATTGATTTTCGTTCTTTAGAATGGCTGCTAGATCTGTTAATGAAACCGGGGAGCGACTAGACGGCAAAAATACCTCATTTTATTTCTTAGAGGTATTGGTGAGATGCACAAGTTTAGCAAACTGTTAGCGAGAGAACGTTACGTTCTAGACACAGTTTACATTGTGCTTTCCGAGCATACGCACCGATGATATAAGCGTTGAAGGACGAATAAATGCCAGATAAATACACCAGACCTTAAGCTCTAAACAGAGCTGTATGTTTTTAAATCTGGAAAGTTCAAGGGTTCTGGTCAAAGTTATTGCGTGCCGCTGGGTACCATCGAGAAATCCCGAGAATCGAGCTGTCGAAAAAATTAGCCTTTCCGATTAATACGTGCGAACGCACTAATTGGCATAGTTTTAGCAGTTTAGCCTTCGTGCGAAACTCAGTCACACCGCGATGTCAGTGCATATAAAGGTCCCTAAGTGGTGGAAATTATTTCGAAGCCCTCCACTGCGGTTTTTCTTTCTCTCTTTCATTCTCACCTTCCCTTATCGTACGGCGCGGGTCAAGCTCACCCAGCGAGAAATGTGAAAGACACTACGCCTTTCCTTTCCTATACACCAGTTCGTAATTTATGCAGAGTTTACAAAGTGTCCGTGACCGTGCGATATCAGTTCACGTTAAAGAGCCCCGGGTGGTCGAAATTTCCGGAGCCGTCAACTACAGCATTTCTCAAGTCTGAGTCGCTTTCGGGCGTTAAACCGCAGAAACTAAACGCCTAGTTTGTTTGTTTTGGGGGAAATAAAAGTGCATTATTTTTTTTTGTTCAGTCCTCGGTGCGCACCTACACGAAGCGAACATACAACATTTGACGATTTTGCGAGGCACTGAACTTCCTGAAGTAATTATAGAACAATTTATTTTTCTTTGAACCTTAACTGACTACTAATTCAAAGTGGACGGCCAATATTACTGCAAGAGCATTGATATTCTGGCAAAACCACTCACAAAACATTTCAACATCGGTACAGTTGTGAGTAAATGAGAACACCATTACCGTACAACAGTTGGTGCATATATCAGTTTGAAATGCGTGCAGCCGCTTATGCCATGGAACATTTAACAGGGAATGAGCATTTTCTACTCTTTACTGGTTGAAAAAATGGGCGCCGGCCTGTGGTCTAACTATACTATACTATACTATACTATACTATACTATACTATACTATACTATACTATACTATACTATACTATACTATAAAGACGCGGAAGACATCTCATTTCAAAAATGCTTCGTCACGTTTGTTCAGGTAATTTCATGAAATCGCCATCCTCCTCCTCCATCACTTTACCACTTTGCCCAACTATGAGCCGTGACTGACTGACCACGGCCGCTCAATGGAGGCGCACTTGGTGCGGCCCGTCGCGTCGCGCCTCAATGGCTGGGGAAGCGCGTATTGGGAGAAGTTACAGTTTCCGCCGCGGGGGCGCCACCACTCCAGGACAAGGCGCCGCCGGTACGGACGAGCAGACGACGCGGAAGGAGCGCGCTGGCTGAGTTGGCGCGTGTTATCGTTTTGACTACTCAGCATACCTGCGTGGTTCTGATAGTTCTGCATGCGTGTCATCGGTGCCTGTGTCAACAGCGTCCTAAGCGTATGCAGCACCATGCCAGGCAACTGCTGTGTGCCGCTGTGCACCACGAAAGCAAGAAAAGATCGGTTACCATGGGTTCCCGTGCGATTCACAACGTCGAGCAGCATGGCTGAAAAACATATCTCGGGAAGGTTAGGACGGAAAAGGAAGCCGGTGGGAGCCGAGTGACAAGTCACTGGTATACTCACTGCACTTCACAGATGACGATTACAGGAAGAACATAAAACTGAAGATCCTGCTTCCTTCAGCTGTCCCCTTCGTGTTCCCGAACTGCCCACCTTACAAGTTGAGTTACTCACGCGGGCTCATGTTGAGCCAAACAACCTTGAAAAAATTAATGTGCGCAGGTCAATAGCTTTATTTTCCCCACTTGTTATAGCTACACTTCATTTCCTCCTGGACAACCCCCCGTGTCATCCTGAAACATGTGTGTTTCAAGATAGGTGCGCCACGATCACTTTTATGACGATGATATCAAAATGGTATGCCTTGCTCAACATCGCATAAGTGAAGCCATAGAGACACCAAGAGGAGCCGCTTTATTTGTCAGATGACGAGTGACTCTCTTGGTTAGAGTTGGAATTTGCCATATCAAAGACATTCAGGTCCTAGGAGGCACGTCGAAGCAAAGGCTAACCAAGCAAATTAACGTACGAAGCAACAATCATGACAACCAGATCCACAGTGGCGCAAATTAAGTACCTTCTTGATCACATCAAGTATCTTGCAACGTCTTCTGTGTGCCTTACGAGTGCATTGCGTTTAACCGAATCTTATTTTCAGCTTCCGATACGCCCTAAAGCAGGACCTCAACAGCAGGCCTGTAGTATCGCTTTTTAGCAGCCTAAGGCAATTCAAAGGCGGGAACGACAGAGTTGACGCAAGGGCTGCAGTTTTCACCTCGGAGAAAATACTGAAGGTACAACTAGCGAAAAAAAAAATATATCCACTGAGATACACATTTTGCCATGCTTTGTGCAGGTTGGCATCTTGCAAGCATCAGTCTGCAAATGCACCTATCAACAATAGACAGCTATAAAACATGGCATTCGTGATTATGAAAGTCGTACCTTGCCAACTGCCATATCACGTCTGCTGCGAGAGAGTTTTCGAGTCAGCTTGGATTCATTCATGTGTGGTGTGAACCAGCAGCTGACATAGAGTTAGCACCGATTGAATTTTTGGCTGGTTACCTTGCACGTCCATTTGAAGATAAAGTATAAATAGTTTAACAGAATCTCATGAAAAATTTTTATTTATTCTGTTTTCAGTGCCTGCCCGTGTTTTCATTATTTATATATTACCAAAGTTTAAATAACTTCTAGTGTTTACTTTAGAGTGTCAATAATTTTATTTTATTAGTCCCCATCCATTTATTAACTTTGTGCCTTGTGATTCCTGCAATACCCTGGACTTATCAAAATTCTTGATGATGGACGCCTATGGTATCTGAAAATCACCATGCACCTTTGTTAGCAAGGTGATGAAGTTCCTGCAGGTCATAAGAAGCAGCAAGCTATGCAACATGTTAATTTCATCCCTTCCCTATTTTGTGCAATTTCCAGAGCTGATTTGCGAGAGAAAAGACCGCAGTCACACTAAGGACCTAACTAAACTAATGCGACCACTGCTGACCAACTGGACAGGCAACATTAATCAGACAGTGAAAAAAATCACGCTTGCACATAAACATTTTCGAGAAAAGTTCTTCGCTTGTAAAATAAGCTTGCGTGTCTTCTGTGCATCACGCGGCTTCATAAACGAGAAAAAAATTGCCAGAGCCTGCGGGCGTGTCGTTGAACTGGCTTTCTTGTGTTGTTTCTTTTGCAACAGTTTGTGTTAGCTAGTATGTTTTGGTGGTGGTACCCACTTGAATATTATTTCCAGTGAAAACGGAGGAACAGGCTGAACAATAATGTTGAACGCTACGTCCAGAAAAGTGCACGCTGAATAAATGGCCCCAAACCATGTCCCGATTTCAAGATTGCAATATCTAATACGTTATTACAGTGGTTGAAACGCAACTAAATGGGTGCGCACTCAGCGAAGCACACGACTGCCCCGTTCTCGTTGTAAACGGAAGACCACGAATGACTTGGAAAAGCCTAGTGATGATGACTTGCCGCTATCATCTTATCAATAGCAAACTTGCACATAGCATCACATACTGAGTGAAACGCAGCTCATAATCCTAAATTGAGCAAGCGCCGACCACGCGTACGCCGAAACGAAAGCACAGCCACGGCCGTTGCGCGCAGCTCTCCGCCCGAACTCGTCCCGGAGCGGTGGCGCCGCAGCGGTGGCGATGAGAACTAGGCGCAATACGGCTCTTCTGGGCGACGCGACGGGCCGCACCCAAGTGCGCCTCCATTGAGCGGCCGTGGACTGACTGTGTGATTCTTGAATTTAGGGGGGTGGACGCGTTCTAGGTGGGGGGGGGGGGGGGGGGGATTGAAGGGTGGGGTGGTTAGCCCCCCTATTGCCTCCTCATGAGAGGGACACTGTTGGGGAGCTATGCCTGGGGGAAAACCTCCACGCGCGTAGCGGAGCGACCACTAGCGTGTGCTGCCATCCCTCATTGACCTCCTCAAGCCGACACTGACTAAGTATTGAAATCTTCCCGGCAGGTGGCGACATATTCCCACAAAGGGAATAGTTGCTTTTTGGGTGAAGGCGGCACTGAAATTGACGAAACCGGTGGCAAGTTATGCGAACTGATGAGACAGGTACTCAGAGAAGGTTCTGCTGGCATTTTTTCTAGCTCCCAATTTCTCCAGTTGTATTTAATAGTTTATCAGTTCACCTTGAGTTATTTCTTATAGCTGCGCTTTCAGGCTCAAACAACTCATCCAATGCGCTAGACCCGATACCCCAGTTTTCTTATTGTTAGTTTCACCATTTTATGGTTACAGCTCTTCAAAACATTATTAAAGGGACGGCATGGGATGTAACAGTATCTCGGTTGAAGGACTGGTTGCCTTCCTTACAGTGATGAGGACCCTTGAAGGCAGGAAATTACCAGCGCACGTTTTGTCCTTCGGCCTTGAAAAGAAAGTAGATAAGCAAGAAATTCTATGTCATTAATAGCGTGCCTTTGTGTCCATTCATAATGCGCCATAAAGCGAACTACACGCCTCGCTTACTTTAGGTTGTCTGCTACACCATGAAGAATAATGATAATGATGATGCTCAGAAAAGTTTACAGCGCCATCTAGCCTAAGGTAGAAAAACTACAGTGTATGGACAGAACAGGGCTTGCGCGCGCTCGGTATGTGGACGTGAGGAGCGAGAGAGAGAACGGCAGGTGGCGCAGCGGACGCGACAGCAAGCAAGCAGCTGCAGCAGCTTGTGCTGCTTGTGCCCTGAACAGCCAGCCCGTTCTTTCCCCCTCTCTTCATTCTTCTCCCTCTCCTGCCACTGCGGCTGAATGGGTCAGCCCGCAACGGGCTCTGTTTACATGTCAGTCGCTCGTTCCCGGCGTAGTGTGCTTCGTCGCTGTTGGGGCAGCAACCAACAGTGATGCACCTATAATGGCGGCTGCGACGTCGCCCGCGTCTCCCGAGCAGTTTCGCCGTGAGCGAACTGTAACCGACGCCATCATTGACAAGAAGTCCGACCTCGGTTCGCGTAAGCTCGTCGCCATGGAGCGCGAGTCCCTGCAGCGCCGCGCGTCCTCCGACGCTGGCAGCGGCCACCATCGCCGGAGCTCGGCGGCAACGTTCGGCGGCGGCGCGCCGAGGATCAAGAACCGCATTCGCACTCCCGACCTCGAGCAGCTGCGCTTCATTCTCGAGTGTTTCTTCCTGTCATTCGGACCCGAGTGCCCGCAGCTTGGTCGCAACCACCCAAACTCGGACCCCGAGCGCTACGCTTCGGGTCGCCAGCAACCGCAGCAGCCGTCGTCGCACCCGCCACACCAGCAGCACTACCGACGGCGGGACAGCTCCGACTCCAGCATCGCGACGTCCTCGATTCACTCGTCGACGTCCAACGCCACTAGCTCGGATGCCTCGGAGTACGACCATGACGCGCTGCTCCGTGAGGTCCTCCGTCTCTTCGAGGCCGGCCTGGACGGGAATGGACCTGTTCTCCTCCGTCATCAGCACATCAGCGAGCTCGCCTCCCTGCCGACTGGCGGTGAGGAGCCCGAGCCGCACTTCGCCGTCGGCCCGTGGGGCATAGCCGAGTGTGGCATCTGCCTCGAGACGGTGCCGCTGTACAGGCGGCCCTGCTGTGGCTTTCCCGCCTGCACGCCCTGCCTCAAGCGGTACTACGCATCCCGGGTGCGACAGAACAGCATCCAGATCGAATGCTGCAACGTCCGATGCCACCAGTTCGTGTCTCGAGATGAGATAAGCGCCAGGTTGCCGGCGGACTCAAAAGAGCATTTCCATCGACTCTTGGTGACTGCCAACGTCTCGACCAAGACGTGCCCGCACTGCAACCACGTTACCAGGCGGCCCAAGCCGGAGAACCAGCCGCTCAAGTGCACGGCATGCGGGGGTTCCTGGTGCTACTCGTGCCACGCGCCGTGGCACGAAGGACTGAGCTGCCGCCAGTTCCGCAAGGGCGACCGCCTACTCAAGGCTTGGGCCCGCACCACGGCACACGGACAGGTGAATGCCCAGCGGTGCCCCAAGTGCAAGATCTTCATCCAGCGCATTACAGGATGCGATCACATGCACTGCGCCCGCTGCAAGACCCATTTCTGCTACCGGTGCGGCGACCGGTTCCGGCAGCTCAAGTTCTTCGGAGACCACTACAGCAAACTGAGCGTTTTCGGCTGCAAGTTCCGTTACAAGGCCGACAAACCGCTCCAGCGAAAGATTGTCCGCGGTGCCGTGTTCGGCGGAAAGTTGGTCGCTGCACCCATAGTCGGTGTTCTGGCGCTGTGCGCCGGGGTCATCGTGGTTGGTGTCGGTGCGTTCGCGTTCCCTCTCTACGGGGGTCTTCGACTAGTTCAGCGCTACCACAGCGTCAAGAAGTCCGTAAATCTAGAGACGGACTCTACACCTCGGCTGGTATGTTTCTCGTGAGTCGCTTATTGTCCGTTTGTCGCCCACACCTCTGCTTAATTCTGCAAGCACTTGTACAGGCTCTGTATCACCTGATTCCCCCCTTTCTAGCCACCCTACACGCGTGGTGTACCGCAAGCACAGACAGGGCTACTCTTTGTAGCATCTACTTTGATGTGCTTATTTTAATTATGCATGTCTAAACGGCGGTGGCTCCGACGAAGTCTAGTACAGGGCACCATTCTTTTTGCGCCATTATTGTCTCCTAAAGCACTGTTCAGTTTTTACAAAGCTTCTTGTGCAACTTTTGGTGTCACATATTTCTGAGAGGACTTGTTCACAGTGATCGTTGATGCTGTTATGTACCGTTACATGTTGTCTATTCTGAATAACCTTAAAAGAGAAATACAACAGTGGTCAAGTGGAGATGCTTCAGGAGATGATAATATTGGAGATGGTTCGAAGAGACCTCTGCAGTTTGATTTATGACCACTTTTGTAAACAAAGCATAAAAATGTATTTCTATAAGATTTGCATCGGTTAGCACTTTGTACTATAATTAGATATATTTGGACCTTTATTTGGTGCTGCGATTCTGTGCACTGTGATGGCCAAACTAATGATCATGTGCTCTTTGTAATATCATGACCACTTAAAATAACTTCGCTCAACAGAAAAGAAAAAAAAAACATTATGTCACTCAGTGGTGATATTTTTTGTTAATGGCATCCTTGGCCTTGCAATGCCTTGTGATCTTTGAACAAATGTCTTCCCAAGGTGCTTGTGCACGCCTTTTATCAATCGGATGCTTGTTCAGTAGACGGTGCTTTCAGTCCTCTTGGCAGCATTTGGCAAAAGCAAAAAAATTACACCATGAAGGGCCAGCACTGGTAATGAAATCTTTTTTGAAGTCTTTTTAAAACCTCAGAAAATTGCGTTAATTGGTTCTACCACGTCATTTTAGAGCTCTTACACCTTGAGGTTTGCTGCTAAATGGGGGCAGTTATTCCTACGGGTTACTGTTAAATATTCTTGTGATTGGTTTTTAGTGTTACCAGCCATACAGTGATAACAGAATATTTATGGGTACTTTATTTGCTTTCAATGACAATGCTTGGACCATTCAAGCTGCAACCTTAGATGTTTAGTCTGGTAATTTTTTTTTTTTTTTTTTTTTTTTTTGTGCTAGTATGCTTAC
Organism: Amblyomma maculatum; assembly: GCF_055883805.1. NCBI lineage: Eukaryota > Metazoa > Arthropoda > Arachnida > Ixodida > Ixodidae > Amblyomma > Amblyomma maculatum. The sequence continues at coordinate 17,829,442 of NC_139352.1, read as the reverse complement.
CTACACTCTTCACTGGTCTGTAATATAGTTTAAAGCAATTATAGTTTTGAGGTAGTCGTGAGGAAAAGCTGTTATCCCCTCTTGCACCATTTGTATAAGATGTTTGGGAAATGCGATCAACATAACCGTTTCTTGTATTAACGCTGTGTGTTGCTAGGTAGCTGTCGACCGTAAGAAATATCAGCTTTTATCTGTGATTATTACTCCTAGGCACTGTGCACTTGGGCAGTGTAGGACTTGGAGACATACTTATCTCTGACATATGGGGTGATGTGTTTATATATAGAGAGTACTGGCAGAAGTAATTGTCAAAACAAAGAGGCAAAGACGTTATGCTTGCACTGAGGTACCCGGATAGTCAAGTCTTCAGGCGTGTTCTGTCCTACTGGTGTACTGGTGATAGAATACTTGAGAAGGAGGGTTGCTTGCTTGTTTGGAGTGTCTAAATTTCCCCCTACACTTTATGAAACGGCGTGTGAGACAACTCCCTTTGTTTGATTGAGTCGCCACCGATTCAGCAAGTGCTTCGAGAGGGAGGAGTAATCACGCGCCGTTTTTTCGCGCGACCTTCCGCGCGAAGAAATCTGTTTCCCTCTTTTATCTTGTTGGTTGTTACCTTTTCAAGAGGCGCTGAACCCTGGCTGCTCTCATTAAAAGAGCTGCGTTCAAAACGTATGCATCATTTTATCTCCCACGTTTTCTTCTTTTATCGCAAGAAAGAAAAAAAAAGCAGCAGCCAGGGGCGAGACTGTTGAGAGGATTTCGTTGAGCGTGTACCGCCTTGCAATGCGCTCGCAAACAGGAGCGCAGTGCGAATAATCCGACTTTGTGCGACGTTGCGGGGCGTCCTCTCTCTTCGCTTTGTATGTGTCTCGAGCTGCTTCACGTATGGTGCTTTTTAGACAGGGTTTATGGGCTTCGAGAGTCGTGCGAAGCGCTGTCTGGTTGACGCGGGCGTTCAACTCGGCGCCGCTTGATTGCACCGTTGGTTTTGCGCAAGTCCTCGACGCCGCGCAACCGCCTTGTAGCAGCGCTCCTCAACGCGTGTTCTTGGGAGGCGAAACGAAGCGTGAAGGCCTCGTTCAGATCGAGTTCATTTGCGACAGTTGGTTCCCACTCGCGTGATCCGATGGTTACGAAGTTTCTCCGGATTGTGTAAGGGGATCACGGGTGCGCTCGTTTTACGATTGGATCACGGTGAACCACGGTGGCGGCACGCAAGAACAGATAGCTAAAATGTGAAGAAAATGGCGGGCTCTAAATGTATTGCAGCATATACGGCCATTGATCTGAGAAGACCTTGAAGTCGAGCTTCCTTGTGCCTAGTGTGGCGTTCGTGCCTGGAAGCCAAAGGCACTTTGCAAACGCGATACGGACTCGCATCCGCTTTTGTTGTTGTTATATTTTGCAGCTGCCGTTAGAGGGCATGCTTTGCCTCTAGCGCCAGGCGGCGAAGGTCGGCTTTGAGGTCGCACACCCTTGAATCAAGCTGAGCCTTTACTAGGGATTTTTTTCTCTCTTCTATTTTTTTTTTTTTTTTATAAGACGACCTCCTTGCAATCTTTGCAACAGCAGAGTCCGACTCCATACACGCCACCTTGAGGCGGCATCGGCCCTGACATGCAGTTTCATAGCAAAGTTTCATTCTTTGTTTAGACCTTGTGTCCGCCGCCTGCGAGTCGCTCGTGTACGTCGACTGGTTTCCTTTTAATACGCGTGTACTTATTGGGCTGCATCTAGTAGACCGGAAGCGCTGATTCAAACGAATGGAACGGACTTCCTGAGACTGCATTCCCTTCCACATGTACATTGTTGAGTGACTATTGTCAAAGGAGCTTGTTTTCACCTACATTGCTCTCCTGTCGGAGCGTGCGACGTTATACTCCGTAAAGGTATAATATCGGGACTCACTCCATTTTCCACTCTCGCCATTCACCTTACGGCTGCCCTAAACGTCGAAGATCGCACAATGGAAAACCTAACGCGACTTACAAGGAGACGAACGCCGTCAGCTCTCGAATGTCGTCTGGGCAGGCAGACAATATGCAGCCGTTAGCAATACTGGCAGTGTGCGCCATTCCTGTGGGCTGCAAAAAATGCTGCAAAGCATTTTTTTCCCCCTTTCTTTAACGTAACAGTATACATTAGGAAAACAAGGAAAGGAAAAAGTTCGTTGGAGGATTGCTATCGAACCAGACATGTTTGTTTATAGAAGCCGAGCAGTTCGCCACTCGAAGTGAAGAGCCACAAAAAGTGCTCCACAGATATTTTACTTGTTGCTTTGGTGAGCTCGATCTTTGTGTGGTACTGCCCGAATAATCTGCTCTCCGCTCTGGCAGCCTCGAAAGCTCTCGGGGGCGTGAAAGGCACCGCTTCGAGACAGCAGAGAAAGAAAGCTGTTGTGGCCCATTTGTGCTGTCTGGGTTTGCTTGCTGTTTCTTGCGCCCTATAGTAGCAGCGGTTGTGTACCTCTAGTAGCGTGTTCTAGTCCGGAATATACGCGCATTGAGTCTCTGTATTGATCGGCACGGATATATTACTTTCTTGTTTTCTCTTCCTGGCTTGCTGTTCCGAAAAAAATGAAAACAAACACGTAAGCAGGAGCAGAGAACTCCGTTATCGACGCATAGGAGCCGGCGCAACTGCTTTCGTGCGCAGAATATTTTTGGACGGTTTTCAAGCCTCGATGCCCTGCAAAGAATGTACCGGTTTACAGTCACCGTCGCGTGTTTCCTCTCGCCTTTTTTTTTTTCTTTCGTTTTATCTTCACTGTTGCGGTTGCATGCTCGGGCAAGGTCGTCATCCAGGGCTGTTACGGTGCTTTTGCCAGGTCTCGCGGTGTTGCTACCCGTTCCGGTTATTTTATTTGCAGTGCGTTCTTTCGCATGGCTGTTGCTTTTGGTTTTCTTTTTTTGCTGGACAGGCAGAGAACTGTAGAAAATGCCGAACGTACACACTCGTTCTCATAAAAACGGACATGCTAATTATTGCTTCTGGCGCCCATGGATGCCTGCTCATGACACGAGTCCAAAAACTACTTGTGAATCTGCTTGGATTAGCCGCCGAACTTCGCGTTTGGCAAAGTTATGGTTAAAGTTTCGTCTTCAGAGTGGAGGCCTACTACGTGTATTGAAACCAGAATCGTCTGTTGGTGTCGCCATCTGCTAGAAAAAGAGAGCTTGATGTCCTTGCGGAGCGCTCCGTGTTTTCATGACGGCCGCTCGCTTACCCCGCTGCTCGGCTCACGAATACCCTGTAAAATGTGAAAGCCAAAGACAGAGCAGCCATGCATTTGCTGCCGCTGTCACCTGCGTTTGGGTATAGTGTTTTAATCGTCAGAACTGCGTATTTCTCTTAACGCTACTGCGTATTTCTCTTAACGCTCGAAGTCTTGCGACCAGCTTTGGTCAAATATCGCGGGCCACCGGCAACTGTGCTTAGCCAGTGCGTTTACCAGATGCGCCGTTTCGCATGTCTCAAGCCTTGTTCGTCTGAGTTGGATGCAATTGCGCTGCATCTTGATGCAGAGTTCTGTGGTGCTTCCGCTAACAAAAACAAAACAGGCTCCATGTCATAATTTGACCAGAGCCTGCGGCCCGTATTTGGAGGCAAGCAGATCGTGGCGCTGCCTGTGGACTGATGTTCACGGCACCCTGCAATTTTTCGTCCTTCATCGCATTTATGCCGAACTGCTTCGGGCAGTTCACTTGGACGCCGCAAGTTGGCGGGACAATCTGCTAACCTCCAAGTTTTGAACCAGAGTGCCGACCTTTGAGTGAGAGATGAGCTGCAAAGGGGTTTCGAAATTCGTGTGACCATTTGTGGAGAGCTCTGTATTGATGAGCATGTGACGTCACAACTCTAGCTATGGTAATGCTGCTGCTTTTGTGTCCTGCATCTGTACACCCGCGCAACTCTTCTGATCGCGTTCTCCTTTGTGTGTTGACATATACCTGTTAGTACATATGCGTATGTGAATACAATATGCTGCCATTCCATGTTTTTAATTTCTTTTTTTTTTTTCTACGCGTCGTACTCCTGCCCACTTCCTGGTTTGTGATCGTGTGTTGTACATGTCAGCGTTTTCATTGTATTTCTCGAGTAGTCAAAGTGTGCCCTTGAGATGCTATTTATTTGCCTGTATTTATTTTTTTTTTCCGACATAATATGAGAGAAGGGAAGTGATGACGACACCTAGCCGAAATCGTAACCCATTGTACGGTACCCGCTCTGCGCAGACAACTTGGTGCAACCCATTGTTTTGGCTCAATGTGCTTAGGTATACTCTAGTATTGTTTTTGTTCCACATTTCCTTGTACTATTTAAGGCAATTGTCAACGATTGCCGCACACTTCTTGCCTAGCGCATGTCCACCAGTAGCGCGAGTTTCACACTCCAACGTCTCTCCTCCCCACATCGATACCTGGATATTTTTAATTCTGCCGCAGTGTGCAAAGGCCGTATTTTTCAACGTTTTTTTTTTTTTTTTTTTCTGATACACCAGTAATAGTAGCGATTTGTGATGCCATGTCTGACTATTAAATATACAACATTACCAGGCGGGCCTGATCGTTAGCTAAAAAGGGAAAATAATGAATGGTTAAATGAATCGTTAGAACATAAGGCTCCCGATCTCATTGCTGTCCTGAGTGATGTTCGCCAGTGGTTGCACCAAGAACAAAGGACCGCGAGACTGTGGCTTATAACTGCATGGCCCCGAGACGCGTGGTGAAAAGAAAGGAGGTAGAGAGGTGGTCCCATTGCAGTCTGCATTCGCATAGTACCGCTTCTCTAGCAATCGATACGTCGATAAACTGACGCAGTCTGTTCAATAACATGTAAATCCGACTCTGCATTGCTTTATTTTCTTCTTTTTTTTTTTTTTCTCATTTGGCCGCGTTTCGTGTTTCGTGCCTAAGAGTACGCGATGCAGGAGTCGGTGGGAATAGAGTCGGTGTCAGCAACTGCCGCAGATTCAAAGGTCTGTCTCTTGATATGCGTTCCGCTTCACCATTCTATGACCAATGCTGGGCACGTAGAGGCATGGAGACACGTAAGAAATGAATTTTTCAGTTTAGATACACGCTACTTTAGGTTAGGAAAGGAAGAGAAGCGGCAGTGATGGTTTCACTTTGCGACGAGCAGCGGCGTTCTCTGCTTAATTGCGCCTGCTGTAGGGCCACCCTTTTGAGCCGTTCCATCCGCTTTGAAGACCACCTCCAAGGCTCGCTTGGAACCAGGCTGAGCTAATGACCGTGATCGTTCTCGAGAGCGCTCTGATGTCCCTTCTCTAACGTCTAATGGGCCCTGAGATGAAACAAACTTTCGCCGTTCTGGCTGCTTTTTTTCTCATCGCGCGAGCAAGCGGCCAGCGGTCGTCTTTATATGAATGTCCATTAGGCGTGTACGCACTCTCGGATTTGTAATACTAAATTTCGCCTTAATGAACGTTTGAATACTAATTGGCTCTTTTGTTTGATAAATGAGGATCGCTTAAGGAAACGCGAGGTACGGCTGCACAAAGGACAGATGACGATTGGGGCTTCGTGATTTCCCCTTCCGCCTTGTGTCGACATTGGCCTTCAAGGTGTAATAATATCTCCCTTGCAGCCCCCTTCCTGGCTTTTGTCATCGCTTATTGCTAAGGTAATTGGGCTCTTAATTGCGTTCGCGCTCTCATATTACCCGTTGTTCCCGTGCGGCACCCGAAATTGTTGCGTCAGAGATGCCGCCCATACGGTTTCTTTCGCTGAGCGCTCTGTTAACACGTTCTGAGTCATCGATGGTAGCGTTGTGTTGTGTTGTGTTGGGTTTTATGGCGCATAAGCAACTAAGGCTATCATGCGCCAAGAGCAAGGTTAATGTTAAATCTATAGTTTATAAATATAAACTATAACTATATATATATAAATATAAACTATATATATATAAGTTTATAATATAAACTTCGTGGTATAAAAGCAATCGAGTTTTGAGTGCTAGGGAGCTAGGGCGTAAGTTTCTTTTGTTGTTGTTGTTGTTTTACTTATATCTGTGTGCAGCAGGATGAGCTTTAGTAAGCCTTGTGTACCTTTCTTGAATTTATTGAAGTGCTGTTTTCATTCAATATGATTTCTATTGCTGTTTGTGACTGACCATAAACGAAATTCTCGTAAAGGTTAATGAAATGTCTAAAGGAATTTTCGTAAGGCAAGAAAGAGCAGTTGCTGCTTGGTATGGGAGTTCGCGAAAACTCCTTTATTGCATTCTGTTCGCGTTTCTTGAAGGGCGAAGATTAGACCTTTATCGGCAGAGTGGGAAGACATTTTTCCAGAGCTCTTTGTCTTGGCGTGTCTTGAGAAATCCCTCGAGGCTAAGTCGACTGGCAGATGTTGAGCCTGGGAAACGAGGAAATTGATTTGAGTAGGGTTCTTGGCAGTGTCCGCATTACTTCCCCTTCCCCGTTCTTTCTTTTTTTCCTGCTTGCAAAATTTTCTTTATTCCTGAAACGCTCTTTGAATAAAAGCGCTGGCTAGTATAGGGCAATAAGTTTCGTCATTTCTGACGACACGTTTGGCAATTTGGACATCGTTTCCACTCGTGCCCTTGGTTTTCAATGAGCAGCCGAAGTTGCCGATGTTCGCAGTCCCGTTCTATCAACCGCAGTATTGGAAATTTACTAACAGAAGCGTATAGTGAAGAAATTACGTGGTTTGAGCCAAGTTGTCTGTGCAAGCGGGTGCCTGTCCGTATTGTACATAACCTGAACGACGTTTGTTCGGTTTGAATTTTGGTTCTGACATTCGTATAACCCTGGCCGTTATATGTGCTTGGAAATATGTGGTTACAGCGCCCCCGTTTTACGTTTGGGGATATTCTGTAACGCGTGACTGATAAACGCCGAACCTTTTCGTTTTACACCCGAGAAAGAAAATGCAGCGCTCGTTATTGTTCTAACAGCCATTTCTGGTCCATTTATTTGGGTAGGGGAAAAGATAAGCAGCATTTGCAGGCTGAGGCTGGTCGCGTCTGATAATGTATAGTGTGTGTAACAAAAAGAAAGTGCGTTTATTTGAAGCGACTCCAACAGAAATCACACTTTCGTTCTACGGCTATTGGAACCACTGGTACAGGTCTAGCCTAATCGTCATAGGGAAGTCCTGTAATCATTTTGTCTTCTCGGCGTTAAAACGAAAAAGTTCGGTGTGTGTGAGACTCAAGCCCGGTTTGTCGGGGAACCCGCGGGCGGCCACCCCGACACGTCTAGCTTGTTCCTGACAACTGGTGTCAGAGAAGAAAGGAGCGAACTGTGGACGCAACGTCTTCTTGTTTGTAGATCTTTTTTTATTTACTTCTGTCCGATGTGAGCTCGCTCTCCTCTGTGCACTGGTGGCGAAAAGAAAGAGAGATGCTATTGGAAATAAAGGCCGTCGTGTTACACGAATAAGTGGCTCTACTTCCTTTGTCTTCGTGCGTGTGCGCATGCGCGCGACGTATGCGCAATGTCGTGGACGCTAAGCTGCTAGAGATGTATATAAACTGAGAAGCTAATAGCGAATCAAGTGAGACTCTGAAGCAACCAACAAGCGCCACCTGGTAAAGCTGATCCTGCTGTGCGATTGAATAAAATGTAGATAATGTCCAGTGTGCTATAACATGTATGGAAGCGCTTAACGGCTTCGTGGAATACGCGCGGGGCACGCGGGTCAACAACCTTCGGAAGTACTGGCCTGCGTCGGCCCTTTTAGATAAAAAGAAAACATTGATTGGCTCTGAGATGCTCATTTTTTACTTATTACTAAAATTGTCCCCAGATTGCTAAGCGAACGGATTTAAAGAAGCGTTTTGGCGCCGAAAAAAGGGAAAACGCGCCGGGTCTCGGCCGCTACTAGTTGGCTTTTCTTTTTAAGGGATTTGTATCCTGTCATCTGTTTTTATTAAAACGTTTTGGTGAAGAAGCTGTAGTCAGCTTCCAAACCGGCAAAGTATCGTGGACGAGCAGGCGAAGAATCAAGGCGCTCTTCGACCCATACCCTTACTATCACCTGACTATCTATCATCCCTGTTTACTTGCAGAGACGGGAGCAAGCGAACTTTACCCTTCTAAGAGCGTATACATTGGATATGCTGCCTTATCCTGAGAGAAAGTATTAGTTAACGGATCTGCTGCCTCATGCTGAGATAAAGTATTCGTTAACGGAAAGACAGAGTTAAGAGCAAAACGCTGTTATTCGGTAAAATCAGTGCGCATTTTGTATTGAGCGCTCGCAGGACACATATAGAAAATAAAAGACAAGTATAATTAATCCAAAAGATGCAATGGTGTGAGCGGCTGTTAGTCTCTCATGTAGACGTCCGTTTACACAAAATAGCCTGTTTAGCGCATGCGCGAAGGCGCTAGATCTTGCTTGAAGATAGGTCAGCAAGCTTGCCGCAGTCGAGGAAGCTGTGGCATATACCAATTCAATCTCCCCTCTGTACCGCGAGGACACTTAGGCCTTGTTGATCCCTTCTGGTGACGCAAGGTTAAACGCTTGAATGGGCTTCCAAGCTTTAGCCTGCCGAGGTTCGTGTGCTCAGGGCTGATTGGGTCACTTGCCTTAATGGAAACAAAAGCACCCTTTAGCGCCGTTCATTCAAAAGGGGGATTGATCAGACGTCACCAAATAGCGTACTCCTGATTGCATCTACAAGAAAAGTGTTGTTTATGGTCTCAAAAAAAAAAAAAAAAGTAGCGAAAAGACCATGTCATATGGTCTCGTTGCACCACACAATCCGGCGGCCGGTCACTGCACAGTCATGCCAGCTGCCAGCTATATCATGCATACGCCTTAGCCATGCCATGCCCGTGACTCATCGCTCTCAACGCTGGCAAATGCCGGATTTTCTTCAGTACGACGTCTTTAAACGCTCTTGGGTTAATAAGTAGGACATTGCATACCACTATCACTGTTCACCTGCCTTTTGCCAACCTCTTGCTTCGCTGTTCTGGTGATCGTTATATATGATCAGCGAGTAATTTCGTCGCCTCTGGCAAAAGAATAACGGTGTTGAAGACGCCTGAGGAGGACTTCAAAATAAACAACGTACTCACGCATTCACATTATTCTCTTGAAAACGGATGTTTGATAGAAAACCTTCCGGACGGAAGAATAATAACTAAAATACATCTAGCCTTTACCATCCCTAAGACGTTTAAAGACGTCTAGGCTCCGCAATGAGAACCGTGATCACGATCTGTCATCCAGAGCGATTGTGAATAAGATTTCCTTAGCAGATACTAAATGTCCTTCAATTTCCGCGTGGTCGGCGCTTGGTATGTTTTCCTAAGATCCTATCGCATCTCTATTTTTAGGAATAAGTGGCAGCAGCGAAGACAGAGCGATCTTGATGTGTTCTGCGAGTACATAGCTTCAAATAACGCCACTCTGCTACCTTGTACATATGGAGAACCTCATCCGACCCGTGTGCTACGCATAGCAACTCGGCCGTGACCGTTGCGTACGCATGTCCTATCCTCGGATGCAGTTGCTCGCTCCAACCGGGGATGGTGAAATATACGAGCGGTACCACTATGTACGACTGCGCTTTTTTCGCCCGTATATAAGTCCTCCGTTTCACAACCTCAGCTGGGATAATTAGGCCCGACCTTGAGGAGACGTAAGCGACAGCCCTGCCCCTCGACTTGTCTGCGCGCCTGGGAAGCGTCGACGTCGTTATCGTGGCCCCCTTCTAGCCACCATAGCGTCGTATCGGTCTAGTTGGACACAACGTCATAAAACTCATATTGGGAGGATGAGTCACACACAACTGGCTGCGCAGTTACGAGTCCTCGGGTACTTCTCTTTCGCAGCACTTTATTACGGGGCATAGTCATCAGTATAAAACTACAGAAGCGACGCAGAAGACCTCCCCCATCCCCCCCCTCCCACCCCCACCCCCTTTTTCTCCTCACCAGTGTGCTTCACCGGAATGCTTGTGAAGAATGGAAGCTAAGTACTGGAGAGGCACAGTTTTGGCGGCATATTAAGATTGTTGGGCAATGTACGGAGGCTTCGCGAAAAAGAGAAAAAAAAAAAGTTTTATTTCAAGGGAAATACATATGTAAGCACCTGAGTGGATGTTATAGGTCCGCCTTTGCAGTGAAACCCTCAGTAGAAAACATTGGTTATTGTGGAAACTTCCTCGGACATACGGGAACTAATGGCGACCCTGTTTTCAACCCTCGGTCGATTCAGTCGTCCACACAGAGTACTAGTTAGCTCAGTTAATCTTCCCAGGTTTAATCGCAGGTTCGTCATTAATGTTCATTTATTACACATGTCTTAAGCGAGTGATTCTGCAGCAGTAGTTTTAAGCAGAATCTTGCTGGGCTCTGGTTGTTTATGGTTCGTCAACAGGAGTCTATCGAAGGAACAACAAACTACCTGGAGGCAGCTCCGCGCTCGCACAATCCCTTCATCGGCTTTGTGCGCCCTTCTCCACCCAGGCCATTGCAAACCCGAATGCTCTCCTTGTGGAGCTCCGAGAGCCAACTTTGACCACATTTTATATCTCTGCTGAGAATTACAATCACCATCTCGCTGTAACGTCACGGACAACGAGTGTTGGGGATCGCGGTCTCCAGCTCCGAACCGGCCAGGTGGCTTGGCTGGACAAGTCGCCGCACGTCATGGACTGTTGGCCACCACCCAGGATCAAGAGCCAGACCAACCCTAGGACGTAACTCCTTTTAAGGCTCATCAATAAAGTTTTCACTAACAGCCTACCTGTACAACTACTTCCTTACCGAGCGAAGTCTGTTGCGCTGCACCGAACTAAGGGAGAAGCGAAGTGCGACCGCCAGCGTCCTTGGGGATTCACGTAGCCGTCTGTGTCGGAATTGGAAATGATCTCCGCGGTTCGGCGGCTGAGTGGTGCAGACCGGAAGTGTCTTTCCTCATAGAGCGCGCGTTGCGCGCACGCAACACGCATGGGAAGGCGTTCAAATAGGAGTACGTGAAGTACAAGGTTATGCGTCAGTGTTCTCAACTGCTACTCTCATTTCGCTCTTCTGTGCACGCTGTTTTTCTTCCCTCTGTTATTAACGCTGAATACAGTCGCCAGACAGCGTGTCCTCGTCTGAACCAGGACTATAGGCCGAACGAAGGTCGTTGACAGGCGCCTTGTCCTCTAGGGGGCGCAACTGTGACGGTGATGACAGCCGAAAGAAAACTAGGCCAGATTAAAAGGCTCTGGAGCCTCGAGAATTGCCTTTCTTTGCAATGGTAGTGGTTGACCTCGCTGTCAGTGGCCCGTCGTGAAATGTCGCAGCCGAAAATCCTCGCTGACTAGTCCCGAAAAAAAAAAAAAAAGGTGAATTCTAGGCAGTACATGGCCACTTTATAGACCTGCTATTGAAAATGTTGATGTTTGACATTAGAATGCTATCCAGGGAAGCCTGATGAGTCGTGCGTATTATACACGGACCAGGCACGGGCACTCTTATTGTGTGATCTGTCATATTATCCAGGATAAGGACTTCAAGCTACATGAACTTTCTCGGAACGTTACTTATATTTTTAAAGGATAAAGAAGAGGCTGCGCGAAAGGTAAGATGTTATGATGATGGACTGATTTTTTATGGCGCAAGGGCATCTTTGGCCAAAGAGCGCCAAAACACAAGGTGAAGTCACAACTGAATTTAATAAAATGTCCGAGGTGAGGTGTTTAATGAAGTACTTAAATACGATGGTGTATAGGGCCTAAAAGTTTTTCCGGAGTGTGTAGTCTAAAAGCAGTGGTGTATAGGGCCTAAAAACATTGAGTTATGGTGTTTAGTGGTCTGAGTAAAACTGAAAGGGTGAAATGTACGTGTTAAAAGAATAAGTTGCCTCAGCAACAATTTCTTTAAAAGAAAGACATTTAATTAAAAGAAATGGGCTGACGCCCATGTTGATAAATGACTCCGTATAAAAAGCCTACTTTTAATAAATATTTAAAAAGTCTTTCTAAAGGAAACAGGTAAGATGTTAGCTGCATGAATGCAGTTAATCAGATAGCATGGATTGCTCCCCTCTTATGTCGCGCCACTTTGACGATTCGTAACCCTGTGAAAAGCTCCGTCGTCTGCCAGATGCTGGACTCTAGTTGAACGCTTCACTGATAAAACCTACCCTAGCCCTGTATACATGAACTCGACAGAGTCGAGTCGAGTAAGGCTGTTGATTTAAAAAAAAATAATAATAACAGCTTTCGGGCTCGTGTATACGCTGTCGGGTTGAGTAAAGTAGGCGGCGGAGCGGGTCGAGGTAACTAGCTTGTACGGGGTAGGTTAACTCGTTTGACCCGCTTGTCTAAAAGCATGTAGGCGCCGTCGAGTCAGGGAGTCGAGTTAAGAAGTACTCTGGGATCAAAAAGATTTCGGTGCTGCTAGGAGCGTCAACGAGGCTGAACGTGTTCTAGCCTTCGTCAAAGAAAAAAAATAAAAATATTCTAAACTCTCGATAGTAAAAGGCAACAGAATCAAACACGTGCAGGATGCTCGCGCAATAACCTCGAATCTCGACGCTGGGCTTCGCTGCTAAACTTACAAAAGCGAGTTCATGTAGACGCCAAGCGGGCCGAGTAAAGGTGACCTCGCTTACTAGACGCTGCCTCGACCCGGTGCTGTCGAGTCCATTTATATATAGGGCTACAGTGGTGCGGAAACTATGGCTTATATGCCAACATGGTGTTATGCAAGCGCTTTTGTGTCTTCATTTATTTGACGCCCTCGTCATTCGCGCTACCTGCATCAAATATCCATCCACAGCTCAATCTGCACACACGTTTAGAGTTAGCGATCAATGTCCTAAATTACTGACGTCATGCTCGACGGTCTCGAAGGCGGAATAGAGGAGCTGGCGAATGCGCGCGTATAAGCTTAAAGACTTGCGTATATAAGCTTAAAGTATTGTTTTTATAATTGCCACGTCGCTCTTTTCAGTGTTTACAATCCTATGCTGCATGCAAGCTCAGCTACCTACGAGAAAACTTTTGGCGTCATTCAACTGGCAATTCATTCAGAAACTTCGGTCTGAATTCGCGAGGGAGCGCGAAATGCGTCCCGGTATCGGGACAACAATCTCAGGACTCCGATCCTCATCATCCATCGAGACATAGGTTCGTTTTCCAAAGTAAGGAAGCGTGCTTAAAATCGCCGATTGGAATACGCCATTAGTGAAGGCGTGGTTCAAGTGGTCTTCAAAACTAGCTCTTGCAAATATTGATGCTGGTTACATTTACTGTCTCAAGGCCATAAAACGTTCAGGCCGATATAAGAACTTTTTGCTGTCTTTTTCAAAAGCTTTTGTTAAAAGTTTGGAGCCCAAGGGGTTTGCTTCGGATCCACACTAGCGGTTTGTAATGCATTCCCATAGTTCCGAATCTCCTGAATGTAAAATGATTAGTTTTTTTTTTTTCCTGTCCCTTCAACGAGTAGGATATCAAGGAATGCTGCAGGGGTCCAAATACAAGGCTTAGAAAAAAACCCGCTAGGTCCTAAACTTTTGACAAAGGTCGCACGTCTTTAGTTTTCCCAAACCTTTGAAGACGAAGATAACTCATCGTGGCCAGGGAATGGAAATACAAAGCTTAGACGCAAACCCTCTGGGCTCCAAACTACGTCTATCGCAAAACCTCACGGTCTTGAAGGTTCGCATACTCTCCCCTTCTTTGCGAGAGTTTGTGAACCTCAACGACATCATGTGGGTAAGCAGTGAGAAATATTTCAGACATATAACCACAGATGAGCAGCGGGACACCACGCTGAGCAACTCGGACGTGTGGCAACAGAAATTACTCGCACACCGGTTCGCTGAGATCCAAGAGACCAAGGCAACTTCCGCCAAAAGGGCGCCTTTCTCTTCGAAAACTCAAATCAGATGTATTTTATCTCTTGAAGCAGGGGCGACGTACTTTTGACCCCCCAGGATCAACAGTTGTCCTTCAAGGAAGCCGCGGTGAAGAGCTTTTTTCTTTCCCTTAAGCACGTTTAGAAGTTCACTTGCGGCGGCGCAAATATATCGTACACTAGATCTCATTTCTGCGCATGTCACACGTCGAAAGTGAGCGAAGAGCGGCAGTAGAGAGCTTTAGCATTGCGTTACCGTATGCCGCCACTACCATCCGCCAACATGCACATGCTGTCTGTAGCTGCTGCCAACGGTATACGGTAACCCTGCACTAAAGCTCTCTCCTGGCATGTACCTAGATAACTTTTTGCATATAGTACGCATGGCTTCAGATCCAACGAATGTAGAGTCTGAGTGAGTGTTATATTTTAAAATGGAGTTGGCAAGAGGAGCTCATTTGTAGGAAATTGAGAGCTTATAATGGCGGCAGTACGCATGCACACTTTGTAAATTGCACTTTCAGACAGAAGCATCCATCGAATGCTCGACTTCGTATGCAAGCGGCGATAAAATTAAAAAAAAAAAAAAAAAGAAATTCTCAGCTAGTCTCAGGACTCAGGAGTGCATGCTCGCGCCCGCTCCGGTTTCGTGCTCGGGGTCTCCGTTTCCTGCGCCATCCTCCCTGCGTCCTTCCCTCCCACGCGCTCCGAAACAACGATGCGGCCGCAGCTGCTTTCGTCATACAGAAGCGAAGAGAGCGGGGTAGTGAGTCACGCCACAAACGCGGTCTAAACAGGTACCGCACAGCTCCGGGCTCCACCCACCGCCACCTGCTGTTAAGTTCCGGAGCCAAAAACGCTCTCCCCTCCCTCCCCCGCTTCTCAGCGTTCATGCATGGATGCATGGACGGTAACTACTCTTTTACGAGCGCGCTAGATCCAGCGAGAACAGAAAAAATATGTAAAAACAAATACTCCAGCTAGGGGATGCCTCCGAGCCGGCTTATTACAGAGCGCCACGGATCGTATACGCTGGGCGAGTCCCAGAGTGGTTAGGAAACCATTTGTCTGTCGTCGCTGTTCCTGACGCTAAGCGATAATTTTCGTCTTTACGGAAAGCTTTTTTGTCTCGATTTCCTTGAGCTTCCAACCTTTTCTTTTTCTTTTTGTTAAGTATCCCCCTTCATCTCATGGTAGCTGATATTCATATACTGTAGGCGTGTGTTTATATCGCTCCCACTTGAATCCTGAGGCTCCTTATTCAGGCCTATATCATATAAATGCGTACACAGTGCGTAGGCCGTGATGATCGGGGAGGGTAATTACTTTAGCTATAGCCACATTTGGCTAAGCGCTTATAATGTGAAATAAGAAAGCGAGGACTTTCTTCTCATTTTTAACAGAAAGAGCGGCGAATAGAAGGAACGATTAATCTCCCTTCCTTTCTTTCTTTCTTTCTTTCTTTCTTTCTTTCTTTCTTTCTTTCTTTCTTTCTTTCTTTCTTTCTTTCTTTCTTTCTTTCTTTCTTTCTTTCTTTCTTTCTTTCTTTCTTTCTTTCTTTCTTTCTTTCTTTCTTTCTTTCTCTCTCTCTCTCTTCGGAGAAAATGATTCGAGATGCTGAGAAGGCAAGCGTATATGCGATGAAAGCGGTATCTGGTCCCCAATAATGCTGAGCACTGCAGAAGTGCAAACACTGCGACCTGGGCCCGTATTCCGAGTTTGCACCGTTATCGAAGTGTCGCTATCTCACGTGACCTCGAGTCATCTGATTGGTGAAAACGCCGGAACTGGCTGTTGCCACTGCGGAACCGGAAGAGGTGGCAACATCATGTTCCGGCATTTCCACCAATCAAGCGACTCGAGGTCGGGGAGATAGCGACACTTACGATAACGACTCAAACTCGGAATACGGGCCCTGATCTGTGAAACGAACTGTAGGCGTAGTTAAAGCAAAGGTCACCTCTCACCTCTTTCATGTCTTTGTGTGTGTTATTTGCGCTAGTCTTTTTATTGATGAAAAATTACCCCATACAATTACCTGACACTAGCTAATCCGTATAACAGTGCGTATCGCTACTCAAGTGTACTAAACAGAAATATTATCTTGGATGGAAAAGTGTTTCTCAATTGACTGGCTGTAGAATGAAGCGGCAGTAATTTCTGATAGGGCGATGACACTTTTTGCAGCTCAGGCTGAACGCGGCAAGGTTTCTGAAATTGAAATTAACTTTATCAGTTAAAGTTTCTTAAATCGAACCACCCGGTTAGGCAAACTGACATTTCGGTCGCGTCAGCGTTAGGCGGGTGTTTTTGATGGGGAAGATTATCTCTCTCAAAATCTTCAGCTAACGAATGCTATGGTGTTTTGCACTACACAAGAGGGGAGAGAAAGAGATCTTAGAGTGTGTGTACTGTGTACGAATGGGGAGGAGAAGGGGGTCAATCATTAATGAAGTGGTCTATTCAAAAATACTATTAAAAGAAAATATTTGTGCCGGCCACGGCTTCTACCATTGCGCTCGGAGGATCCTTAGCTATGGTGGCGGAAACAAAGATACAACAAGCACTGAGAGAAAATAAAAGAAGGGAGCGAGAGGGAGACACGACAGGGTAAAGGTGTGAAAAAATAATTTAAAAAAAAAGTCGCCCCCCCCCCCCCCCCCCCGCGATTGTCTTAGTAAGTCTCATGTTCTGGACATTTCACCTGAGATAAGCTAAACACTAGGTCGGGGAAAGCTTATACCCATTGCATCCAGTGCGATTATCTGACAGTGTCACCGCGAATCGTACACTGCACCGCCAGGATACGAGGTGCGTGACTGAACCACTCATTAAATGCTCCTAATTAAAACCTCCATAACTGCAACAAACTTTCCGCGCCTTGTGTTCAAATCAGAGAGGACAGCACTGAAGCCTCTAAAAGCATGGACATATTCGGCTAAGAGCAGGAGCATATGCATAGTATCGGTAAATGACGGCGCCGAGCAGGTTGATGATCTATAAATCGTAAGACTGATTCGGACTATACTTATTCGTTCCTTCAAAGATGTAAAGATGTAAAACGATCGGCGGGGGAAACAGCAATCTATCTCAGAACGAGCCCCTAATTTTTCCTACTTTTCTATGCTGATTAACCTGACGAAGGACTCGATTTTGTTCACCTTGAGGACATGGACAGCTTAAGAGGGTCAGCACACAGCTCCCGCACTCTACATTGAATCACGTTCTACGTGACAATTGCGGTAACACAGGACGTATACTATACATACGCCACAATGGACGCGGGCTTCTTCAGAAAACACTCCCAAGGATCGGTCACGCGCAATATAAGTATCCAAGAAAGAAGAAGAAGAACAAGAAGAATAAGAAGAACAAGAAGTAGAAGAAGAACAAGAAGGAAAATTAGAGCAACAAGAAGGACAAGAAGAAGAAAAAGAAAAACAATAAGGAGTAGCAGAATTAGAACAAGAAGTAGAAGAAGAAGAACACGAAGAAGTAGAAGAAAAACAAGAACAGGAAGAAGAAGAAAAGGAAAGAGAAGAAGAACAAGGAGAAGAAGAACAAGAACAAGAAGAACAAAAAGCAGAAGAACGAGATGAAGACCAACAAGAAGAAGTAGAAGACGAAGACCAACAGGAAGAAGTAGAAGAATAACAAGAAGAAGAAGAAGAAAAAGAAAAAGAAGAAGCCGCCATAGCTGAGTCGGCTGGACGCGAAATTCAGGGGTCATGTGTTTAAACCGCACCGGCGGCCTGCGATTGCTTTATGCGAAGCGCATACGCATCTCGTTAGAGTCGAAAAGGCGTTGGCGTCGCTGTTTCCGCCGTCGTGACAACGAATTGAGGAAAAAAAAGAAACGTATCGGAAACAATGAGCACGAGATTGCAGATCGAAACTGGGATGCAACCATTGGTTGTGCAACGTTCAGGATCGTGTAACACTATGTCGCTTCCCACGTAGCGACATGGAGAGGATTAAGAACAAAAATTGGACAAAGGACGGAAGTGGCGACACTTAAGACTTTCACCGGCGCTTGGCACTCAGCTGTTGTAGCCTATAGTTTGTCATAGGGATCGTAACCGACTGCATATGCGCATACAGTTGTGTGCCGTTCATTGTAAATGTAGGTGTCGACCGAAAGAAATTAGACAGATGCCGCGCCTTCATTTCCCAATAAACCAAACCAACTAATCATATAACTATACAAGGACGTTTTTCTGCAAAACTGCTTGTCATTGTCTCAGTGCCGAAAATTCGCGGAATTTTAAGGCGGTATTGGAGAAGCTTAAGCGTCCTCCTAATTTTTTTCTACGAGTCTAATCAATTATCTGCATTGTTACATTTTTATTTCAAATTGACCAACAACAACAGCAATAAAAAAGTATCGTATACGCTTTTCTTGATGTCAGAAGCCGTTTGCTCGCTTTATACATATCTCATCACGAGCCTTTCATTTTCTGTACATTTGTTTGCCAATTAGACTGTGCGTCGGATAGGCAGACCCCGAAAGAAATTCAAGGAGAAATTGACGACACACGCGCAGACCTTTCCCTTGCACGAACTGCACGAACTGATTTTCCACCGTGATGTCGTCACGTTGAAGAAGCAATCAGGCCGCGGTTCACTGGCGAGGCCTACGCTTCTTCCCACGCGTCGAATACGAAGGTGAAATCGGACGTTTATAATCCCCCGACGAAGCGCCGTTGATGGGAACGTGATTCTGCCTGAAGGCTGAGACGTTTTTTTTTTCTTTTTTGCATTTATTCGCCGTCGCTGCTTTCGAGAAGGTTTTCCTTTGCAAAAGAGCAGCAGCGACGTCATTTGAACTGAAAAAAGCACGTGGGAAGATCTGCTTTTTTTTGTAGTGGTGTTGATTAGTTAAGTAAATGTAAATGGCCCTTTTTGTTAACGAACTGCGATTAAATGGAGTCGTAATTCATTAGGCGGCTGCGCTACTAAGCTTCCGATAAGCTAGAACTGCCTAATTTTCCAGAACGTGAGAGAAACGGTAGCTGCAATCCGCTCATAATACGAAGCCATGTCGAACACATATCGCGCGCGGTGTTCTGCCAGCACAGGCGGCAACTTTGTCATGTACGTTGACTTCCGAATAGATGAACAAAGGTTTTTGAGGAAAGCAGAAGCCACCGTTGCGACCTTACTTCTCCTCAAACTACTACGTGAGGGAATTAAGGGGCGAAGGAAAGAGTGAGAGCAGAGGCTGAGAAAGGGGAGGCTTTGTGGAGGGCTTCTAATCATTCAAACCATCTGAGACCCTTTTAGCGCTCGCTGACATCACACAGAATGCGGGCGCTTTTCGCGTTTCGCCCCAGTCGAAACGTGAACGCCGCGGCCGGGATTGAACCCGCGTCCTCAGGCTGAGCGGCCGAGCGCACTTTCGAGTGCATTGTTGCTTTACGTAGCGTAACCTTAAGAGCGTAGCATAATTTTGAGAGTATATATTGTCGTGACGCTGGTTGTTGTGTGTTGTGTGTTGTGTTTTATGGCGCATAAGCATCTAAGGCTATCATGCGCCAAACAAATGATGAGATCTGCTGTCCATGCAGCAGATGGTAATATGGTAGTTAAAACTCATAATTTGTTAAGAAGGTTGGCATCTTTTAAGAACATAAAAACACATGATATATTAACAAGAGCATTTTCTCCTATGAGTAAGCTAGGGTGAAGAGGAATATATTCTGAATAAAATATTGGAAAATGCTTCTTTCTTAGTTCTTCTAGCTTTGTACAGGAATATAAAATGTGATTAATTGTGATAGTTTCTCCGCAAAGGTCGCATGTTGGTATTTCCTCTTTTCTAAGAATATAACCATGTGTAAGGTGTGTATGTCCAATACGGAGGCGACATAAAATGACTTCAGTGAATCGTTCTTGGTGTGTGCATGACTTCCATTCAGATATGACAGGTTTTACTAGGTGTAGCTTATTATTTTCTTCATTATTCCATTTGGACTGCCATCTATCTCTTAGCTTAGACTGCATTAACTTGGCTGCTTCTTTGTAGGGAACGTGCACTTTTTTAATTTCTATATGTCGAGCTTGTGCAGCGCATATATCAGCGTTTTCATTTCCATCAATTCCTATGTGACTTGGAACCCAACAAAGCTTTACAGTATGTCCCTGGGTAGTGGCTGTTTTTATGCTGTGTATGATGTCACCAATGAGCGATTTGCCTGCATTTTTATGATTGTATGCTGTTAGTATGCTCAAAGAATCAGTGTAAATGACACTATTCTCTATGTTTTCAATTTTAATTTTTTCTAGGGCCATGAGGACTGCATAACACTCGGCTGTGAAAATGGATGCACACTGTGGTAGCCGTACTGTTCTATTCCAATTGTTTTGGACCACTGCGCTTCCGACGTATTGTGCAGATTTTGAACCATCTGTATAGAATGCCACATATTTTCTGTACTTTTCACTTAGGGCTAAAAATTCCTGCAATATGTGTTCATGTGGTGTTTGGTTTTTCTGGAATTGGTTTAATGTGAAGTCACATACAGACGGCAGGCAGTACCATGGTGGAAGTGGATCAGGTTTTCGGGTAATATTAGGTAATGAGTCTATTAAGTCTAAAACTTGACATTTCTCTTCAAAGCGGAGCAGAAGTGGTTTTATTTTTTGAGGTTTGTTTATGAACAGTGTTCGAGACTGGCATTTTGTAACTATTGGGTAACAGATATGGTTTGGCAGTGAACGGATCTTTAAAATGTATGAGCATGTGAGCATGTTTCTTCGGCTTGTAAGAGATGGTTCATTGGTTTCTACATATAAGCTGTTTGTGGGGGATGTCCTGTATGCACCAGTTGAAATACGCAAGCCTGAATTGTGTACAGAGTCCAGTCGTTTTAAATATGACGGCCTTGCAGATCCATATATTATGCAGCCATAATCTAAACATGAGCGAACCACAGAGCGGTAAATTTTTAAAAGACATGTTCTGTCAGATCCCCAGTGTTTATGTGAAAGGACTTTTAATATATTGAGAGATTTCGAAGCTTTCTTTTTTAGGTTGTTTATGTGGGGAAGGAATGAAAGCTTTCTGTCAAAAGTTAGCCCTAGAAATTTATGTTCGTGCTTTACAGGTAGCTTAACATCATTAAGGTGGATGGTGGGATCAATGTGCAGTCCTCTTCTGAGAGAGAACAAAACAACTACAGACTTTTGAGTAGAAAACCTGAAGCCATTCCTATCTGCCCACGTTGCCAGTCTATTTACTGTGAGCTGTATTTGCCTCTCACATGTTGACACATTGGAGGATGTACATGCAATCTGGAGGTCGTCTACGTAGACAGAGTACATAACGGATTTTGGGATTATTTTTGCTATACTGTTAATTTTTACTATAAACAGAGTAGTACTTAAAATACATCCTTGAGGCACACCATTTTCTTGTATGAAGGTTTTAGAAAGGGTAGAACCGAGACGTACTTTAAATGAGCGTTGAGAGAGAAAGTCGCTTATACATTTTAGCATCCTGCCGCGAATGCCAAGCTCTCCCAAATCACGCAGGATCCCAAACCTCCACGTGGTGTCATAGGCTTTTTCGAGGTCAAAAAATACGGCAAGGCAATGCTGTTTATGGATAAAGGCTTCTCGGATAGTATTTTCCAGTCGGACAAGGTGATCAATAGTTGAACATGTTTTTTTGTAGCCGCACTGATGAGTATCAAGAAGTTTCCGGGATTCAAGAACAAACATGAGCCTTGTATTTACAATGCTTTCAAAAACTTTTGCAAGGCAGCTCGTCAGGGCTATTGGCCTATAACTGCCTGGGGAGTCCGGGGGCTTCCCAGGCTTTAAGAGAGGTACTATAACGGCTGTCTTCCAGGCTTCTGGTATTGTTCCAGATATCCATATTTTATTAAAAAAATTCAATAATGCATCTACTGACAATGGAGTCAAGTGAGCAAGCATTTTATAATGTATTTCATCTGGTCCTGGTGTAGTTTGTTTCCCGGCATTTAATACTCTAGTTATTTCTTCAAGTGTAATTAAACAGTTAAACGGTTCATTTGTGCCTCCAGCTATTGGGAGTCTTTGTTTTTCAGCTGCTGTTTTATATTTTATAAAGGAATGTGTATAGTGTGCCGAACTAGAGATTGTAGCGAAATGTTCCCCCAATATGTTTGCTTGTTCTTCTACACTCGTTTGTGTACCAGGAGTTGTTAAAAGTGGAATCGTGAAAGGATAGTATTTGCCGTCTAGTTTATTAACCTGCTCCCACATTTTTTTAGATGTGGTTGAGCTATTTATTGATGACACATAATTTTGCCATGAGGCTTTTTCAGCTTCGCGGCGAATGCACCGTGCTTTAGCCCTGGCCTTTTTAAAAGCTATAAGGTGCTCATGTGTAGGATATCTCCGGAATATTCCCCAAGCTTTATTTTGTTTTCGTTTTGCCTCTTTGCACTCTTGTGTATACCACACTTTATGGTTTTGCTGTACAGTTCCCGAGGACTGTGGAATAGCTAGGTGTGCTGCAGCAATAATACAAGCTGTAATCTCTTCATTTAGCTCATCTATGCTGAGATTTTCTGAAAATACTTTTATGAGGTCAGCTTTGGACTGGAAAAGTGTCCAATCTGCCAGGTGAAGTTTCCATCGCCGTGGTTTGGTTAGAGTGATGGATGGTGAGGATGTTAGACTTATTATGACAGGTAAATGATCACTTCCATATGGGTTGTCGAGAACGTCCCATTTAAAATC
The DNA here is from genome assembly GCF_055883805.1 of Amblyomma maculatum. Taxonomy (NCBI): domain Eukaryota; kingdom Metazoa; phylum Arthropoda; class Arachnida; order Ixodida; family Ixodidae; genus Amblyomma; species Amblyomma maculatum. The sequence goes on along the minus strand of NC_139352.1, from coordinate 17,806,860 downwards.
GGTAAAAATTGATGGTGAACAAAATGATAGATCTAAACAGCTCATTTTTCCCGAGCTTGGGGAGCAATATGTTTGTTTACCTGTATTCAGGAGGCAGACGTTGTTGCACAGCAAAAAATCTTCTAAAATACGTCCTCTACTGTCTGTTTGCTCACTCCCCCAAAAGGAGGAGTGTGCATTAAAATCTCCAACTAAAACATATGGTTCAGGTAACTGTTGTAGAAGTTCCTCTAAATCGTGAAGGGTAACAATGACATGAGGTTGAAGGTAGACAGAACATACTGTGATTGTTTTATAATGAACAACAGTAACTGCAACAGCTTCGAAATTAGTTTTGAGATGGACTTCTCGCGTTGCAATACTGCTCTGCACAACAATAGCAACGCCTCCGGAGAGGCGACCTGCTTGTTCTCTGTCACATCGAAACACTTTGTGCTTTTTTAAAAAATTTTTTTGTTGAGGTCCCAGATTGGTCTCTTGTAGGCATAGGACCACAGGGGACAGTGAATTTAAAAGGTCTGTTATATCATTGTAGTTTTTTAAAAGTCCTCTACAGTTCCAATGGACTAAGAACGCCATTTTATATGAGGAAGGTAGAGAGACTAAGTTTTTTCTGGCCCGGTGATTCGGGCCTTTTCTTTTCTGGTTCGCTCCAAGGAGCTCCGTCGCCTGTCAGATGTTGACGGCCCCGGACGGTCATCGTTTGTTGTGTCCATTGCGTCCTCGGACGTGCTGGACGATTGTGCAGACTGCACAGACACATTTGTGGTAGATCTCTCCGTTACTGGAGAGACCTTGGGGCCAGCTGACCTAGAGGCCCGCGCAGCCTGCTTTGGGGGTGGTGGAGCAGCCCCAGCTACTTCCACCGGGGACGTAGAGGTCCCTGCCTTAGGTGCACCGTGTGTCACCTGGGCAGGTTCCAAGGACTGCTGTGACGCCGCCCCCTTTTGCGTCACAACAGAATAAGTTGGGGTGTGAGTGGACGTGAGTTTCTTACGTGCTTCCCTGTAAGTGAGGTTTTCTTTGACTTTTAGTGTGATGATATCTTTCTCTTGTTTCCATGTTGGACAGGTTCGTGAGTAAGCAGCGTGGCTGCCCTCACAGTTGATGCAAAGATGCGTTTCGGATTCACAGTTCTCAGCGGGATGCTCGTGGGAGGCACACTTCGCACATGTAAGTTGGCCTCGGCAAGTCTGTGAGCCGTGGCCATACCTTTGGCATTTGAAACAGCGGCGCGGGTTAGGTATGTATGGTTTCAGTTTTATCTTCGTGTACCCTACCTCCACAGCCTCGGGCAGTGTGCTCGATTCGAAGGTAAGGACTAAGTGCCTAGTCGGTATCTCTTTGTTATCCCGTCTGATTTTAATTCTGAACACATTGATGACATTTTGTTCTCTTAGTCCTTCAAGGAGTTCTTCTTCACTTAGGTACTTTAGGTCGTCATCTGAAATGACTCCCCTCACCATGTTTAGAGAGCGGTGTTTGGTGACATTAACTGGGCATTCCCCAAAGCTGGTTACTGTTGGGAGTTTTTCATTCTGATGATAGTACATAATTTCCAAGAGAAGGTCACCATTTGGAAGTTTTTTGACATTGTATCCTTGGCCTATTGCTTCAGTCAATGTCTTAGTCACGACAAAAGGAGATATTTGCCTAGCTGTTTTCTGAGGGTCTTCACTGTGCACCACGTGGAAGCGTGGGAATCTGTTTGCATTCTTTAGAAAGAAGTTTGCAGTTTCATCGGTCCGTCCCCTTTTTCGGGAACGATCATTGGAGAGCAAAGAAGAAGCCATACAGTAAGTTTTTGTTCAGCCGGGGTGGCGGCCACCCACCATGGAGCCCAACGAGGGGACGGGACAGGAACTCGCAAAGCAGTCCTGCCCACGCCAGCCATACACCCCGACTATAACCAAATATGGCATAACGCAGGGTGGTTAGCCACACAAGGTTAACCCTCGCCGCCTGGAAGTAGGAAGAAACGAAGAAGGTAAGAGAAGACAGGACAGTTGTAAGAGAGGGGATAGGAAAGTGAAAGATGGAGGGGAGGACAGGAAAAGGCGACTGCCGATTTCCCCCGGGTGGGTCAGCCCGGAGGTGCCGTCTGTGGGAAGCGTGGGCCAAAGTGGTGTGTTGCCTCTGCCGAGGGGCCTTAAAGGTCCAAACACTCGGCATCGGCTCAACCACCAGGATCCCCTTTTCCCCAGACACGGCGATGCCACGCACGGCTAAGCGTGGGTGCTCGGGGTCCGTGGTGTCGCACAGTACACGCAAACATCTGCTTTAACAGATGCCCCCTGCGGGGTGTCGTGACGCTGGGACTAAGTCGACCCGGCCTTCACTTGGTAGCGTGCAGAGACGGATGAGCCGTTTACCCAGGGCTCTGAGCCCTGGGTAAACGGCTCATCCAGACGCTTCTCGCTATGAACTCTTAACGATTGCCATTTTGCTGATATACCCTTTTTTTTTTTTTCATGTAAATAAGTTTTTTCAAAGTGCCATTAAACCTGCTTATATATATTTTACCAACTTCGAAGATTCAATCCTTCATCAACCCGGAGTCTCTGCACGCTATATACCAAATGAAGGCCGGGTCGACTTAGTCCCAGCGTCACGACAATATACGCTCACTGCTGCTGCGAATCCCTGTCTGCGGACAAAGATCGAAAACTGAAAAGAAAAAGTTCATCACCACTCTCTTTCCCCGTCACACTTATCCCGTCTGCCAGGACGGACCTTCAAATTGCCCTTTGTGCTGTCATCCACACGTGACTCACGGGAAGTCCTGGAATGCTACGCATCCGTTGGCGGAGCATCCGGGCCAACCCGGCATGGCATCGCGTGGAGCGATGAACCCAGGTGTGACGTTACGGGCGTCGTCGCCTTCTGCAGACCGATGATCACCACTAGTGACGGAGACTCGTTGCGTGACCGTGCATCGGAGCGTGATTCGCATTACATCGTTCCGTCGATAGAAAGAAAATTAAATTAGCAAAGAACGCGTGCCGAGTGTTCACTACGTCGTATCGTGAGTTGTACGGCATAGGTATGCAGAGTGACATCGAAATGGAGCTGATGCGAGAGGGATACGACCCCGGGACCTTGCAAGATCAGATTCCGAACACTAAAACCACTGAGCCACCGCATCGGCTGCTGCTGTGTATACCAAGTAGCATTGCAGAATATCTCATAACAACTTACAGCAATGTGCGAATAGCGCTCATCGGCGCCAGTACTGAATAGCACTTTGACAACGCATAAAAACTGAAATCAAAATAAATATAGCAAGTAAATTATGCCGCATACGTTTTCCCCCAAAAGTGTCGTCCCCACTATCTTTCATCTGCAGGGACAGCAATAGGACTCCGCACTGTCAGCGGATGAACGACGTCATTTGGCGCCGAGAAGCCCCTGAACGACTACGTGACGGGACTACGGTAAAGATAACGGCAGCGGAAATGACAGAGGGCAATGTGCGAATGCTTTCTTTTTTAATTCTGTTTTTAGACATATATGCTACGTGCGTCCGCAGTACGGCCTTTACAATAGGATAAGCGGTGCCAAAAGCAGGTTGCAGCGCGGTGAAGCGGTTTTTCTGCATGATATCTCTTTACTTGCAGCCCTTTTTTTCGCCTTTTGCGCGTGCAAATGCATGCCTGTACATGTGCACTGCCTACGTTACAGTGAAGGGTGAACAGACGGAAATCGCTGTTCCGCTGACGTTGCTGCTTTTGTGCTATCATTATGAGTCGCGTGCTTTAGTTTTTCCAGCACTTTGAATAAAACTGCTGCCAAGCGCGCGACTCGTTCAATTTATTTTTGTTAATTTTCTTCGAGTTAGCATGCGAACGGGGAAAGAGGCTTCACTGTTGAGAGAAACGTAATGCCCAGTGGACGCCAAGCGTCTTCCATCCGTCGCTTAGAGGCAGCTTTTATCACAAAAAAAAAAAAAAAAGAAGAAACATGCAGGGACACTTAAGCTCCCCTTTAAGGCTATGGCCATTCACAATAGCATTAATGATTGGGCGCCGGAAGATGAGCCCCCCAGGTTGGAAGGTATCCCACATGTTACTGGGAATTGTGAACAAAGGGCGATTCCTAGTAGCTCCAGGACGAATGAAGCAGCTGGGCTAAAGCCAAAAGGACGCTCAGTTGTGGATGTGTCGGGAAGCGACCGAAAAGTCGGATGTTGCAAGGAGATATATCACATAGCAACATGGAATGTAAGATCTATGACGCAAGGTAAACTGGATGTCGTCAAGCGAGAAATGGACAGACTGAACATTGATATCTTGGGTATCAGCGAGCTCAAGTAGACCGGAATGAGAGAATTTAAATCCGGCGACCATTATGTCTTTTATTGTGGGCACGAATCCAGGAGAAGGAATGGGGTCGCTCTTATAGTAAACAGAAGAATAGGCAAAGCAGTGCTAGGGTACAACCACCAAAACGACCGAATGATTTCACTTCGGATCCAAGGTCACCCTTTCAACATAACAGTTGTCCAAGTCTATGCACCAACCACTATTGCTGAAGAAGCTGACGTTGAGAGATTTTATGCTGACCTGCAATGCCTTTCAGGCCGCACTCCAACATCAGACGTCCTTTTTCTCATAGGAGACTGGAATGCTAAGGTGGGGAGTGAAGAAATATCCGGAAGTACAGGCAAGTTCGGTCTTGGTGAGCCAAATGAAGCTGGGCAGAGGCTAGTAGAGTTTTGCCAAGAAAACAACCTGACCATAGCGAATACTCATTTTCAACAGCACGAGAGGCGCCTGTACACGTGGACTTCACCGGACGGTCTGTACAAGAATCATATTGATTATATTCTTTGCCGGCAGAGATGGAGGAGCGCTATACAAGCAGTAAAAACAAGGCCTGGGGCCGATTGTGGCACCGATCATTAGTTTCTTGTTGCGAAATTTAAGCTTCGATTGAGGAAAACGAAGAAAACTAGAAGGCCTTTCAGGTATGATCTGGATCAAATTCTATCAGAATATGCTGTGGAAGTGAGGAATCGATTTCAAGAATTAGATCTAGAAGACAGAGAGCCTGAAGAGATGTGGACTGATGTTCGTGATATAATACAATAAGTTGCTACTAAGGTAGTTCCAAAGCAAAAGAAATGCAAAAAGCAAACTGGTTATCTGAAGAGGTTTTGCAAATAGCTGAGGAAAGGAGGATGGCAAACGTTATGGGGGAAAGAGAAATATACAAGGTTCTCAATGCGGATTTTACGAAAATAGCAAGAAGAGATAAGAATGCCTTCCTGAACATACAGTGCCAAGCAGTTGAGGACAACAGCCAATTGAGGAACACAAGAGCTCTGTATAAGACAATCAAAGATATTAAAGGAAGCTTCTGTGCTAAGTGATTATTCTGTTAACGTAATTGATCAGTCAATGCAGCATACCCACTGAAAAGCAGGGCTCAAAACTGCAGCTGCCTATTTGGCGCTTGTTTGCAGGAGGCACCTAGCGCGTGTACGCATTAGTTGCTCCCAGATGGCAGCAGCATCATGAATGTTTTCGCCTATACACAAAGGCCAACTTTAACTCAACGCTTCAGGCCGCCATAGGAAAAATTCGGCAGGAGCAACATCCCCAATCCTTGCAGCGACTCATGAGACGCAACTCGTATCCAGGAAAGACTTGAAAACGACCATCAGGCGGCTTTCAGTGGCGCCCCTATAGGCGTATGTAATACAGCCCTACAGGCGGGGCTGGGGCGTATGTAATACATTTCATGGTACTGCGCATGCCGCTTTTATTCAGTAGTTCTTTAACGTCACGCTGAGAACAAACCTACTGGCCAGCGCCAACAGGACGCGCCATTCTTACCATAAAGATACCCCCCCTTCTCTCTCTCTCTCTCTAACACGCGCGCGCGCGCACACACACACACACACACACACACACACACACACACACACACACACACACACACACACACACACACACACACACACACACACACACACACACACACACACACACACACACACACACACACACACACACACGCACACGCACACGCACACGCACACACACACACACACACACACACAAATAGAACTTCCAAACTGACAACAAATAACGAGATATTTCATTCTATTTCATTTTTATTTCCTTAAAGACCCCTTTTGAGGGGCATTACATAAGGGATACAAATTTTGGATGAGACGGTCCAAAGTGATGTGTTATGATGATAAATAGCCAAATGATAATTTCGCAAGTGAAATGTTATGCGTCGACACCGGTTTTCTTGCTCGGATCCAAGAGGCTAGAACGTTATAGCATAGCCCGATCCATGATCCGCTATCGCACGCCGCCAGTGCACATGCTCTAATTTGTCCTGATGCAGCAAGCATGCACGCCACAATTAACTTTATCTCCTCCAGCATGTAGCCACTTCTGGGCTCTTCAAAGCAACCTGCGCATGCGTGGCGGAACGCTCAGTTGTGGACTGTGCTGTTTTAGCTCTGTGTTTTTTTTTTTTTTTCTTCTTTACTGTGGCAACCCCAGGCGAGATCTCCACGATTCGCCTCGACTGAAAAGGGGATATTGAAATGCATTTTTCACGCCTATAAATTCCTCAGGCACAGCCAAAAAGGACCAGAGAACCCATTTTACCCAACGCCAATAATTGGATAACGCTGTCCATGGTGGGTCTTTAAGCCGATGGCGAAGCGCCTGGAGACTTTTATATTCAGCTCAACCGGCGGAACTCTGCGGCCTCCGGTTAGGGCTTTGTAATCTCTACATATGTCCCTTACATCGTCTCAGTGATATGCCCCTGGATGCTCGGTACGTCCGTCGTCGCCCAAAAATGAGGCTATTTCAAGGCTCTGCCGTTAACGGCTGGTAGAATTGTAAATGTGTGCAGAGACTGCGAACATTGTAGGCCTGCAAATGGAGAAAGATAAGAATAACAGCGAATGGCAACGGTAGACCATTCCGAGTAACGACGTGCTTCCGTTTCGTATGTCTGTCCTTCTACTACCGCAGTTTTGGCCGATGACGTCATGGCCGACAGCTAAATAAAATAGGCGTTGTCATTCATCGCAGTTGCATTGAAGGCAGGGCATTCTGGTGACAATTATGCAAGAGCATAAATTACGAGATGACGGCATGGGTAACAAAGTCTGCACAAGCAAAGCGTCTTCATTAATGGTTCGCAAAAACAGCCCTATATGGTCCAATTTAGTCAATATCTTCGGGAAGGGCACATGCAGAGATCAGCAAGCATGAGAAGTCGTCGTTTTACAGTTCTCTTTGCATACGACAGCAAAAGGAGCTCATCGGCCCAAAAAGCGGCGTGCGTCATTACGAATGGCAGGAAGTGCATAAAGCACTGCGGAAAAAAAAAAAGGCAATGGATGGAAAGTGATTCGACAGGTTTAAAGAGAAGATAAAAGAACATCATATCCGCTCACACCAAATTAATTACAATTACGGCTTATTGATAAATGGCGACATATTGTGAATTCGGCCAAAAGTTATTGGAAATTTTAATTCCTTGACCTTTTCACGGCCCTCGGAAAAACCGGTTTGACCGAGCTGTTAGGGTATACGTTCGTCGACTCTCTCATGTACTACGAGTGCACGCCAGTGCCCAATATAGCAGAGGCCTCCACCCTTTCGTGAAATCGTGCTTTTAAAAAGTTTTACTAATCTGAACTGCAGGGAAGTTTTGCTACGCTGACTTGTGCTTCAGCAGTAATTTTGTACCTCCTGGGACCATAACTGCCATTGACCACTTTCTCTTGCAAGACATACATCCATCAAGGCCTAAGAAAGAGAATATAATAACGCGCAGTGAGGAGGAGGAAAGGCAGGGAGGTTAACCGGTAAAAGAAACCGGTTTGATACCCTGCACTGGGGAAAGAGGTTGAGTGGATATAAGAGTGGTGGGTAAGAGATGGATGGGTGAAGTCAGTATAGTCACATCATAGCCATATGACGTCACAGTCATATCACGTCACACAACTACAATATCACAGCCTATCGATTAGGCCCGTGGTTTTCATGAAGCGGAGAAGTGCCTGGGAGGCCTTCACCGCCGACGATCGCCGCGGCCAGTGACCTAGAATCTCGATTTCAGGCAGTGGGCGTCCATTTAGACGCTCCAGCGCACCGCAGAAACACTGTCTTTCCGCACTGTACATGGGGCACTCACAAAGACTGTGGCCTATAGTCTCGGCGCAACCGCAGGTTGCACATGCAGGGCTATTTGCCATACCTATCACAAAAGAATAAGAGTTTGTGAATGCTACACCAACCCACAGGTGGCACAGCAAAGTTTCTTCACGTCGGTTTTGCTCCGCACCACGGACAGCTGGCGCTATACTTTGTTGGGAACATCTTATTTAATATGTATAAATTTGGGAAGGAGCCTGTTTGCAGTCTTCGCCACCCTGTGGCTTCCTCCTTAGATAAATGTTTATGTGGTGGGGAGTACTGGAATCTTAGCCCCTTATATAGGTTTAGTAATTCCGAATAGCTGTCCCCGCAGTTAATCTGGGGTTCCTCCAGGGTTAGTGACGTGCGGAAGGAATCGAACATTTCACAAACACAAAACACCAAGTTCGGAGCAATGGGACAGCCGGCTCACCAGCTACGAGCTAGAGGCCCAAAGGGCACTCATAGCACACGCAAGCGAGGTGGCCCGACTCAGTGGAGCCCTGGACTAGGGGCCCACCCACGGCCGGGGAAGACACAGACTTCAAGACGAAGACTCCGTCCTCTACCGCTACTACTTCTTAAAGAACCAATAAAGTTTTCATTCATTAATTAATTAATTCATTCATTCATTCTTCACGTCGGGGTATACGCCAGGTGGAACGCGCACTGAATGAAAATTAATGTCGCGTGCACGTATTTAGTATGCTGATAAGTGGGACCTCGGGCATCTACTGTAAGGCATCAGGACGACCAAGGCCAATTCTCGTCCACAGTGGTCCATGAGTTGTTGGGATCGCCATTTTCGGGGGCGGGTAGGTACATGCGACAAACCAGCGAGTAGTGTTTTGTTTTGCGGGCCCATCTGCCACTTGTAGAACATAAGTATACACAGCAGTTGTGTTGTTCCCGAACAAAAGCAAGGACGTACCAAAATCACGAAAAAAAAAAAAAAAACGAAACAATGCAATGCACAAGGGTGCAATCTCGTCACCTCGGCAAGCGCACGAGGCGTGCAAAACGTTGCTCGTTATCTTTGTCTCACCAGCTCTTCCGTTATGCACGGAGGAGGAAGAGGAGGAGGAGATGAGGTGAGTCACGTCGTCATTGATGTTTTATCGCGAAGCTTTGCTGCAGGTATACTGAGGCCGTTTCATTGCGGAGTCGCCGCCGAGGCGTGCTAAAGTGCCCTACGTGCCTTCCGTGCATCCGGCCGAGCTTAGATAAGGGACCCATCATTTGTACTACGTCGTACGCCCATGTAAATACACCTTCCGTGTGTGCAGGCCGCGCAGAGAATGAGCGTTGTGCCACGGGGCCGGGGGGACGCAAGCACCGTGGACGACCGATTATCTCCGGGTGGCGGGTGGAACGAGTTGGTGAATGAAGGCAGTTGCTGTCTAAGTCGGAGAGGGAGAGAGAAAAAAAGAAGCAAATGAGGAAAGAAAAAAGAAATGAACAAAAAAGTATGCTTGTCTGTTCGCCGCCAACTGGTGCCCATTGAACGGCGAAACGCTTCAAGAGTCATTGCGCCGTAAAGTATAGCCTGCGAAGAGCAGGCAGTTATTGATGTTTGTTTAAGAGCGAAGTCGACCTTGCCTATACAGGAGGCGAGGTAGTTGCCCTCTAAAATACATGTACAGATGAAAGCAATATTAATGGTAACACTATGCTCTCACTGGACGACCAAATTTATTTTTACTTCTGCGTCGAACTTAAGATGGCGCCGAAGGAAACGGTCTGAAGGAAGACTGACTGGAAAAAAGGATATAAGCAGGGTTTCTCTCAAGCTTGGGAGCTATCCTTGAATGCATATTTCTTGGTACGTTGTTTTAATATGCGCAGAAGCTTAGTCGCAGAGCTGAAATCGGAGAAACTCGTCCTGGAAGCATGACCGCACTCTGTAGGCAAATAATCTTTCATACCCCCAAACACAAAGATAACACTGCAGGATATGCCCGTACTGCTAGAAAACTATTGGAGAAAAGTCCCAGTGAAGGTAATATCGTGTAAGGCAATATCTGGAACGACCTTTCAGTGGAAGCTGTGCAACTTATCACTTTATCCAACACCATCCAATTCAATAAAAAGATCGAATCCATAACCTTGTAACTGTCACGCCCTTCCATCATGTAATGCCGAAAGCCATCGATCCACGCAATGATTTGGTCATGAAATGGGCAAGTCTCATGGCGATTTATATAGGACCTATAAGGTCTCAAAGCGCGACCACATTTTCAATTGAAGGGGACCTGAGGACGACTACATCACACTTCTGGCCTCAGTAAGGATTCATTTCGCAGCTCTTTCTGGTACATCGATGCTTGTCCAAAAGCAGCAGAATACACATTTATTACTCGGATAGTTTAATATAAACACCCCCTCCTCCTCCACCACTCGATCCAAGATGCCAATGCGCTGTTTCTTAGTCTCAGAGATTCGCACCCACAAAACTGTCTTCGGGCATCGCAGTTTGCTCGCGACAATGGCTGGAACTGGAGACACCTGTCTTTTTATGGCGTTTCTCTTTCTGCCAAAAACTTCGTGTTCAGGGAAGGCGCACTCCTTCTCCTTTATGCCCCGCCGTGGTGGAGCAGTGGTTACGGCGCTCGACTTCTGTACCCATGGTCTCGAGTTCGAATCCCGGTCACAGCGGCCAGTTTTCAATGGAGGTGAAAAGCTAAGCGCCCGTGTGCTATGCGATGTCACTGTCAGTTCTCAAAATTTCCGGAGCCCTCCACTAGGCGTCTCTCATAGCCAGATTCACTTTGGGACGTTAAACTTCATAAACCAACTCTTTGTCCGTTTTGCGCTGTAATCTGCCGACGTAGGCCCACTATAACTTGTCCGCAGTGTGCTTTTGACCATAAATGCGCCAGTCCTCAAGACCTTGCATAAAATGAAACAGTCAGAATTAAAATGCGGAAATTGATAGAGGAATACCAAAGAACGGAGTCGGCTTTCTATCCGTACCTTATCGGTCAGATGGACCAGCGGGAAATAGCTGACAACGCCCGTTATCCGCGGTCGCGAATCCTGATGCAGACAAAGCTATGACGATGTGCATGAGCCGAAGTTTGTTATCGTGCAACGACAACCCTTCTTCACACTGCCATCTAAAGAAACTAAAGAAGATAACAATCAAAAAGAAACGAATGTCGAGGGAGACATGACGAAACCCGGATGTCGTCTTCCTTATCATTGCCCTGCTCATCGGAACCTGCACAGGTGAGTGCGCGGATGGTCACGTTGTCTCCCGTGCTTCTACGGCCCCATCTCGAGCCATATCATCCGCGCCCTGCTTTTCGTATCACATGTCAACATTGGTACCTGAACGATAAGGACCGCAGATGACGTGGTACGCGTGAGCTCGTATCTGCAAAATGACACCTTAATGGTGTCATTCGGAACGCCGAGACAGCGGGTTCTCGAGAGATAAGCCCCAAGGAAGTGGAGGATGTGGACAAAAAACGGTCAAGCGCACTTCCGGCCCTACAATGCATGTTTTTGCTTTGTGCATGTAAGAATAAGGGTATACGAAACGTCATAACGGAGAGACCCGGATTAATTTATGTCGCCGGGATTTAAGATGCTGTGATCCGAAGTGAGCCATGTTTCCGTCGTTGTATTTTCGCCCGGTTCTGGATTCATCCCGGTGTAGAATATTCGTAATGCTGCGACAGTTGATCCCTCTCACACTGAATCCCGACATAGATATATAGGCCCGTTTGAACAAGTCGTAAACGTGCCTGCATGTCCTGGGATGTAGCATGTCTAATCGGGATCCAAGGCTTTTAATGGATTCGATTACCATATCAATTTTCCGTCCCGCTGACCAATCAGCAATCGAGTGTCACGTATACCAACCACCACCTGCCACAGGCCTGTCCGTGATGAGGATGGCGATGAGGTCGTACCCTTTTAAACGGGCGATCGCACAAAAGGATCTTTTGTGTATATATATATTGTGCATAAGTACCCTCCTCAATCTCTGCCTGCTTAGTCTGTATGGCAGTGTAGCGCTGCTAGGGTACGGTAGAAAAGCTAGGGCTTCACCACGCGTGTACTCATTACACTACACGTCCTCCGCTGCTTGACCCCCGTAATGCGCTCGCAATAAGGATTTCTGCCACAGTCAAATTTTTTCTGTCAAAATTTCTGGCCGTTTATTATTTGCAAAACAGTAAGCAAATACTCACAGCATAAACAAAAACTCAATACCCAAATATCACCAGTTCCGTCACCTGCTGTTCAACTGTGTACCAGCAGCATAGAAATTTCATTACCCTTTAACGTTAGTTTTATATTTTGCAGGACTGCGCTCCAGCAGACCTCATGCGCGTTTCTGGCTGCAGCAGCTTAGGCGTTGTTTTCATAAATGTGTCGAAAAATACCGTTTACGCAACACTGCGTAAATTATTCTACATATATTCCACCATAAATAAAAACTGTTTACATTAATTATTACAACCTGCGCTGTGATTATTTATGGTTGACAGTGCAGTACATGGACGTGTTGGCGTTTCGTCTTCAGCTGCCCCAGCCTCTGCTGGGAACCCCCCCCCCCCCCCCCGTACGCTCGGTTTCAAAGCCAAAAAGTCCCGTCTAAAAAGCACCGTGGTGAGTAGTACAAGATAGGAACCTCACACACTCTTCTGCCACGAACGCAACCAAAAACAATGCCGCAGTTTTGAAATAATCATCATACGGCGTTGCCCTGAACGACCCTAGTTGACCGGGATGTAGTATTCCTCGTATGTGACGACTCCTCCCATCTTGGGCATAGCACCCTGAAACCCATTCCGGAGCAAGCCATCAGGGAGAGCAAAGGACGGATACGCACCCATCAAGCGTCATTGTTTACTGCAACTTTTTTTTATGATGATGACGACGCTGTTAATGGCGCTTTATGAACTCCGCGAGGTATAGGGTCAAACACCCTCTCTTCCTAGAATTTCATCCCCGACATGACGAGCAACAGGCCAAGCCATGCCTCTTGAAAACCGTAGGCATGCAATATGCCAAGCATCCACTACTGTTGTCGAGCTCCGAACTTCCCCCATTCAACAATGCATCGTTTTCTAGACTGACCGACATGTGACGCCTTTTCCTCGATGCAACGACATTTTAGTATTCCTTAATGAGCCTGTTGCCTTCCTTTACTCATTTCTTTTGTTTTCCAAAGTGTCTTTTTCTTTTTCTCGAACGCTTGGAGACCCAGTTGTCAAAGCGCAGTTCTTCGCCTCCGTAACGAGCGGCTGTGGTGGAGGCGAGGCCACGTATAGTCACATGACCACCTCAGACAGTGATTTGCTTTAGCTTCGTCATCGTCAGGCGGAATGTAAGGTCGCAAATATACGTCCCGAAATGCCTTGAAAGGACACTAAATGAAATATATTCATGTCTGACCGCACGTTCCGGGCATCGGGCGCAGCAACTGTCAGATGACGTCACGGGGCCGCAGGTAGCCTAGAAAACTACAATAGCGCAAGAATTTCGATTTGGGCCCTGTAGCTAGGCTGCAAGACGTCATTACTGGACGTCACGTTTTCACAACGGCTTCGTGCGCGAGTTTGGCTTTTGTGAGAGAAAGAGTGCCGCATTTTCTCACGTTGTAGGGCTATGAGTGATTACTTTTTCTTCATTTCGAAAACTGACATGGCATCGCCTTGTCGACGGCTTCAGATTCTGATTGTCACTAACCACCAAACTCTGTTAGTTACCAGTTGATTGGTAGGTGTTTAGTAATCAGCTATGCAGTTAGAGCTTCTGCATTCAGTAACGTCCGCCGCGGCTGAGAGGGTGTGCAGCATCTTGAGACACACTTGCCCCTCATTTGTAAGACGACTCTGGGATATTGCGAGACAGTGCTATGCACGTATTCATGAAAATGGCGCAATCACAACGCGTAGCAAAAATACATTTTTGAAATTTTTCCTGCGTTTGGGTCTAGTAGATAAAGCAGCCATAGAAAACCAATCTGCTCGAGTTTTTCGATATATTTTGAGGCAGCTCTATGAGGCATTTTTTTTTAAACTATTGAGAGGAATTACTTGTGCTTTTGATGCGTAGAATGATTTTGGTCCTAAGCTTGCCCTGCGCGCACAAAGAGTGATTAAGACTGCCACTGAAAACGAATGTGGTCTGATTATGAAAATAAATAGCAACGAACTACTAGTTAACTGAGGGATTATCTACAGAGGTAATGAATTACAGAATATTGGGGGAAAAAAAGAGATAAGGCTCAGAGACTTTTACAAGGTTATAAATATAAGGTTACACACACACACACACACACACACACACACACACACACACACACACACACACACACACACACACACACACACACACACACACACACACACACACACACACACACACACACACACACACACACACACACACACACACACACACACACACACACACACACACACACACACACACACACACACACACACACACACACACACACACACACACACACACACACACACACACACACACACACACACACACACACACACACACACACACACACACACACACACACACACACACACACACACACACACACACACACACACGTGTATATAATATATATATATATATATATATATATATATAAGTATATAAGTATTTAGGAATAATCATATCATCTGATTTAAAATAGGACAAGCACATTTCATAGGTGACGTCCAAATCGTTTTCTGTTCTGTACTCGCTAAGACGTTCATTACAGTTCGCCTCACCCGAAACTAACCTGCTTGCATATACATCCCTCGTGCGATCAGTCATAGAGTACAACATAATATGCTGGTTCCCTACACAATGAATTTAATTACCAAACTTGAAAGCGTCCAACGCAAGACCATAAGGTTTGTCTACAGTAGGTATCGCCGACTTGACTCTCCCTCCGAACTTCTTAGACAGGTTGGTCTTAGCACTATTAGTACCTGAGCAAAAGATACACGACTGAAGTTTATTTACCTTCTTCTACCTGGAGCCCTTAAAATTGACCGCAATAGATACATTTCACTCTCACCACATAGAAACGAAAGAACACGACATTCCAAGCATCTAGTTGAGTATCGAGCACACTGGGATACGTTCATGTTCTCCTTGTTTCCCCTGGCAGTCCGCGAATGGAATGATTTAGCCGATGAAGTGGTTAATTGCTCATCAATAGAAAGTTTCAGTTCACGGCTGGAAACTGTTTCTTGAGAACCCTATATATGTCTAGCCCGATCTCTGTACAAATATTGTGAAACATGTGCCTTAAAGGTGATTGTATTGTACCATATTGTATTGTATTCCATTGTATCATATTGTATTGTATTGTATTGTATTGTATTGTATTGTATTGTATTGTATTGTATTGTATTGTACTGTATTGTATTGTATCATATCCTTCTCTTCTTTTCTATTTCTCGTTCCACACTGCCATATAGAATTGTGTAAAAGGTTAGCAAGTATGGACTGTCAACATTTGTCATTTCATGCTTTCATTTTATACCCCAAACCTGCAACAACCTCCGCAAGGAGGTTTGCAGTGTGTATCAAATAAATAAATAAATAAATAAATAAATAAATATGCATAACATGCGCTGACATCGTACAATACACGGACGCCACTTCGTTTCGCCTCCATTGAAATGCAGCCGCCGTGGTCGGGATCAAACCCGGGAACTCGATCCGGCACAGTAGTCGGGCGTCTTACCACTACACCACCACGGCGGGGCGGAGGCCGGTATAAGTTGTTTGAGTTCCGCACATTTCAAATTATAGGAAATAATTTCTGATGCAGTTTATAATGAACATACCGAATCGTCAATACGTGTAAAAAGAAAATAGAATTAATCGAGTTCGAATCAACGTGACTATACTGTAATGCAACATTCAGTCTATGTCAGATGTCACCTAATGCGTTTACAGCCAGTCGGCTGGTTTGAAGGTTTCTTCTTTTTGTATTTGCGTACTTCTTCCCACGACCTGTCACTTAAGCGTCCAATAACCACGTTTATTGATTTCCGATGCATGAATGCATGTATGGACGCTCGTAACTCTGCGGCCGCGTTCCTAATTACCTTTAGCGCGGAAAACCTAATTATCACTCTTGCAATCATGGCCCTTGTCATCTCTGCGGACGAACATTAAGTGTCCTCCTTTCGTACTTAATTTTTGTTTTTAAAGAAAGCGCACAAGCACACATAAGAGAAGCAAAAGCGCCCATTTCAATTCAGAGAACGCGGTGACTCCCCAGACTGGAAGTCTCACGAGCCGGTCCTCGGTGTTTCGCAAGCACAGCATTCTTCTTCTACATTTATCTCACTTTCCACAGTGAAGCATTGCATCAAGAAAAAGACGCAAAGAAAAATTACCATCCGCACCAGAACCTGTGAGTCAGAAGGGCGCTGATTGCAGGCTGCACGCGAAAACTCATGGCTCGAAAGAAAAGACACGTTTGCTCTGCGCGTCTGAAACAGTGCGCGCATCAGAAGAGGAATTTATGCAACACGCGTTAACAAAGGGACGTCCGGAACAGTGCATACGATTCTAAAGAACGTGCGTTTTCTTGGGAGGCCATCTGAAAAGGGTAATCCCGCTGTGGAGCCCGAGAAAGAGAATTTCACTCGAGGCTGCAAGTGCTCGAGCTTTTTATGAACGGTGAATTTCAAAGGAAAATCTAAATTTTGTAGCTTACCGTCCAGGATGGCAACCTTAGCCTCTTTGAGTGAGTGAGTGAGTGAGTGAGTGAGTGAGTGAGTGAGTGAGTGAGTGAGTGAGTGAGTGAGTGAGTGAGTGAGTGAGTGAGTGAGTGAGTGAGTGAGTGAGTGAGTGAGTGAGTGAGTGAGTGAGTGAGTGAGTGAGTGAGTGAGTGAGTGAGTGAGTGAGTGAGTGAGTGAGTGAGTGAGTGAGTGAGTGAGGTTAAAATTTTATTCACGACCCCGGATGTCTCCACAGCTTTCCACCGAAACTATCGAACATCCTAATTACGGTGCTTGCTCTTCGTTCCACCGTTCGGTACATAGGGCAGCAAAAAGCTCATGAACAGCAGTGCGCGAGACGATGACGGTAATCTAAACACCAGAGTTAAGCGCAGAAAATGTAGATATGCAAACCACCGAAATGCCACATCTTCACTGAAGAGCAAGAAAAGCATAAAGTGACGACTACGATTCTATATCGTAGTCATCAAGATTATGCGCCAAACAGAACTGAACCCAGAGCGTAATATTTTTGTTGCTCGTTTACGCACATGTCTGTTTGTTTTCTGAGAGAGGCGTGGACCCCTATGGGGATGTGAACAAGAAGTCAGAGCTGAAGAACTATCGCAAGCAATTCCTGGCATGCGTATCCTCTAAGCTGCCAGAGCTTAATAAACCCCGACGGATTCATAAAAATGCCTGTCGCCTCGGTGAGAGGTCGGTGCTCTCTCACTGCGAAACAAAGACAGTTTAGGAGATAGATGCTGTGAGTTGACATTTGAGAGTCGCGCGCCGGTCTCTACAGGGCATAATTACTCGCTGTAAAAAAAAAAGGAAAAAAAAAAAAAGAACGGTGCGTCACAAACCTCTACGTATCTAGAGAGTTCGGTGTTCGCAGCTTTCAAAATACACACATGCCGCGAGCATCTTCAAAAATTTCTAAATATACGTCTGCAAATAGAATAGGTGGTTTCAAATGAAAATAAAGTATTTTAAGAAACGTATACTCTTAGCTCCGATGGGCATGAGCTATTTTCGGTTTACTGATATTGGATGAGTAAGCTATATTTAGTGATTAATTTTTAGTTTTAACTACGGTATATTTTGGGCCAATATGCACAGTGCATTGTTGAAATTTATTCGCCCTAAATATCGGAGTCAGTGGATCCTGCCTTAGAAAATTTCTAGCTCTGGAAGGAGAGGTGAGAGTTACTCCGCTTCCCTACCTATTCAACTGAATACTCCTACGTTTCCACAGGGCATTGTAGCAGAATACTTCACTCCTGCAGAAAATGCTTGAAAAAAAAAAAAAAAAAAAAAAGAACTATAACAATGGAGAACTGCTCTTTCCGACTAAACACATAGAGCAGCCGTGTCGACAGAGATGCGGTGACGTCATTCGACTCGAGAGAAAAACAAATTCAAGGAAGGCGTCTTGCACGAAGCAGCGCACGAATACGGCTTTGTCTCCAAGCCCATCTGGATGTAAACGCCTGTCGGCAAGCAAAAGTTTCTTTCGGTATGCGAGAACGGTTGTACAGCGTATTTCTCGGACTCACAGATGGGAGCAGCTCAAAAAAACCGAACAAAGGCTTCTTTGTCAATACGAGAATGGTATGCTTTACCGCGCTTGAGGCAATGGCAGGCATGATTCCGGGTATTCATCACGAGAAAGTGATGCTACTGTTCCTTATTGTTCGCACTGTCTAAGGTTTAGCTTGTGGCTATAGCTATACGAGCTAGACTTAACTTGCGTTTTAACAACTGCAATTACTCCTCGATGGCAGTTTATGTAAATGTTCACATAAACTATTATATCACGAGGACAGACACTGGGCCTTTAAATTCTTACTCGGGCATCGTGGAAACCTAGTCTTTATTTTCGTGGTCAGTTAAAGATGGCGCCTGATAAGGAGCAGGGGGCTATCCCTTCAAAACATTTTGCAGGAAAACAATATCTCGTCTTTTACATGTCTCTTTCATTGAGAAGCGAGCAAGGTCCGCCTGTCAGCGTCACGTAAGCCGGAAGCACATCTCTAACGGAACGCAGGCGGTGATGCCAGTTTCATCCTGCACACTATTGTTAGAGCCATATAGCATGACCCGTGAGAATCATGCGCATTACTTGCTATATAGTAGGTGTGACGTCTTCAGCCCTTTGGTCACGTAGAGATGTCTGGGTAGAGACCATAAAGGTCTAAGTCCACCCCCAATCGTATTCTGGGTTTCTGTCCTGTCGATGTGACCTCATCTTTCTTTTGTTGAACTGTTGCACTCACTATCGTAATGCCATAGACTACAATGACCGTCCTTTCTTCGTATGCCCTGACGATCCAGAGCACCGCTAAGCAGCTCCAACTAAGAACGTAGTTGATAACAGCAATAAGGCATCCACAAGCGCTCATAAGAAATGCAAGGGACGGAAAGCGTCGTTTCAACGCTTCGTAGCAGGCTACCGCGCTGACTGCTATGTTGACTGCATGGTATCGATGGCTTCCAAGGGATACGAAATGTAAATTAAGTTCACATGCACACAAATCTGTGCCACGTTACCGTGTTTATTCGCATGCTGATTGATAGGCAGTATAAGTAGGCCCCTAGCTTCGGAAACCACGAAAAGAAAACGTTGGAATGGCGTAGGGGTCGATTGATAGAAGCTATGAGTCGCCAGCGCGAAATTAACGCGACCGGCATAGCACATCGCATACCGTACGTTAGTTAGAGAACTGTATACGGTACGGTACTTGTTACCACAAAGCCACTTTCGCTATTTACTTGAACACGTAATGTACTGTCGGTAAACAAACGTTACTATAACACGCGAACGACAATCAAAGCACATAGATTTGTCGAGGGCACACTTGTGGTATGAATGTTGAACTTGAGTTCTATTCATGCGTGCTACTGACTCCGAGCATAGCATGGCGATGTCGAAATTCTTATCGCTCGTGTCGTCGTTTAGACCGTCACATCCATCGTAATGGTGACATATTGTACTGCGGTATGAGCGAGCCTCGTGACTTTCCATAGATTTTAAATGTTCCTATACTAGGTCTTGGAAGGACAAGAGAGTACTGCACATCAGATGGAATTTTAGAAGCGCGAATAACGTAAAGCTCCAAGCAATCGTACTGCTCCTGCTACCACTAGTCCAGTGACGCTGGTGCCGCGGCTGAAAGTTAGCCTATATGTGGCTGGAAGTATAGAGCTGGACTATATAGCTCAACGGAGGGGATAGCTTTCCTCTTTCTAATGATCAAGTCTCGATCATCACCTGAGCCTTTCAATAACTATAATAGTTAATATTTAAGTGGTGTGGCTCTCTGGACTGGTTGCAGCATGGTCAAACGTTTATCGAAGTATATCTATAAAATTGGGCATGGCCGATGTAGAGCAGCAGACGATGAGCACAAGGAAAGAAAGACGAGCAATTCATCACTGCTATGTTAATGACCTGCCAAAAATCTCCTGCAAATGTCTTTCCAGAATGGCGATGTGTGCATTGCAGCCGAATACTACCTCGCTCTTTTTTCCCCTCTGCATATATCAGCTATGGTGGCATATCTCAGCGCCCTTCCTGGAACAGGCACCAGATTCCAGGCTCACAGCTGGACAGCGAACACGTCGGTCTTTGATTGGAGGAGTGAGTCCCTGTCTTCGTCCACAGCTCAGTCAGCGCAGCAAAACTTTATTCCCTGATGTCAGGTTGTATACCGGACCGGTTTCCGGTTTATTGGCAGCATTATTTGGCAAGAAATACGGGACATTATGCGAGAAATGAGAATATACACTTCAGGAGTTGGGCTCAGCGGTTTAGACTTCTGCCTACAGACAATGCATGCTTTGTAAATCAACGCGAATTCACTCGCGAAAGAAAGCATTTCCGCGAAATCTCGGTGGTGACGACTGACTCAAGGCTCACGGTGCTCGTTCTAAATAAAACCCAGAGACGGCACGCTTGATCTTTGGAGAAGGTCAGAAGTGAAGGACGGCCATAATCGCAATCTTATTTTTGAGCTCGGAGTTCTTTGCGCATACGACGTGCCGTAAAACCTCGACATTTCTTTCGAGAGTGAGAGAGGAATACAGTTGTAACGACATATCGTAAACACGTCAGGCCTGCCATTCGCGCTTGTAGGCTTCCAACGCAACAGACGCTGTGTTTAGGAAACAAAGAAGATATACGACCATCCGATTCTTGAGCGCCCACGAGTTTGTAGTACGCATCGTTGCGCTCTAGACGCAAAATACTCTTTCGAAATGCAGCTGTGCAGATTTTATACGGTTGCCCAAAGTAACGATAATAATAAACCATCTGTTTATCACTAGAACCCGTCGCGGTGGTACAATGGTTAAGGCACTCAACTGCTGTGTGTAAGGATGCGGGATCGAATCCCAACCACTGCGTGCGCTTTTCGATGTCGAAGAAAACTTCCCTACAGCAAGAGAATTTGGGACTTTCCGGGACGCCTAGGTCCCCTCACGAGTAGAAAGGATTTTTGTAGAACTGAAAGGAGGCCTACATAGTCAGTGTAACTTCAAACTTATAACGGCGCGGTTAATTAAGATCCCCGACGTTGGGTCGCCCGCTAGGGACAGGATTCGGTGGTTATCCAGTCGACCAAACATGGTCAAGCGCGCTAACGTGTAGGCGGAAGATAGGGAAAGCAAGGAGTGGCTTGAGAATGAATACATGTAAAACCTTGTGTGCTTGGTGTACGCGACCTGCTGAAGATACATTATAAGGCGGTTCGGGTCGGTGCGGGCGCCGAATAAATAGTTGGTTGAAGGGAAGGGGAACGTTGCTTAACACTTTGCGAAGACCTTTACGAAGGCGGTAAGAGACGCTGCAGTTGACGGGTCTCAATTAATTTCGACCACTACTGGTTCTGTTTAGCGCGCGCGCTAACATCACAGAGCATACGGCCGTGTTTTGTAAGTGGTCTACATTCAAAGGCCTAATGTGATCCTCTCTACCAGTACTGAGCTGAAGTGGGTAAATAGCCTAATTATGCGTGTTTCGATCGCTTTTCATACGCACTTGAAAAAATTAAAAGACACACGAAGGCAAACTAAACTAAACTAAACTAGAATAAAAATAACACTGAAATCTGGCATGTTGACACAGCGGAGGAGCGTTAATCTTGCGCGCGAAGTTGTTTTTGACGTGTACGCGTCTTTTTTACTGCGAAAGCAGTTTATAGGGACGACATTCATCATATATAACAACTGTATACTAATTCAATTCTTCGATACTCTTCGTCACTGACGGATGAACGGCTACGCCCCCTTTTTCACCGTTATTAACTAGACATCTTGGAGGATGATAAGAATTGAAAAATGAAAGTGACAATAGTTGTATTATACTGCCCATATATTCGGTGTCAAACATACGATATAGTTTCTCATATCGTAAATCAGTTTTTCGTTGTGTACTAAAAGACAATGACGACAGAGAGTTTAGATGAAGCATTTAAACCCCGCCGTGGTGGCGCCGCGGTTACGGCGCTCGACTACTGTTCCTACGGCAGCGGGATCGAATCCTGGCCTCGGCGGCCGCTTTTCGATGGAGGCGAAAGGCAAGGCGCCCGTGTGCTGTGCGATGTCGGTGCACGTTAAAGATCCCCAGGTGGTCGAAATTTCCGGAGTCCTCCATTACGGCGTCTCTCGAAGCCTGAGTCGCTTTGGAGGACTCCGGAAATTTCGACCACCTGGGGTTCTTTAACGAGCGCTGATATCGAACAGCACACAGGCGCCTTGATTTTCGCCTCCATTGAAAAATAGACTGCAGTAAAATAAAACCCATGTAACGAAAGACTAGTAGCTTTCCCACGGAAACTCGGGTTAGCTTGTGTAATGAAGTACCGTATTAATCTGATCACCCAAACAAACCTGGATGCCTTAACCATAGCCTGCGGACCGCATTGAAAAAATGAGCTTTCTCGTACCCAGTACAAGTTTTTATTTTTTTTTCTTCCAGACGGAGCAACGAGTTGTTTGTCGCTGTTTCGATCTGGCAATCCTGAAGAGTCTGCCCTCGCGCGCCTGCTTCTCGAAGACCGATCGATCGAGAGCCGGGTCCATTTGGTCGGAGCCTTTTTGATTGCCGCTGCTGTTTTTCTCCGGAAACGACAGAATCACACCGCGATTTGTTCTTTCCGCCATGTGCAGCGCAAGCAATATCCTTTAAACTCGCTTAGCGTATACGCGAGCTCCCAGCTCTGTACCAGCATGAGTGGAGCAGTCGGTTTACGTCGTTAAAATACCCCCTCCCCCGATGTGAATGGGTGTCGCTGAGTAAAAAAGTATGCACGACAACTTAAATATATACGCCTGATATTTAGCTTGAATAATTTTGATCTCGCTTCTTGTTATGATTATCTAAGTGCTGACCACGGGGGGTAATGACAGCTTTATACGCTAATGTGGGCTTATGTTAACTGTACTGCGCTTAATTGCAATTTCCGATTTGCACGGAAATATTTTTTTTGATATCACTAGCAGGTGCTTTAAGCAGGCTCTCCGTAATGCGACCTGCTCTTAATTCCAACGGATTTTTGACTGCGTTCAGGTTTGAATTACTAAGGGACGCAGCTGCCTAATGTAGCCTAAGTAATAAATGTACGACAGGGTAGAGCGTATATACTTATCCGCCGTTGCTTCTTCATATTCAGCAACGTCAGTTGTCTTTTAGCTGTGTGCTGTCTCTTTCCTGTTTCCCTCTTCGGAGTCGTGTCTAAAATAATGACGCAAGACGCAACAGCATGCGTTCCACACGTTCGACAATTTTTCGGCACCAAAGCCGCGACAGCAGCTGCGACGCGGAATCTCTGTTGCTGCTTCCAGGCCACGTGTGATTCGCTCTGATGCGCATCTCTGAGGCGTGACGATCGTGCATTGTTATTTTTTTTTCTCTTTTGCACATGCTTTTGACAGAGTAATCTTCTTGTCATCCATTATATAGCAACGCGTATTTGTAAAACTTCTCTCAAGCGAAGCAATGTGTGAGAGGCTCTGCAGGCTGCGCGAAAACATTTGGAAAACTGTTTTGTAATCGACCTGCATGGTTGGTAATCTGCTTCTTTTTTGTGGGTTTTGAAACGCTCTCCATGTACGTCCCTGGAATCGAATTTCTTGCCCGAAGCGAGTCAAATTTCACGTTAACCTTGTCCACTTGGTGAACAGCTTCTTTCTTTCAAGCATATCACTAATCTAGAGAGAGAGAGAGGGGCCCCCTGGATGGTCATCAGCGCGAGATTCGGCTGCGAATTTTAGCTTTGAATGATCTGATATTTATTACTCATTAGTTAGTTACCTTTTCTTCTGGCAGGGTGCGCGCCCCGTAACGATGCTCTCACTAGTGACGTCACTTAGTTCAGAACGCTCAATGTGGCAATGGCAATGTCGGGCTGGGAGTAGGAGGACTCGTATCTGACGGACGAATAAAGTTCTTATCGATCAGTCAGTCAGTCAATCAATCAATCAACCAATCAATCAATGTGACGCGTTGCCGCGGTGCGTTAGAGCAATGGTACGCATGACATATAATTGCACGCTGGATATTGATCGTAGCGCACTGTTCCTCGAACGTCGACTTTGGTTACGCGGTGCGGAACAGCGGGTGGTATTTAAGACGAGGGGGAGGGGGTAATAGTAAACTAGAAATATTAGGGGAGGTTGAGGGTAGCCTACTGATGACAATTTGCTCCACAAAAAAAGAGGGCGAAAAGTGTGGGAGCTTGCTTACTGTTTATCTGAGCTTACACGACGAATTACGGCTTGTTCGCTTGCTCTATTGACTACCATATGTCGCATTAGTAGAGATCAGTCTCCTAATAAATCAAATTAGATATATTTAGTGTGCTGGCACCGCTACTCAACCTTTTATAGCTTATTTAAGAGCCCTAACAGACTTCCTGATGGTACCGTTGGTGGTGGGGCTTTTTCGGCGCGATGACACCTAGGACAACGCCGCACAAACTACTAGTCAAAAAAAAAAAATAAAAGAAAGAAACCGAGGACTTCACAAGTCTAAAAAGTGTGTCGTAACAGATGTTTCGCCTGTATGAAATTAAACATTTATCCCTCGTCTTTATTCACCGAAGGGGCAACCGGATTATGCAGCCGGTCAGGAGCATGAGAACCGTTTCGAGTGACGGTCGTGCACACGCCCACGCGCTGGAGGTGGCCCCACGTGGACCAGTATCCGGGTGCGGTCGCCAGCGTGCGAGACCTGTCCCTTCGGTAGCGTCGTTTTCTCACGACAACGTGGGAAACCGCGCGGACCCGCTACGTGTCGCTCCGGCGAGAAGCTCGCCTCAGCAGCTCTCCCATCCGCTTGCGTGATGCCCGCTCTGTTAGCGAAGGGACATTTCTCAACTGAAGACCCTCCTCGTCGTAAATGTTCATCCCTCGCGTTTCATAAGAGAGCAGCTTCGAAGAAGCGCTGTTTTTGCTGCTAAAGAACGCTGCTGGTGACAGCGATCTGCCCAGCTGCTCAGGCTTGTCTTGAAAGAACTTCGAGTCGATAACTTTTGCTCGAGTGACACCGACAACATCTGCTTTTGTTAGAATTTCTTAGAATTGTAGCGGGGGCTGCGTCGCTTGTGCGATGAACAACCCATCGCGTCACGCGATTATTACCAGCTGCTACACCGGTGACGTCACTGATCATGCGGTGCTGTGTATGTGTGTGTGTCGGAAGCTTGAAATGTTAAGGGCGTACACTGAGCAAAGCTGCTTCGTTTCTTCTTGCCACGACTCGCGGTTAATTGTTCTGAAAATAAAAATAAAACCTGGTCGAAGCGTATGAATGTTCTCGTTGAATGGGACGGAGAAACTCAAGCTTAAGGATAGCCCGTATACTCTGCGTTGTAGAAATGTTGTAGAATTTTTCCGCTACGCTGGCCAGTAAATATATTCCCATCGATAAGAGAGAAAGTTGTACCTGGCTGTTCAGTTGTGACGTTATCGCTTACTAAACCAGCTATTTGGCCCAGCCGCCGAGGTGGTTCAGTTTCGATGCCGGTCGTAGTGGCCGCGTTTCGATGAAGGCGAAACACCGTGTACGCCTATGTAATATGTGTTGTCAGTGCATGTCTCAGTGCATGTTTAAGTGCAAGGAACCAAATGATCCAAATTTCCGGAGCTTTCCACTACGTCTTTCTGCATAGCCGGCGTCGTCTGCGGACGTTAGACCCATTGTTACAGGAAACTCCTAGAGCAATTCGGTTCTGGCAGCATTCTCCCACACATCGACTACACCGGGTACTGTTACTAATGCTGGGTATAAGGCCTTGGCCTTAATGAATGAAAAAAAAAAAAAATATCAGGTGCAAAGAAGAGAGCGTGCCATTTCAATGGTCTATAGTTCTGGCATCGACTGGTTTTCCTGCCTCTTTCTCCCCCTATTTGGCACCCTTCTGTCATTCCTGAGTCTTGGGCGTTATTAAGGTGGGGACAAGAACGTAAAGAGCTTTTAAAAATTTGTCACAATATCTGGAAAACTGTCACATTCTTTACATTAATCTATTTTCTTGCTCTTATGGATTTCGTCTCGCTTCTTTAAAGCGCAATGAAAGAATTCAAACAGCTCCTGGGGATTAAGAAATCTGCCTGAAGAAAATGGGTCCTGTGCCGTAGAAAAAAAAAAAAAAAAAGCACATTGTGTGATGAGTGTTGAAGATTTGGTTGATGAGCGCATGTGTCTTCTTTCGTAAACGCGCCGGCTCGTCTGCTTCGAATATACAGGCGCAAATGACTTAACGTATTTGCGATGAAATGCCGCTAATTTCAAATATTTACGACAGGCAATCAGAAACTTGCTTGGAAGTGCACCACCAAGCAAGTGTCTCGAAGAAAGTGTTTAGCTTCTGACATTCTCCGAAGGACGAAAGGCGCTCTGCGCGACTCGTAAACACAGATATAGTTAGATGCAACTCAAATGTGCAGTAGCCGCGACCAGCAATTCTTCTGTGGCAGAAAGTAGTGCGCTGTTAAAGGTTTTCTGTTTGCCTACATGTAAACCTAGCAATACAGATCAAATTATAAGCTCAAGAATATCGATGCTTCTCGTATGTTTTAATAAAATTTCGGAAACTGGTTTTGTTTACTGTTGAGTGGAGTGATAGAAACACCACGTATGATAACCCATAGTAACAAAATTGTTATTTTTTTAGTTGCATCCAACTAAATTACAAGTATCACCGAACTCGCTTCGGTACTATTGGCTTTCCAATACGAAGTAGAGGAACAGTAAATATTGCTTATGGTTCACCCGGATATTTAAAAAAATTCTAAGTATCCGGATGCGTATTGAGCAAATTTTGTTGTGAACAGTGTGAAGTGCTCGTGTAGGCAAAGAGTCGAAGTCTTCAGCAAACCCCGGCAGATATTCGCAGAGCTTTCACCAAATCCCACGCTCAGAGTCGCAATGAATATAGCCTATATGAATATATGGTCTGGCCTTCTTCGCCAGACCAATTTGCGAATGATGTGATGTATGGATGGTTGATCTAAAGATGAAAACTTTGACATCTCTGCTCAAGAACCAGAGCCCTTCTCGTCCACTTTTGACACCATCAGCACCGAACTGCTTTCGGAGAAGCTTATCTTCGAGGTACGAAAAATTCGCTGAGGCCGCCGTGATGAACAAGACGACTGCGAAGGGAGCGCACTGTTTATCGTTTCCTGCGGTCCTGATGAAGCCCAACGGGCAACAGCTTTTCGTTTCTACAGTTTATGGCGGCGAAGTTTCAAACCACGTCTGCTCTTGCAACTAAAAAGTTGTAATCTCATCCACCCAATGCTGCAGAAAACTGGTGTATTATGCAGAGAAGGGGGCGAACTTACACTCTCGGATATAATTGCTACCATGATCAAGAAAGTGTTCCGAAACACGGTGTTTCGGAACCTGAACAGTAGAGAGATTTAGCTTACCGTGATCCGCGAACCGCCACCGTGACCCGCTATCGAGCGTGGGCGGGGCGCACAAGCTGATTGGTCCCGACGCTACAGGTCTATGTACCGACATCCAGTATGTGGCGCCATCTATCGGCGTCAGTTGATCTGGGCATGCGCAGTGGAACGCGCGGTGGTGGATCACGGCAGCGGATCGCGGTTCACGGCAAGCTAAAACTCTCTATTGTTAAGGTTGAAGAGGTGCTGAGTCCCAAAACAGCTTTGTGCATGCGCTCAGATTGCAATCGATGCCATGCTAAGCTTTTGCTTCGGTGCTGTCCTTCTCAAAGATTTTTTATATGAGACTTAAAGCCACAAAGGACCCAGGTTAGGGCGAGAGGGAGAAGATGGCCACACGGTATGGCTCACGGAAGATGGCTCACGGTACAAGAGTTGAGTTGGAGCCTAAGTTCGCAAGCCAAGCCAAAGTTTCAACAAGGGGAGTGGTCTTCATCTGGTTCAGACGAAGCCAATTCTCTCTGTCGAATCGTTGGCTCGGCTTTCGAACTGAGGCTCCACCTCAACCATTGTTTCAGTTTCATTTTATAGTCACAAAGGTGCAGTTACACAGTACGGTGCACGAAGAAGCGCTGTGTTCAGTAGTGAAAAGGAACCCCGATATGAAGCCGCCGAAAAAGCATGTATATGCTCCTACCAATCTCTGGTCGTCGCGTCTGACCTTCTACTATCACCTTCTAGACATACCTCTTTTACGCTGCCAATGGCCTGTGGATCTGAGAGGGTCAGAGGCCAATAGGGTTCCCTCTTTATCGCTCTAGTGACTGCCTCAATTACAGAGAATTGTAATTGGCCCTGCACCGTGCTGTTTCCTACCTTAACCTGGCTGAGTGAGGTACACATACGACAAGCTAATATTTTCGCACGTTCACATGTAGGCCACCCGCCGGCGCGACAAAGCTCCTACGATGATCGCGTATTGCACACTATGGATCATATCACTTCACAGCCAGCCATGAGTCACGATGTTTATTTGCAGACATAAATAAAACTTTATCATCAACCTGCTTGCTCTCTTGTGTCCTCACATCAGTCTCAGCAAAGGTGTATACCATTTGCTGTGTCTGGTACGAACAGTCCACGCAGTTTCACAAACTTCTTGCGGAAGAGTGAGCTGGGAATGCTTGTAATCCAGTCACGTTTTTGGCAACAATACCGCGCCCTCACGACCGTGTACAATATGCGGCGAGAACCGCCATATTGCTTGGGCATGCCGTTGTCTCAAAATGCGATATATCACTGCTTCTTAGGCACGCTTGTAAGCGAGCGGCCTTTGTATTCCATTGTTTTTGTTATTTTCAGCTGCTATTCCGAGAAAGGAGCAATGCACAGCCATTCATATATAGCAGATGAAACACTTGACATCCAGATGGGTGGCAGCGCAAATATTTCCGAGAAAACCGCCTCGACATTTTCTGCCCTTGGTGTACGATCACGACATCATGTTGTTTTATTATTATTTTTTTTTAACTTAGCTCGATCATCCAGGGGGCAAATGCTGCCTTCCATGCACGTCTCTTTGAGATAGCGGCGACGTTGTTCGTAACATTCTCGCTTTTATTTCCTCCGTTTTCATCTTCTCGATTTCGCGTCTCCCAACTGTGAAGACAAGCGTGGCATATTACAAGCATGAACACATGCGCACGTATTGCAGCATTTTTTTTTTTTTCATAACGTGGTCTGCACACAGATGGAGCCACTAGATTGAAGCAATTCTGCGTAGAAACAAGGGATCGAAAATAAAACTGAGGACAAAAAAAGGAGGAGAGGTCGGCATGGCGCAACTTCCCATCAAGTAGCTGTATTGTTTGCTTAAAATGTTGTTTCCCAAGAGTGTGGCGAATTACAGCAGCATGACTTTTCAAGGCAACCAAATAATCTTATAATGACAGCTAATTTGTTTACCCTTGCGTGTGTATAATGTTGTAGTAACATAGTTTTCTTTCTTTCATCGACTATTCTTCGTCATCCTCTGCATCTGAAGACGTTCCTCACGGACAACCACATGTGCTGTGTGGGGTGTATGGCTCCGATGGCCAAGGTGTAGTCGTTCCGCTCAAACAAGTAGATTTATTGAACTAAATAAATCGTTGAACCATCGGAAAAAATATTTTCTACGGTTTAAAATGGAAAAGTCTCAATATGCACACTTCGTGCCGTCGTGATAGCGAACGCGCACATATTCTTATTATTTTGCTTGGGTTTAAATTCAACGACATAGCACGCATTTTCTTTTCTCTGTGCGAACAACGCAACAATGCAGGGTTCTACAACACATTTTTATAATTAGTATGAATGGCATCATAGCAGGCGTCGTAAGTGGGTTGCGTAGCAACATCACTATTAAAGGCCAAATTTCAGAATGCTCATTGGCTTGCATGGTTCCCTTTCCTATCTTGAGGAGCCCTCTGTGCTTCCTTAACTCAAGGAAGCGCTAGAGGAAGCCTTATAGTTTTCGAGCCCTTCTTAGCCACTCCTTCGTGAAGGAAGCATTCAGAGCAAAGAGAAGGCGACTGTAAGCGACTGATGCCGAGGATATCCGCCTAATAATAAGATAAATTTCTATTTGCCGAAAAAAAATGTAACAGCGAGTCTGAATCTGTAATTCTTCATTTCTTATTAGTTATGTAGGCCTATGTGAACACGTTTAGTAGTTTACGAGTATTACGTGACAGCGTTTATAGCTCGTTCGGTTAAAAATTAGTCACGGTAACCAAGATTTGAGAAAACCGTGTAGTAAACACGCGTGTGATTTTCTATCAAAACTGTGGAGGAATTGACAGTTCCTTGTCCGGCGTTCATGGGGTATGGTCTGATACCGTTTCGCTTGCGGTTTAGCATCCATCTGTACTAGTCACGTTAGAGACGAGTTGTTATGTGGATTCGAACCAACGACAAACACACCTCGAAATGCATGCTGTTGATAGCGTAAATGTCCCCCGAGAAATGAGACATATTTCGCCTTCCTTTCCACAAAAAAAAAAAAAAAAAAAAAAAAATCGTCACGGTGGCGCAGTGGTTAAGGTGCCGGACTACTCTACCGGAGGATGGATTTGAAAAGAAAATATCGAAACTGGTTTAGCTAAGTTGGCCGAATGCGAAGCATGTGCGAAAACACGTCACGTTTCATATCGAGTTCGATTCGAGGCTAGGCTTTCAAGGGCAGAATTCAGGCAAAGATCGGCGAGATCGGTGGGCTAAAGACCCTGCCGGCTGCGCACCATACAATTTAGGTACCGCTTAAAGCACCTCAAAAGGGCAATGCAATAGCGGTGAGTCTGGATCCATATCGCAGGGGTGGCATTTCATGAAGGCGACGACATGCGATGCACAGCATGAGAGGCATTTGAATACGAGGGACGATAGATATGAGGTTCCATGAATACTCGCTTTACACGATAGTTTACCGGATTGGAGTCACATGGAAGATCAAACGTCGGAGCTTCCCAGATGCCTCGCGGTTTTTCAATATAACTGGCAAAGCATTGATTTCGTACTAAAAGAAACAATCCCTAATCAGTGTGCTCAGAGCACGCGCATGTTGTATAGCAACGCAGTACGGCAGACACGCTGTAGACTGCCGGCTCTCAAACGAGTATGGAAGCACATGCCTTCTCCTTTTCTCTACCTTGCAATCTCAAAATTCGACGCAAAGTTTATTTCAGAGCCGCTCCCAGCGGCTCACAGTTTACTGCTCACAGTTTTTCGAGCAGAAAGTATTAAATTGACATTCACCGTCTTTTAAGAGAGCGAAATTAAAGTGTGTCACTCTTTAATAGTGTAATTCGCAATATACTTACCCCCATTATCTACACGTCATCATTCCTGGCTGCTCGGTTCGGAAAAATGCACTCCTGATGAATGCGTCTTGTTTTTAGTTTGGGGCTGCCGTGAACAATTAAAACACGAAACAGGCAGTACAACTGTGTGCGTGCGTGCGTGATCGTGTGTGCATGTGCATGTGTGCGTGTGTGTGCGTGCGTGCGTGCGTGCGTGCGTGCGTGCGTGCGTGCGTGCGTGCGTGCGTGCGTGCGCGCGCGCGCGCACTCATCCTCCTGGGTCACTGATTCTCGCAATACCTGCATTTTTTCTGGCATGTCCATTCTGTGTAATATAAGTTAGCCACTTCACCGCAGAAGGTGCAGTGCAGGTTGTATGAATAGGGGAACTTGTAGCTGTGTTTGACTGGGCTGATATAAAGCTTTTGATTGCAAGTTTCTTGGTATCACGCCTTAATGGCTCCCTGTGTAGTTTTTATTCGATTCAGTGCACACTTTTCCTGCAAATCTGAAATGCTAAAGAAGCGAAAAGTTGAATGTATTTTTTTTCCCTATATGTTGTCGCGTTTGGAGATTCCTATAGCTCTGCACTGATCTGCATTGATTCTCTGCCTTGTTAGCGCTCACGTTCGCTTTACCGTTCTGTGTAAATCAAACAAGGGTCACTGCTCAGCCCACGACTACAAGTAGCTCACTTAAATTTACAACCGCAATTTAAATATATTTCTTCGTGGTAAGATGCCCCATCTCCGGTGACCCTCAACCTTTCCCAACATCAAATCTTTCTCCAGCGACTTCTCTCTTCTCATCAAATGACCAAAGTAGCTGAGCTTTAACTTTAGAATTTGACCCTCCAATGAGCAGTCAGGGTTTATGGTCGACAATATCGACTGATTTGATCTTCTGGCCGTCCAAGGAACTCCCAAGAGTCTCCGCCAGCACCACAATTCAAACGCGTCAATTTTTCGGCGGTCAGCCTTCTTCACAGTCCAACTCTCGCATCCAACTGAAAAGACCATAGCACGAGTTATACGGATCTTGGGAGCTACCACACACGTCAGTAATTGTATCAGTAAACGCATGGCCGCAAAAATAAAGATTATATATATATATATATATATATATATATATATATATATATATATATATATATATATATATATATATATATATATATATATATATATATATATATATATATATATATCAAAGCTTTTTTGAATCAACATCAATCATGGTGTAAAGCAAGCAGTGTACTAATCTGCTACGTGCTGAGGGAGTGACTCTATTTTAGCCAATATACTGTTGGTATAAACCAAGGATTTCCGTACATTTGATTTGCTCGTTTTTGCTATTCTTGTTTTGTGAAACAGACGCCGGCCATCTACTCTTTCTAGACGAAAGTCGGTTTGGAATGCTCCGGCAGATTTCGTATAACTGCGTTTCAGTTCTGATTTGTATCATATGATTCCTGCAAGTGAATAAGAAAAAAATGAAAACGCTCCTTTGTTCCTCATTTTAGAATATTTGTTTATATAGTGCTTATATTAGAATATAGTGCCTTTTTTTGAGGTATCTTTGGTGCTTTTTTTTTTTTTTCCAAATTAAAATCAGGCCATGCAGCAAAGTTGTATCCAGAGCCATCCACGAAGGTCCGAAGGAGGGAGAGATTTTATTTTTGGGATTCCTGATTTCGGCAAACAACTTGTTTTGACTCGACGCAATCCCATAGCATATGTGACCAGAAAGTTTATTTTCTTCGCATAGCTCGCGTCTCATTTGGCCGAAAGAGCCTCCTAGCCTCCTAGCATAATGTATCTTTGTTTGTTTGTTTTTTAAATTTCTAGAACACCTTTCGCCATTTCATTTCTTTTGAATTTCTTGAAGACAGGATTTAAAAATACCTTCCTGGAATGTTACGCGTGTCACGCAACTGTCCCTTTGCCGATAGGTTTCCGAGACCTAAATTTGAGCGCCTGGTCAGGGCATATCTGCTGATGTCGCCAAATTTCTATCCGCGACTAAAAGCTAGCTCAGTCTTGATCCGGCCTACCGGAAACGGGCGCAGTGTACGCTTACGGTGCACTGCTACTGAAAGGGACCCCTAGCTGCAGCGAAGCGGTCGCTCGTTTCCGGCTTAGTTGCGGGCAGCCCACGCGACGAGCCGCCCCTTTGTCTGGCTCGCTGCGCGCCTTACCGTGTTTGCCCGCGTACAGCTCCACCTCCTCTGTTTTCTTCGCTTTTCAGCTAGCCTCCTAGTCCGGCACACGCGTCGGAGTTCCGTACCGTAGTTAGCCCACAACGCAGTAGTTAAGCCGAATGCCTCGCCCCTTGCGGCGTCCTGAAGAACTGTCAAAGGCTACTCTGAACCCGATTTTTCCGTGGTTGATAATTCAACGAAATTTTGTCAAGGCGTGTGCGATGTTTGCTTATTTGTTCGTTTCTCCGAAGACAAACAAACGGGCAGGAGGGAAGGCGGACGGTCGGAATATAAAAGTGCATAATTATTCTTTCAAGGTAGGTGCAATCATCTCATATAAAGACTGTCTGGAATCCTGAATAATAAAGTTGTGCATGTCAACCACTGTCAGTGGTAACAACTGTTGACATTGAACAGTGGGTGACGGAGCGGCTTGCGGGCGTGGATAACACTTATCTAGACTTTCGAACTCCTTCAGTTGTGCTGGACACGAAGGTAAGTTGTGTTGATAATAATTAAGCTGGAAAATTTTGTGCCGATCAACAGGTTTCGCAGGCGTACTTCTCATCTTTATTTTCCGATGGTGTGAGAACTAGAAACAGTGACATCGCAGGAAGAGCAATAAAGAAATCATCTGGTTGTTTCTTTTTATTTTTGTCAGCATGGTCTTGAAAGCTTGAGCACCAATTTCCTGGGACCTTTGTGAAGTATTACCTGCCAATAACTTTGTATAAACCGCGGTTTAACTGACATGTAAACAATTAAATACACATCTCGTACATTCAATTACATCGCACGAATTATACACAAGTGCCACATCGTAACAATACCCGCTCTATTATCGGCAGCTGGGCACTCTATATTCACATGAAGTTGCAAGCGAGTCAATACGATATTGTGTTATGCTTCCCCTTTGTCGTTTCTCTCGCCATTTTTCAATCTTCTTGCTGCCTATGGCGGGCA